>NC_073625.1:201152585-201473739 GCF_029407905.1 Bubalus kerabau
ATGAGATGACAGTGATGGTGAATCATTTCCTCCCTAAGAATGTTAGATTAATTGAAGAACTCAGTTTCACGTATCTTACAGTAATTTTTACATTAAAAAATCTGATATTTGTGAATGTTGCCTAGATTAGGATGGAGGTTGAATTATTCCTGAAGACTCTTGGCATAATCTTCTCTGATTTTTTTTCTTTTTTAGTATTTTTCGAGTGGGCATGGGAAAAAAGGAGTAACTTTTTGCCCTTGTAAGACTTCCACATTTTACCTAAACCTTCTAGTAAAAATACCTTTATTAAAATTTTTCTTTTTGAAAAGGCACTAGATTGAGTGTTTAGTGCCCTTGGGGAAATCTCCAAATGGGCTTTCCATTGGTAAATGTGCCAGTCTTTGCCTCTGTGGGTTGCAAAATATTATCATTAATATGTATGATGGCATTGCTCAAAGCTATACAATACACCTATCAAACAAGTTGTTCATTTTTAGAAATGTAATTGGATTAGTGAATGCATTCATATTGGGGTACCAATTCCACTCGGCACATTAGATGGAAGCCCTGCCTTTTCTTTCTTTGGTGTCTCTCCAGAAGAGGTAGGACAGGATTCTGTGTACACTGGGATGGATACATTTAAGGCTATTGATCCATTATTTCCTCTAAGACTTTGTTGATAATAGTTGGAAATATGCAACATTAGTATATATTCTAGAATCTACTGAGAAATAAGCACTAAGGGAATATTCACTTTTGAAATTTTGAGAAAGAGAAGTACAGTCATATAGGCATGGAGATGAAAACAGTTATTAAATTTAAACATTAAGTGTAAAGTCAACTGAGCATTACCCTTTAATCTTATAAACTTTAACATAAATCAAGTCCAGTAGCTTCAGGTTGACACAACAGACAGGTTTCCCCTTCTCCTGTATCCTAGGACTTATCACATTAATATACACACAGAAATAAAGCTAGCATCATCCCTATCCATTTTTTTCTATTTACCACTATCTTTTAAAAAAATTATTCCTTGTCTTTGATTTTGAAATATGGAGACATTGATAACAAATTTCAAATAGAAAACCCCACACAATAGTAGGTATGAGAACATTCCCCATGGTTAAAGACCTCCTGATATTTACCACTCAGCAATTTCTCAGGCACCCGTAAAAGGCTTTCAGGTTAACTATTGCAAACCCAAACATTATGGCCCTGTCCCATCCGTCTTTAGAATCCAGGAAACAGATCAATATTCTAACTACAGGCCGTTGACTCTATATGCAACCTTTCAAAGTTGCTCACTACAAGCAAGGACAATTCTTTAATTAATCACGTAACATTTTAGAAACCTATTTTGTTATAAGGACTCATTGTATAATTTTTTTTGATCTCTGTTAATGGTCTATGATAGGTAAGTGTAAAGATTTATGCCTTACCAAGAAAAGTCCAATTGAGCATATTTTGTTTAAATTAATAAAGAACCGTGGAGAGAATTGGAGGTTGAAGGCTTAGGTAATGAATAAGAGAAACAGATGCGGATGAAATATGACTTCCTTCGTGTGCTGTATTTCAGGGAATCTTTAATTCACCTGAATATGGCCGTGAGTAATGCTTAGAGTATTGTATTAGAATTCCTAGTAGAAAGGGATTTAGATATACACGTAAAGTTAAATATGGTTAGACAGTAAAATATTGATTGCTTACCACAAACAATGCAGCAGGGTATCTAACACTTGTTTTCCTTGTGGAACATAATAAGGTAATTAATTTATCTCTAGCTGAGTTTTATTTGTGAAAAAATTTTTTTTGGTGGAATAGATTTAAATGTGCTTTGTGTGTGTCTCCAGCAGCTCTCTATTTGTGCTATAATAACCGCGTGCAGTGTGTAGCAGCCCTTTAATAATCATCACCTTGGAAATGGGGGTACTTTCTTCTTGTTTTAAACAGTGCAGTACAAGGCTCAGCAGTAAAGCAGCACTCTGGATATAAAAGCTAATGACTAATAGGAGAGTTCTGACCCTCTGAATTGCGTTTACTGTTCACCAATGATTATGTCATTAGGAATGAATTAGATAGTCAATGAGGTGAATCTTCAAATCAAAGCTGCCACTTTGAAATTTTCAATAATCTGTTCACTTGTAGGATTAGGGTGGTATTTAACAGTCATTGCCGTTCTATTGCTGGGGTTATGTGGCTGTGAAAAACAATTTTCTTATGGGATTGGTTTTTTTCTTCCTCTCTTTTCTTTTTTTTTCTTTGGAGTAACTGCATTTTTGGGGGCTAGAGTTCTTTGATCATTTATTCCTGGTATGAAAACCAAGCTAGAGCCAAAGTAATCGACTATTTACTATCTGGGAATCACAGGAGAACAGGGGTTAAGGACTGTCCTGACCTTGGACACTGCGGAAATGTTGATGGACGGTTTTATTTTTTCTGCATACTGTTTTTACTATCTAAATAAGGTAAAGAAAAGTGATGACGATCATTTTTTTGTTTTCTGTCTACTGGAAGAATTCATGTATGACTTTTTATATCTAGTTTTGCATGCATTTTTTTTTTTACTTCAAAACATTAGTTCTTTAGGGGGGTACTCAGCTATTTAATGGAGAAGGCAATGGCAAGCCACTCCAGTACTCTTGCCTGGAAAATCCCATGGACGGAGGAGCCAGGTAGGCTGCAGTCCATGGGGTCTCTAGGAGTCAGACACGAATGAGCGACTTCACTTTCACTTTTTACTTTCATGCATTGGAGAAGGAAATGGCAACCCACTCCAGTGTTCTTGCCTGGAGAATCCCAGGGACGGGGGAGCCTGGTGGGCTGCAGTCTGTGGGGTTGTACAGAGTCAGACATGACTGAAGCAACTTAGCAGCAGCAGCAGCAGCAGCTATTTAATGAGAATAACACTAAAATAGTAGCTGACCTTTTTTTTTTTTTTTTGCCTGTTTGCTATGTTTTGGATGCCATGCTAGGAGCGTTATCTGCGTTGTCCCAGGTAGCTCTTACTGCACACTATGAAGTTGCAGGGGATAAACAGGGAACCTGCCAAGATTGTAATGCAGACAGTAACCTGCAGATAGTAGCGTAAATTTCTTTGCATGCAGAGAATCACATTATTGATTACAAACCTCCCTGGCCCATTCAGATTTACTGATTTGAAGAACAATATTCTTTAGGAACACAGAGGAAAAATTATGATAAAACTTAGTCGAGGGGAAAAGTAGACAAATAATAATTGAGGCATGTAGAAACAATGTAAGAAGAAAACTCCCATCAAAAGCAAAACAACTCTGGGCCAATGGATTGAAAGAGTTTACCATGATTCAGGCAAAATTACTGAACTGAGTACTATGTAAATAGCAATTAATATTTGTTAAATTATTTTCTTGGGCTACATTCTGCTGTTTGTGGGATCCTAGGTCCCCTACCAGGGACTGAACCCAGGGCCCTGCTGTGAAAGTGTGGAGTCCCAACCACAGGGCTCCCAGAGAATTCCCTGGAAAATAGAAACTACAGCAAGTCCCCTACACACAAACCTTCAAGGTGTGAACTTTCAAAGGTGTGAACATGCGTTGCATCAATGTCAGACGGAGGCCAGGCTGCAACTGCAGCTTGCCCTCCATCTCCTACGGCTGACGACCGTCAGCTCTACCATCTCCCGCCTCCTGTATCTCCTCCAGTCAGCAACTCTTCTTGCCTGTCCACTCAACTCCAGCCCCTGTGTGCCAGCTGTTGTACTGGACCGCTGTACTGTTCAAGGTACTGCCCTATAAGACTAGAAATGCTTTCTTTGTGTTTGTTTTTTATGTATTATTTGTGTGAACAAATATTACACAATTTGTGTGAATTTGTGTGAACATCTATTACAGTACTTTATAGCCAGTTGTGTTAGCTGGGTACCTAGGCTAACATTGTTGGATTTATGAACAAATTAGACTTATGAACATGCTCTTGGCAGAGAACTCATTCATATATAAGGGATTTACTGCACTGATAGAGAAGTCTGGTGAGTTTTCTAAACTTTGAGATAAAAAATTTCCTTTGAGACTTCTTTGACCCAGGGATTATTTAGAAGCGTGTTGCTTCAATTCTAGATTTTGATATTTTTCTATTATCTTAAGAAGAGTTCCTGGTCCATATGATACTGGGTACCAAGTGATTAGATCAGAATTTCCTAAATGTATTTGTTACATTCCTAAAGTGGGATTTCTAACTAGCTACGTTGAGGAAAGAGTCAAATATGTTTGGGAAATACTAAGTTCAGTTCAGTTCAATTGCTTAGTTGTGTCCGACTCTTTGTGACCTCATGAACCGCAGCACGCCAGGCCTCCCTGTCCATCACCAACTCTCAAAGTTTACCCAAACTCATGTCCATTGAGTTGATGATGTCATCCAACCACCTCATCCTCTGTCGTCCCCTTCTCCTCCTGCCTTCCTTCAATCTGTCCCAGCATCAGGGTCTTTTCCAATGAGTCAGTTCTTCACATCAGGTGGCCATACTATTGGAGTTTCAGCTTCAGCATCAGTCCTTCCAATGAATAGTCAAGGCTGATCTCCTTTAGAATGGACTGGTTGGATCTCCTTGCAGTCCAAGGGACTCTCAAGAGTCTTCTCCAACACCACGGTTCAAAAGCATCAATTTTTTGGCACTCAGCTTTCTTCACAGTCCAATTCTCACATCCATACATGACCACTGGAAAAACCATAGCCTTGACTAGATGGACCTTTGTTGACAAAGTAATGTCTCTGCTTTTTAATATGCTGTCTAGGTTGGTCATAACTTTCCTTTCAAGGAGTAAGCATCTTCTAATTTCATGGCTGCAATCACCATCTGCAGTGATTTTGGAGCCCAAAAAAATAAAGTCAGCCACTGTTTCTACTGTTTCTTCATGTATTTGCCATGAAGTGATGGGACTGGATGCCATGATCTTACTTTACTGAATGTTGATCTTTAAGCCAGCTTTTTCACTCTCCTCTTTCACTTTCATCAAGAGGCTCTTTAGTTCTTCTTCACTTTCTGCTATAAGGATGGTGTCATCTGCATATCTGAGGTTACTGATATTTCTCCCGGCAATCTTGATTCCAGCTTGTGCTTCTTCCAGCCCAGCGTTTCTCATGATGTACTCTGCATATGAGTTAAATAAGCAGGGTGACAATATACAGCCTTGACGTACTCCTTTTCCTATTTGGAACCAGTCTGTTGTTCCATGTCCAGTTCTAACTGTTGCTTCCTGACCTGCATACAGATTTCTCAAGAGGCAGGTCAGGTGGTCTGGTGTTCCCATCTCTTGTTAAACAAAGTTAAGCAGATCTGTTTTACATTTCCAAAAATGGAGTTTAATACGCCTTTCCCGCAGACATTTAGTCACTGAGCTTACTTACCTGTGTTCATTTCAGTGAATCTTTTGGGATTTGACTTGAGAATAGATTAGAGAAAAATCTTGAATTATGGTCACTGAGAAAATTTTTAAGGATGTTGAAAAGAATCATGGCCCTTACGTTTGAGAGTAGTGGGTTTAAATGTTTCTTTTTTTTTCTTCCTCCAAGCTGGAAATAAACTAATATCACAGAGAGTGTAAAACCACCTGTCCTGCTGCCCCATAGCTGTGAGTCTGTTGCTTTTACCTACCTAAGAAGACGCAGGGTCACAGAGCACTGAGGTGAGGGAGGGATGGAGGGAGACCAGGTTGAGAGGTTAGTATCGGTTCCCTATATGTTAAGTCATCTATAGTTCTGCTGTGTGTTCTTATCTGGTGCACAGAAATCCAGACTGAACGGCTTCTTCTGTAGTTTGATTTTGAGTTACTGTTCCAATGAGCTGGCCATTTTAATGGAATCTTGGCTGAAAGGCTCGTTTCTCTTCAGTTGTGCAATGTGTTACTACAAGGCTGTGATTCTCTACAGATGAAGAAACGGACATTCAGAGAGTTAGGGGCTTGCTCAGGTTACATACCCAGTGAATGACAGAGCTGGTACTTAAACTCTGTCTAATGCTCAGGCTCTTCTCCTTGGTCTTACTCCTCAGAATGGGTTTTAGTTCTTGCACAATGTGGCCATGAAGTATTTCCCAAGACATCTCACAGTGATTGGTTAGTCAGAATACGATCAATATAATGAATATAATGTTACCATGACATAGTTACTTATTAAATGGAAAGAATTGTATGGAGATTTTTTCCTTAAAAAAAAAAAAGAATACCACTCTCTGCCAAGACTGAAACTTATATTTAGTCCATAGCTTTGTAAACAAAGAAAAAACTGATTTATTTTAACAGAATGTTTGAGATTGGTTCTGTATTGTTTTCAGTATATGCTCAAATAACTGATTTCCTGAATATGCCTTTTGAGAAAATGACCTGTCAAAACAAAAGTCTGGTTTTTAAAATTATTTCCCCCTGAAACACAATTTTTTAACACAATAAGATAGATCCAATTAATGTTCTTTAGAGCAACAGACATTCAATTAAGTTCATGTTTCAAAATTAACCTCTCTGAAGGACAGAGAATTCATATTTTAAAAGTGTTCTTGATTCTAGTCTTTATTCACTGCTAATCAAGCCCAGTTTGGGGAGAAAAAATTATATATTTTAATATGGAATTGTGTAAGAACCTGCTGAACTCAAATTTTACTTAATAGAAGCAATTGATTTTATTTCTGTTATTAGATGGCATTCAAAGTTGAACCAAGCAGACCCCAAATGCACAAAGACTGTGCTATAATTTTTTTTCTTCTTAGGATTCATTGATTTTTTAAGTCATTGGAACATTTGTTTGCTTTTTAAGATGTCTGCCATCTGACACATCCTTTGCTGGGTATTCAGAAACATGCTTACTTGCTCTTTGTTTTGTGTTAGGAGGTGAATTCTTTTCCTTTAGCCTGGTTTATCTGCATCTGCAGTAATTAGTTGGGTGGTGAATTAAATGAGTTACACCTGAGTTAGTTGAGAGCTTTTATCTGCCTGCATGAGTAAGAAAATTCTAAGCTTCCACTGAACTGAAAACTCAACTCCTTGGCAGGATAGAGGGTAACAATGGTTGGAGCTAATGAGGTTCTGTTGGAAGAGACTGGATAATCATTTAAAAATCCATTCATTGGCTGATCTGTCTGTCAGGACAGGGCATCATTACACATATGGCAAGGTTGCCTCACTACTCTGTACTCTGTAGTGAGCATACCTCTTTCGGAAGAGTCCACTACTCCAAAGCATCAATAACCAAATTTTAATGGTAGGAGCAAATGGTGAACTTGTATTTCTTGATCAAAGTGAACTTCTGCACTTGGCCAACAGTATCCTGTATTGAAGGAAAAAATGGCTTTTCCATCTTCTGTGTGTTTCTAAGAGCCAGCAACAAGCTCTTGGCATCAATATGCACAGTGGGTTTTCAAACAGTCCGCAAAAAACATCAATAGTGTCTGCTCACACCGCATCACCCTACCCCACATTCATTTGGGGGATGGTTGTAAATAGCTGAGTGGTTAGATTTTGCACTCTTCTGTATTTAAACTCAGCACTGTGGCCTAAATTCAGCAGAGTTAGAACACTGCTTCAAAATAGTTGAATTTTATCTTCAGCCTCACTCATGAGGCCCACTTGACCAGATAGAACAGCTGAAGGCTGTGGACTCCAGTTCTAGCTTCTCTGATTTGCTAAAGACCATGACAATTCCTGGATAGAGTCAAGAAGCCAAGACTTAAGTCATGTATGGGTTAGCTTTGAGGTCTTAGTCAAGTGCTTTAGTTTTAACCTTAATTTTCCTTTTCTATAAATATGTCAAAGAAAGTTCAAATTACTTCACTGTTTGTGCTCGTTTCACATGCTAGCAAGGTAATGCTCAAAATCCTTCAAGCTAAACTTCAACAGTATGTGAACTGAGAAATTCCAAGTGTACAAGCTGGATTTAGAAAAGGCAAAGGAATCAGAGATAAAATCATCAACATTCCATTGGACCTTAGAAATAGCAAGGGAATTCCAGAAAAACATCTACATTTGCTTCATTGACTACACTAAAGCCTTTGGCTGTGGATTACAACAAACTATGGAAAATTCTTAAAGAGATGGGAATACCAGGCCACCTTACCTGCCTCCTGAGAAACCTGTATGCAGGTCAAGAAACAGCAGTTAAAATGAGACATGGAAAACAGATTGGTTCCAAATTGGGAAAGGAGTACTTCAAGGCTGTATATTGTCACCCTGCTTATTTAACGTCTATGCAGAGTACTCCTTTCCTGATTTGTAACCAGTCTGTTGTTCCATGTCCGGATCTAACTGTTGCTTCTTGACCTGCATACAGATTTCTCAGGAGGCATGTCAGGTGGTCTGGAATTCCAATCTCTTTAAGAATTTTCAACAGTTTGTTGTGATCCACACAGTCAAAGGCTTTGGCATAGTCAATAAAGCAGAAGTAGATGTTTTTCTCTGGTTCCTCTGCCTTTTCTAAAACCAGCTTGAACATCTGGAAGTTCACAGTTCACGTATTGGTTAAGCCTGGCTTGGAGAATTTTGAGCATTACTTTACTAGTGTGTGAGATGAGTGCAATTGTGCAGTAGTTTGAGCATTCTTTGGCATTGCCTTTCTTTGGGATTGGAATGAAAACTGACTTTTCCAGTCCTGTGGCCACTGCTGAGTTTTCCAAATTTTCTGGCATATTGAGTGAAGCACTTTCATAGCATCATCTTTCAGGATTTGAAATAGCTCAACTGGAATTCCATCACCTCCACTAGCTTTGTTTGTAGTGATGTTTCAAAGGCCCACTTGACTTCACATTCCAGGATGTCTGGCTCTATGTGAGTGATCACACCATCATGAGGAACCAAAGATAAAATTGCCAGCATCTGCTGGATCATCGAAAAAGCAAGAGAGTTCCAGAAAAACATCTATTTCTGCTTTGTTGACTATGCCAAAGCCTTTGACTGGGCGGATAACAATAAACTGTGGAAAATTCTGAAAGAGATGGGAATACCAGACCACCTGACCTGCCTCTTGAGAAACCTATATGCAGGTCAGGAAGCAACAGCTAGAACTGGACATGAAACAACAGACTGGTTCCAAATAGGAAAAGGAGTACGTTAAGTCTGTATATTGTCACCCTGCTTATTTAACTCATATGCAGAGTACATCATGAGAAACGCTGGGCTGGAAGAAGCACAAGCTGGAATCAAGATTTCCGGGAGAAATATCAATAACCTCAGATATGCAGATGACAACACCCTTATGGCAGAAAGTGAAGAAGAACTAAAGAGCTTCTTGATGAAAGTGAAAGAGGAGAGTGAAAAAGTTGGCTTAAAGCTCAACATTCAGAAAACTAAGATCATAGCATCCGGTCCCATCACTTCATGGCAAATAGATGAAGAAACAGTAGAAACAGTGGCTGACTTTATTTTTTTGGGCTCCAAAATCACTGCAGATGGTCATTGCAGCCATGAAATTAAAAGATGCTTACTCCTTGGAAAGAAAGTTATGATCAACCTAGATAGCATATTGAAAAGCAGAGACATTACTTTGTCAACAAAAGTCTGTCTAGTCAAGGCTACGGTTTTTCCAGTGGTCATGTACGGATGTGAGAGTTGGACTGTGAAGAAAGCTGAGCACCAAAGAATTGATGCTTTTGAACTGTGGTGTTGGAGAAGACTCTTGGGAGTCCCTTGGACTGCAAGAAGATCCAACCAATCCATCTTAAAGGAGATCAGTCATGGGTGTTCATTGAAAGGACTGATGCTGAAGCTGAAACTCGAAAATTTGGCCACCTGATGTAAAGAATTGACTCATTTGAAAGAACCCTGATGCTGGGAAAGATTGAAGGTGGGAGGAGAAGGGGATGACAGAGGATGAGATGGTTGGATGGCATCACCTACTCAATGGACATGAGTTTGGGTAAACCTCTGGAGTTAGTTTTGGACAGGGAGGTCTGGCATGCTGCATTCCATGGGGTAGCAAATAATTTGGACATGACTGAGTGACTAAACTGAACTGAACTGATGCAGAGTACATCAAATGAAATGCTGGGCTAGATTAAGCACAAGCTAGTATCCAGATTGCTGGGAGAAATATCAATAACCTCCAATATGCATATAACACCACCCTTATGGCAGAAAACAAAGAGGAACTAAAGAGCCTCTTGATGAAAGTGAAAGAGGAGAGTGAAATATTTGGCTTAAAACTGAGCATTCAAAAAATGAAGATCATGGCATCCCATCACTTCATAGCAAATAGATGGGGAAACAGTGGAAACAGTGTCAGACTTTATTTTCTTGGGCTCCAAAATGACTGCAGATGGTGATTGCAGCCATGAAATTAAAAGACACTTGCTCCTTGGAAGAAAAGCCGTGACAAACCTAGACAACATTTTAAAAAGCAGAGACATTATTTTGCCGACAAAGATCTGTATGGTCAAAGTTATGGATTTTCCAGTAATCATGTACAGGTGTGAGAGCTGGACCATAAAAGTGGCTGAGTGCCAAGGAACTGATGCCTTCAAACTTTGGTGTTGGAGAAGACTCTTGAGAGTCCCTTGGAGTTCAAGGAGATCCAACCAGTCCATCCTAAAGGAAATCAGTCCTGAATATTCATTGGAAGGACTGATGCTGAAGTGGAAGCTCCAATACTTTGGCCACCTGATGGGAAGAACTGACTCATTGGACAAGACCCTGATGCTGGGAAAGATTGAAGGCAGGAGGAGACAGGGATGACAGAGGATGAAATGGTTGGATGGCATCACTGACTTGATGGACACGAGTGTGAGCAAACCCCAGGAAATAGTGAAGGACAGGGAGGCCTGGCGGGCTGCAGTCCACGGGGGTAACAAAGAGTTGAGTGGACTTGACAGAGTGACTAAACAGCAACACTAGGTATGGGGATCAAATCATAATCCCTGTGTATCCCACAAGGTACTCGTTTTAGTTTAGGGGAGCTTTGAATAGCATTTCTAACGTCACAGTTGAACAAGCGCACGCTGTCCACCTTCTGCACCTGTGTGTGCCCAGGTGTGTCTGACTCTTTGTGACCCCATGGACTGTAGTCTGCCCCGCTCCTCTGTCCATGGAACTTTCCAAGCAAGAATACTGGAGTGGGTTGCCGTTTCCTACTCCATTCTCCTTTACGGGCGTTGGTTTACCTCTGGAGCGTGTCTAGCCCCATTCCACGTGACACGTATTGTGGACAGCTTTCTTGTAGCTGTGAGCCATCATGTTTCTGTTGCAAGCGCTCCTCCTTGCTGGATCACAGAGCTGTTTCCCACACCTTCATCCTTCTGTTTATACCTTGTTAGGAAGCCACTGGTTTTCTCAATGTATCTGTTAAGATATGGCACTCAAAACTGAACACAGAACTCGAGTTGGAGGTCTGATATGGATTTAATATATTCTTATTTTGGAGAGGACAAAATGTAGTCCCAAGGTTGCCGTAGGTGTTTTGGGCAGCTAGATCCACTGACCTCATTGAAATTTTCATCCATAAAACTCGTAGACATTTTTCATATCACTTCACATGCACACATTTCTACCTTCCAGTGCTTAATGGTAAATGAGGCTAGCTTTTATCAAGGCTTACAGTGTACAAGGCACTATGCTATGTGGATTGCATTTGCTAAATGGTTAGTTCTCATAGCAAATTTATAGGCAAAATGTTATTTTCCCTGTTTTGTAGATGAGGAAAATGGGAGTTATAAGACATGCAATAGATTTTTGTGTATAGACCGTGTATAGTGTGCCCTGGTTAAGTTCACTTATTAATTCTAGGATTTCCTTTTCTTTTCTTCTCTTTTCCTTCCACGCCCCTTTTTCCTTTCTTATAGGTCTGTTAGAATTTTTCACATACATGCTCATGTTGTCTGTGACTGGGATGGTTTGTCTCTCCTTTTCCAATCCCTTTGTCTTTTCTTTCTTTTTCTTGCCTTACTGCGGCGGCTAGGAGTTTCAGGCCAATATGAGTAGGAGTGGTGAGAATTAACATCCTTGTCTTATTTCTTCTTGTCAGAGGGAAAATTCAGTCTTTCATTATTAAGTATGATACTAGCTGCAAAATTTTTGCAAATGTCCTTTATGATTCTGAGGAACTTCCTTTTTATTCCTAGTTTGCTGAGAGATTTTTACAAATCATAAATAGGTGTTTTTTTTTTTTCTGTATCTATTAATATAATTGCATGGTTTTTGTACTGATTTTTAAATATTAAACCAGTCCTACTTTCTCAGAATAAACTTCCTTGTTTAGTTGCATTATTCTTTTGACATATTAACAGATTCAATTTGCTGATATTTTGCTGAGAATTTTTATGTCTTTCTGAGGGATACTGGTCTGTAGTTTCATTGTCTTTTAATGTCTTTGGCTTGGTGTAAAGGTAATGATGGACTTGTAAAATTATCTGTAATATGTTTCCTCCTTTGTGCCCTCTGCAAGAGAAAGAGGAACACCGATGTCATTTCTTCTCTAAACGTTTGGTAGAATTTCCAGTGAAACCATCTGGGCCTGGAAATTTCTTTTCTAGAATGTTTACAAACGTCTACAAATTCATTTTCTTTAAAATTTGTAGAATTTTTAGGTTATCTATTTTATTTTGGGTGAGCTTCAGTAGTTTCTGATTTCTAAGGAATAGGTTTACTTCATCCAAGTTCTTAAATTTATGTACATAGCAGTTCCTCAAGGTCCTTTTAATATTTTGAGGGTCTATGGCCTATGGTGATATCCTCTATTTCATTTCTGATACTGATAATCTGAGGGCTTCCCTGGTGAGGCAGTGGTAAAGAATCTTCCTGTCAATGCAGAAGGTGCAAGAGATGTGGGTTCCACCTCTGGGTCGGGAAGACCCCTGGAGTTGTTGTTGCTCAGTCACCCAGTTGAGTCCAACTCTTTGAGATCCCATGGACTGCAGCAGATCAGGCCTCCCTGTCTCTCACCATCTCCTGAAGTTTGCTCAAGTTTATGTCCATTGCATCGGTGATGCCGTCTAGACATCTCATCCTCTGATGCCCTCTTGTCCTGCCCTTGATCTTTCCCAGCATCAGGGACTTTTCCAATGAGTCAGCTGTTTGCATCAGACGACCAATACTGGAGTTTCAGCTTCAGCATCAATCCTTCCAATGAGTATTCAAGATTGATTTCCCTTAAGATTGACTGGTTTGGTTTCCTTGCTGTTCAAGGGACTCTCAGGAGTTTTCTCCAGCACCACAGTTCAAAGGTATCCACCTTCTTTGCGGTCCAGCTCTCACAGTGGTATTGATGACTGGGAAGACCGTAGCCTTGACTAGATGGACCTTTGGCAGCAGAGTAACGTCTCTGCTTTTCAACACACTGTCTAGGTTTGTCACAGTTTTCCCACCAAGAAGCAAACATCCGGCTTCACGGCTGCAGTCACCATCCACAGTGATTTTGGAGCCAAGAAGAGGAAATCTGTCACTACTTCCACCTTTTCCCCTTCCACTTGCCATGAAGTAATGGGGCTGCATGCCATGATCTTAGTTTTTTTAATATGTAGTTTTAAGCTGGCTCTTTCACTCTCCTCCTCAACCCTCATCAAGAGGCTCTTTAGTTCCTCTTTGCTTTCCCCTGGAGTAGGAAATGGCAACCCTCTTCAGTATTCTTGCCTGGAGAATCCCATGGACAGAGGACTCGTGGGCTACAGTCTGTGGGGTTGCAAGGAGTCAGACACAACTGAGGACACGACTGAGCACACACGAATGTGCCCTGGACAGGGAGGGACTGATGCGTTGCCTCATCTCTCTGTCTTCTTCAGCATTGTTAGAGGTCTATCCATTACAGTGACCTTTCACAATGTCCTTTTGTGTCATCACTTGTATCTGTTGTTTTTCTATTTTCCATTTTACTGACCTCTGCTCTTTATTAGTGCTGTATCCTGCTTAAATGGGACTTACTGTGTTCTTCCTTTTCTGGTTTCTTGAGGTGCAAGCTTAGGGAATTAAAAAAATATGTAAGCATTTAATGCTATGAATTTCTCTCTAAGGAATTTGTTCAGTTCAAAATATTTTCTAATTCTCCAAGGAATTTTCTTCTCTTTTATACATGGATTTAACTGTGTTTTAAGTTCTATGTGTTTGGAAATTTTCATGTTATTCTTTTTTATTGATTTTCATTTTAATTCTGTTATGGTCAGAGAATATGTGTGTATGACTCAAATTTTTAAAAAATTGGCTAAGGTGTGATTATGATCACAGATATCATCTTTAGCTATAAAGAAAAGTCAGTCTCCTTCCAGAGTGAAAAAGTGGATACTTGTTGGGCAGCCCTTAAAAAAGATTTGACATATGGATGGTATGTTTTGTTTTATAACAGTGAAAGGAAAAGTAGACTAAACTATTCTGAGAGATCAGGGATAAAACGGACATTAGCAGCTTAAGAAATTTAATGGGTCCAGGTGTAGAGATGCAAATGATTAGATAATTAAATACACATTTTAGTATGTATGACACAGTGTGCTTGGCGGAACTGATTAGATGGGGCCACCAGGAGAGAAGGAAATGCAGAAGGTTCTTGTGCTCTTCCAGGAGGAGGGTGACCATATCTGTCTTAGTTGCTGGCTGAATCCTCTCCGGAGGCCCCAGCCTGATATCTGCCAGTCCTTGTGGTCTGCTGAACCTCCCCTGGGATGTGGTTAGCCAGCAACTGCCGGATCTGTATGCCTGCATCTGTGATTCCTTGCAAATTAACCCCTGGCCACTGGATGCCACTCTTCCGTCAGAGTTTTGGTTTGCCCACCTCTTGCTATAATATTAAACTCCTACCAGTGGATAATCATTTCCGGTTTTGCCCAAGGGTTACAGTGTGAAGTTTGGTGAAACTGTTTAACTGATCATAACGTCGGTATCTCCAGCGAGCTGATGCCTGGCTTAGCAAACCACAGAAAGCTTTCAGTTCCACTCTGCTTGCCTCCTGGTTCAATCTGAGTCATCAAAGCCTCTTCCACTAGGCTGCCTGCCATTGTGAGCAAATTGTGGGGCCAGACCTTGGCATTTTCATGCTTGCCTCTCTTCTTGACTTCAGTCAGAAGTCATTTGAGCACAATTACATTCCTTTTAGCAGTCTCCTGTCTTGCTGCACCTCCTCCCTCACCCTCTGGGCTGAGTGAGGTTTCCCATTCACCAAAGTTGTCCAGCATCTCAGATGCAATTTGATTGCATGCATTGTTTTATTTACCTTGGGAGGCTGACAGTAATGTGTGCAGGCTGTGAAGTTAGGCTGTGGTGAATGGCCCCTTCGCCACAGAGCTCTGCACTTCCTCTCACTAGAAGATAGAATATATTCCTCTGCCCTTACCTAAGTTTGTCCACGTAGCTTTTTTTGACCAATGGAATGTTGACATGGCCCATGTAACCATCTGCAAATGTGGTCATGAGGACAACACACTTGAGGCAGCCCAGTGCTCCCAGAAAGATGACAGGCATTTGGAGTCACCCTGAATCAAGCCCAGTCTGGATCAGATGGCCCTCAGCTGACCTGCATATCACTGAGAATATGAATATAGGTTTACTCTACTGGCTTCCCTGATAGCTCAGTTGGTAAAGAATCTGCCTGCAATGCAGGAGACCCTGGTTCGATTCCTGAATTGGGAAGAAGAGATAGGCTACCCACTCCAGTTTTCTTGAACTTCCCTTGTGGCTCAGCTGGTAAAGAAGCCACCTGCAATGTGGGAGACCTGGGTTCAAACCCTGGGTTGGGAAGATCCCCTGAAGAAAGAGAAGGCTAAACCCACTCCAGTATTCTGGCCTGGAGAATTCCATGGACTGTATAGCTAGCTCATGGGGTCCCAAAGAGTCGGACATGACTGAGCAACTTTCACTTTCACTTTACTGATTTTTGGGTGGTATATTGGAAGCATTTCTGTGGCAATACATAGACTAGGATTCCAATCTGATCTCTGAAACTTACCAGCTATGATTTTGAAATATACCAGCCTTTTAAAGTTGGGTTGGTAGTAGCTTCTCTTTAGGGTCATGGCCAGGCAAGCAATTATTTGTGCAAAATGTCAAGTGTGAGGCCCAAATCACCTTTACAGTTACTGGCCCAGAGTAAGTACCCAATAAATGTGTGTTGAGTGCATGGTTGAAGCTTTAAATAGGATGGTGGTGAGAAATATGCCACTATAGGACATCAGGGCTTGTTTAAAATATTGCAGCCATGGGATTGGTCTCTAGAATCTTTTTAGGGGCATTAATCTTTTCAAATTTGTGGGGAACCAAGAGATTCCATGATGCCTAGAGAATAGTATGAAGTAGTTCTACATTCTTTCTGAGGCATCTTCTGTCATCTTCTGATCCCAGGATCCTTGTCCTTTGAGAATTCATTCCTTCCCACATGATCTGTGGCTATCTGATCCTGCTCCTTTGGAGTACCTATGTCAGGATTCCTCCTCTGTCAGAAAGCCCTGAATTATGAAAAGTATTTGAACCAGAAAAAGTTGTCTGCGGAGGAGAGGGGATGTAACATTACCAGAGAGCCCTAACTGCCAAGTTTGCTGGTGGTCCTGTTTGCAACTCAGATGCGTTTTTAAGATGTCTGCCAGCAGTTTTGTGACTCACCCACTAGCTGCTGACTCTGAACGCCATTTGTCACTGAGCCCCAGGAAAGGTGCTCAGTGGCCTGCCCATTTGTTCTGTGAGCTAATTGTGATGGGCACCTGTGATTCCAACCTTGCCATCATCTCAGGAGGGTCACAGATCTTTCCTAATTAATGTTTATAGCTGACTCTGGTCCCCTGAGATGGAAACAGAGGGAGAGATGTGCCAAGTGATTGCACTGTGATTTTTATCCCCCTGATTGATAATAGGCTGTGAGGATAATCTAAACTCTGTCCTTGGGTTTAGGGCTGGAGGCTCTGAAAGCGTTGCTGAGCCTCTCATGTGAGCAGGTTAACTGGGGATACAGCACAAGATACAGCTGCAGGTTGGACAACTTCTTCATAGCAGTCAGGGCCTGCCCGGGACTGGGTCCAGATTGCCCCCTCCCAGCATGGACGGAGCCAGGATTCAAAGCTAGACCATCTTTTTTTGGCCTGTTGTTTATTTCTACAACATTGAGCTAAGTAGAAGCACCATTAATGAACTTTGTTAACCAAACTTTCAGAAACAGAGATCTGATAGGAATAAGAGGTGTTTATTTGGGGTTTGTTAGGACTGTAGCTTCGGAGACACAGATTCAAGAAGCACTTGAGTTGTGTTCCAAGAGACAAAATGGGGGCAGCACATAACGGCAAAGACAGTAAGGTTATGTACATTGTTTGCCAATAAGTAGGCTTGGGATTGATAGGGAAGATGCAAAGTTGTCATTATAGGTAGATGACGTGATATTACATATAGAAAACTCTAGATCAGTTCAGTTCAGTCACTCAGTCGTGTCCGACTCTTTGCGACCCCATGAATTGCAGCACTCCAGGCCTCCCTGTCCATCACCAACTCCCGGAGTTCACTCAAACTCACGTCCATCGAGTCGGTGATGCCATCCAGCCATCTCATCCTCCGTCGTCCGCTTCTCCTCCTGCCCCCAATCCCTCCCAGCACCACAGTCTTTTAGAATGAGTCAACCCTTCACATGAGGTGGCCAAAGTACTGGACTTTCAGCTTTAGCATCATTCCTTCCACACAACACCCAGGGCTGATCTCCTTTAGAACGGACTGGTTGGATCTCCTTGCAGTCCAAGGGACTCCCAAGAGTCTTCTCCAACACCATAGTTCAAAAGCATCAATTCTTTGGTGCTCAGCTTTCTTCACAGTCCAACTCTCACATCCATACATGACCACTGGAAAAACCATAGCCTTGACTAGATGTGCCTTTGTTGGCAAAGTAATGTCTCTGTTTTTGAATATGCTATCTAGGTTGGCCATAACTTTCCTTCCAAGGAGTAAGTGTCTTTTAATTTCATGGCTGCAATCACCATCTGCCGTGATTTTGGAGCCCCCCAAAATAAAGTCTGACACTGTTTCCACTGTTTCCCCATCTATTTGCCATGAAGTGATGGGACCGGATGCCATAATCTTCATTTTCTGAATGTTGAGCTTTAAGGCAACATTTTCACTCTCCTCTTTCACTTTCATCAAGAGGCTTTTTAGTTCCTCTTCACTTTCTGCCATAAGGGTGGTGTCATCTGCATATCTGAGGTTATTGATATTTCTCCTGGCAGTGTTGATTCCAGCTTGTGCTTCTTCCAGCCCAGCGTTTCTCATGATGTACTCTTCATATGAGTTAAATAAGCAGGGTGACAAGTGACTCCACACAAATGTGTGTTGAGTATATATTGTTGCTGTTGTTGAGTCGTTAAGTTGTGTCTGACTCTTTTGTGATCCCGTGGATTGTAGTCTGCTAGACTCCTGTCTGTCTATGGGATTTCCCAGGCAAGAATACTGGAGTGGGTTTCCACTTCCTTCTCCAGGGGATCTTTCTGACCCAGGGATCGAAACCCGGGTCTCCTGCATTGCAGGGGGATTGTTTACCACTGAGCCACAGGAAAGTCCATTGAGTACGTGACTGAGGCTTTAAATAGCGATGGGGTGAGAAACATCTCCTCATAGGACTTAGGGGCTTGTTAAACAAATTCAGCAAGGTAGCAGGATACAAGATTAACATACAGAAATAGGTTGCACTTCTTTACACTAACAATGAAGAATCAGAAAGGGAATGTAAGCAAACAATTTCTTTTAAAATTGCATTAAAAATACTTGGGAATATTCCTCACTAAGGAGGCAAAAGACTTATGTACTGAGAACTACAAAACATTAATAAGGGAAGGTGACTCAGAGAAATGGAAAGATACCCCATGCTATTGAATTAGAAGAATTAATATTGCTAAAATGGTCATATTATCCAAAACAACCTACAGATTTAATATAATATCTATCAGAATACCCATGACAGTTTTTCAGAGAATTACATGACATAGACCTGAAATTTATATGGAATATAAAAGACAGAATAGCCAAAGCAATCCTGCCAGCAGGGGCAGGGGGGGAGGTTGAAACAAAGCAGGAGGCATAACCCTCCCAGACGTCAGACAACACTACAAAGGCACAGTAATCAAAGCAGTGTGGTATTGGCACAAAAATAAAGGAAACTGGAAATGAATAGAGAGCCCAGAAATAAACTCACACCCCTTTGGACAATTAATCTTTAACAACGGAGGCAAGAATATGCAGTGGGGAAAAGATAGTCTCTTCCCAACAGCAGCACAAGGTATTGGAAAAGTTGGACTGTCCCATTTAAATCAATAAAGAACTCATTGTACACAAAAATGACGCAAAATGGCTAAAAGACTTAAATATGACATGACACTGTGAAACTTCCAGAAGATAACATAGGCAAAACATTTTCTGACATAAATTGTACTAAGGTTTTCTTAGATCAGTCTCCCAAGGCAGTAGAAATAAAAGCAAAAATAAACAAATGAGATCCAATCAGACCTGTAAGCTTTTTCACAGCAAAGGAAACCATAAACAAAATGAAAAGACAGTCTACAGACTGGAAGAGTATATTTGCAAATGATGCAACAAATAAGGACTTAATTTCCAAAATATACAAACAGTTCATACAATTCAATAACAACAGCGAAAAAACCCACAAACAACCCAATTGAAAACTGGGCAGAAGACCTAAACAGACATTTCTCCAAAGAAGACATACCGATGGCCAAGAGTGACATGAGGAGACGCTCAGCATCGCTAGTTATGGAGAAATGCAAATGAGCGCTGCAATCAGGCACTGCCTCGAGCTGCTCAGAGGACTGTTATTTAAAGTGAAAGTGAAAGTGGAGTCGCTCAGTCGTGTCCAATTCCCTGCAACCCCATGGACTGCAGCCTACAAGGTTCCTCCATCCATGGAACTTTCCAGGCAAGAGTACTGGAGTGGGTTGCCATTTCCTTCTCCAGGGCATCTTCCTGACCCAGGGATCAAACCTGGGTTTCCTGCATTGCAAACAGGTGCTTTTACCGTCTGAGCCACCAGGGAAGCCATTTAAAAGTCTATTCATATTAAATGCTGGAGAGGGTGTGGAGAAAAGAGAACTCTCCTAGACTGTTGGTAGGAATGTGAATTGGTACAGCCACTATGGAAAACAATATGGACATGCCTCAAAAAACTAAAAATAGAGTTGCCATATGATCCAGCAGTTCCATTCCTGGGCATATACCCAGAAAAAGTACAATTTGAAAGGATATATGCACCTCTATGTTCATAGCAGCAATATTCTCAATAGCCAAGAAGTGGAAGCAACCCAAATGTCCATCAACAGATGAGTGAATGAAGATGTGGCATACACAGACACACACGCATGCACACACGCGGACTCACACACACACACACATACACACACACCCATATACACACACACGTGCACACACACCCATATACACACATACACACACGTATGCACACACACACACACCCATATACACACATACACACACACCCATATACACACACACACATACACACATACACACATAGACACATGCGCACACACACACACACACATGCATGATGAAATATTACTCAGCCATAAAAAATAATGTAATAATGTCATTTACAGCAACATGGATGGGCCTAGAGATTATCATACTAAGCGAAGTCAGTCAGAAAGAAAAAGACACATATACCATATGGTATCACTTACATGTGGAATCTAAAATATGATACAAATGAACGTGTCTATGAGACGAAAATGGACTTATATAGAGAACAGACTTGCGGTTGCCAAAGGAGGAGGAGGGATGGATTGGGAGTTTGGGATTAGCAATAGATGCAAGCTATTATCTATAGGATGGATAAACAAGCTCCTACTGCATGGCAGAGGGAACTATATTTAGTATACTGTGATAAAATATAGTGGAAAAGAATATGAAAAAATATGTGTAGCTGAGTCACTTTCTGTATAGCAGAAATTAAACACAACATTGTAAATCAACATGCCTCAATAATTTTTTAAAAAAAGGAATTAGGATTGGAGCTATCAAGAAGTAAGGGTGCTTGTTAAGCAAAGATTAATTGGGGTCAGAAATGATTCATAATTGTGGAGAGGGGAGACTGTTGAAACTTCAAGGTTACGAAGGGCAACTAGTGTTTTGAAAATGGCTAGTGGTGTCCTGGAATTTGATTCAGTTCAGAGAAATTTCAAGTTCTCAGTGATGCAGGACCATGTCTGGAAACACATCCAGGTTGGCCACATGGCTCCATTTTGGATGCCTGAATCACAGTTACTCCATTTCGATTTTTAAGTGATCTTAAAGACATCACCTACCTGAAGTCATTTAATTCCTGCTGCCCAGAGGGTGGGACTTTTTCTGAGCATGTCAAGCAGAATGGAAACAAAACTATTGCTTACTTACTTCAAATAAGTTCCCTTACCTCTTTGCTGACAGAACTCCAATTTTATCCATATAACTCTCAGGTGACTTTATCCCAAGCTTTGGAGTTAATCCTGATTAGTCTAAGCCACTTGTGGTCTTTTCATTGTCTTAGACAGTAAATGGTGTGGGGTGGGCATAAGACCTAGCTCTGGCTACTGGGATCTGAGGATTGATCTGCTGGTGCAGAGATATTTGGGAAGATATTTCCTCACTCTGAAAAAGGAGCAACCAGGAAGAAACACCCTACTCTGGCTGATGGTTTTCCCATCTATCAGGGAAACTTGGATTGCAGCGACCATCTTGTGACCATGATGGAAGTTCATTGATGACGAAGCAGACAGCTGAGGGGAATAGAGAAGAAAAAAAATTGGTCCTTGATGATTTCACAGAGTCTAGAATAGGTCAATCCTGGAGCTATCCTCGTTTGGAACTTGTGTCATGTGAAATAATGATGTATCCTCACTGCTTAAACCATTTAAAGTTGAGTTTTCTTTTGGGTGCAGAAAAGTAATACAACATAATACCAAAAAGCTGTTTGTAAGAATATGAACGTTTCGGGGACTTCCCTGGTGGTCCAGGGGCTGAGACTTTGCTTTCCAGGGCACGGTGTGTGGGCTTGGTCTCTGGTCAGGGATCTAAGATCCCACATGCCTCAGAACCAAGAGACCAAAACATAAACCAGGAGCAATATTGTAACAAAGTAAATAACGACTTTAAAATTGGTCCACACACACACAAATCTTTAAAAAAGAAATAATACAAACATTTCACATAGATTTAGGGTGGCCCTGGCTGCCTCAGCTGCCCCAGAGCTTGTCTCTAGTTTTGCTTCTCTCTGCCTCTGGGCCACTCAGAGGCCAGCTTGGGTCTCGTCTGACGAGCTGCCTGTGTCCCCTCGGCACTGGCAGCTCCTGCCGAGGCGCCCCTGGTGCTCACTGCGAGATGTAGACACAGGACAGTGTACAGATGGCGACAAAGGTTAGGTCTGATAAACACCTGGCCTTGGCCCATCTCTCCTGTCTGCTGCTCCACACACCGTCCATTCCAGCCACACTGACCCTCCCGCATGTCCTCCGAAGTGCTTTTCCTTCTCTCGCCGCAAGACTTTGGCACATGCTGCTCTCCCCGTGAGGATGGCTGCTCCCCACTCTGCCTTCTCCCACCGTTTGGTGAACCCCTACGTCTTCACGCTCTCCGCTCAGGGGTTTCTTCCTCCCCTGAGTCTCCTGGTAGAACATCTGTCTTGCTGTTGTTCTCATGGAACCACAGAGCATTTATTACAGGTCGTAATTATTTCCTCATTCCTGTGATTTTTGTTAATCTTGGTCTCTCCCGGTAGCCTGAAGTTCCAAGAAATAAGGGATCATCTCATGTTAATATCTGTTGCATCCCCAGCTGTGTAGATCAGTGTTTTTCCTATAACAATATTCAATAAAATTTGTTGAATTTGTTGCATGAATATGCAAATTTCCCATATTTAGCAGGACTCAATAAATTGTAACTGCCATTGTTATGGGATTCTCTTATCAGACTTTCCAGCCATTTCATATTTTCTTATGTTCTTTTGAATGGAATCCAGAGTATTTCATCACTAATTTGCCGTTTACATACAGTACAAAGAAGCAGATGGTAGAGTGTCATCAGAAATCCCAAAGGACTTTACCTCTTTGAACCTTAGTTTCTTCATTTATGCAATGAGTTAGACACTTCTGCCATGGCATTTGTAACATTCTCAGGTACAGGGCAGGTCATGGGGGGAAATGGTACACCTTCCTGGTTCATTGATTTTACTTGAATATTTGTGAGAAAGAAAACCTATCTAACCAATGAAGGAAAAATGCTTTATTGAGTCAAATTACAGAATTACAAACTTTAAGACAAGAGAATCCACCCTCAATTTTCTTAGCCATGTGTGTTTCAGAATCGCCCAGGCTCTGTCCCCAGGGATTTGGCTTAGCTAGCCTGGAATATATGTATATATTTTAAATGTGTATCAATATAGGTACATATTTAAAAAAATCTTTGTGGGTATACCAAAGTGCAGGCAAGGTAGAGATTGCTGTTCTGGTGGTATTTTGGTGGAAATATGAGACTCAAGGCCCTGGATGAATTCAAAAAACCTGTCTAGTTTTGACTTTTTTCCTCTTGTTTTCTTGTTTTTTCTGCAGTTCTTCCCAAATGATCTTGCATTTCTACAGTTCTACAGCTAGGTCTTTCAACATTTGCTTTTGGCTCTTCGGGGGAAGGTTTTCACTAGCAACTCAGGCAATAAACTCAGGAGAATTTTCAAGGGTGTTTGGAAACCATCCTGTGGGCCCTCTTGGTAAGCCCATCTCTATGTTTTGAGAGAAGTAAAATGCATGCTTCTAAATTTCTTGATGGAAGGTCTGGCCCGCTTAGCTCAGGTTTGGAACCGGGAGTTCCAGGGCACCTCAGGCCTGCAAATATGAGAGACGGCTGCTGCTGCTGGCTCGGTTTCCGGACCATCTCCCATCTGGCCGGTGCCTGGATTTAATTGAGCGAGAGTCTGACCCTTCGCCTGAGCCTTTGTTACCGCGCAGGCTGCACGCAAAGGACGGGAAAGCTCCTCTCAATAAAGCCTCTCTGCACACTGTCTGTCTGAGCAGGCACATCCAGAGATCTCCAGGCTCAGCACACAGGGATGCTATGAAAATCAAATGTGTTTTATTTACAAGTCCCTGTGCTCTCTCCCAACCTCGCAAAGAAAAAAAAATGCAAGCAGCGAATGCAAATAATTTTTCAAATCGATCGTTTTATGAAAATGCCTGTTTTTCTTCTATCTTTTTTAAAGACTAGAGAATCACATAAATGACAATTCCAGAAACCATAGATTTATGACTTTTTTACTTTCCAAATATGTTGGCACTGAGTAAAAAAAAAATAAAAATTTGCAATTTCGAGAAGAGAATAATGTACTTTTTTATTAAAATGGAAATGACACACTGCTGCATATCTAAGTTGATTTAGTGTTTTTATTAGTTATATAACTGTTTTAATACCTCACTAACTATTGCAATCTCCCTTAAGGTTTCCATTGTTCACATACCCTAGAAACAAATTGATAATTCTGAAAAAATAAAGTATTTCTTGGTTGTTTGCTAACGGCAGAATAGCAATCAGTCACCACAGGGTTACTACAATGGGCATCATTATATCTGGATCCTTATCAATTTCACTATACGGGTGAGTATTATTGCTGTCTACCGGAACTCCTTTGGTGTTATTGCTTAATTTTAATTGTGATTGTAAAATGTGAACAATGTGGATCTTTAAACCACAATTAAACACCTGCTATACTTGTCTGTTGGCATTTAAAGATATATCGAGGATTTAAAAACTGCTGATTCAGATATGACATAGAGCATCAAAATAGCTTTAATTTCAGAATGAATGTTTGCTTAAGGAGGAAGCGCCAGGAAAGTTTTCGGAAGTCAGATAGGTGAGTCCAAATTTAAGTTTGATAGGAAAGCAGGGACCCGATAGAAAATGTGATCATTGCTCAGGAAGTTCTCTGGCCTGCTCCTACCGGGGCTAGTGCCAGCTTCCTTCAGCAGAGGGGATCTGACTTGGTCCCACTGACAACCTGTTAATGAAGAACCTCCATACAGGAAGCACCTGCCCGGTGTTGATGAGATATTAATAGGAGAAATAACAGAGCTACTGAGGTGCAAGGGAGGGTAGCGAAGAGAAGGGCAGTGGTATCTGATTTCAGCCCCAGGTCCCAGCCCAAATCAAATGTGAATAGGAGGTGCTGGCCTTGGGGGCTTAAATGCTGCAGATGGAGGGTGATTGGATGTTTTCTGAAATCCGTGTAAAAGCGAACATTGGTCCCTGGGCAGGGTCTGCAATCTGGAAAGTCGAGGCTTGCCTTCTTTTCTTTTTTTTTTTTCTGATAGGTCAGTACGTGTCTGCATCAGCTCCACCACCGTAATTAACCATTTACACGGGGCCTGCAAAACACTGGACTCAGTTCTGAGATGCCAGTATCCTTTAAAACAGCATCATTTGCCTAAGCTCAGATATGCTTCAGTTTCTTTGGAAATGGCATTTCTTGTTTTAATTTCCCAGCAGTGTTTTTACAAACAGTGAAGTAGGGAGTAGTATGGATGGGACGATGGGACAATAAAAGACTCTTTTCCTTGGAGAAATAGGACCACAGGTTGGATGTAAGGAGCAGGAAAGAATAAAATATACTGGGTTATAGTCATCAAAACTTCATTTTTTTTACTTATAAAAAATCAAATCAAAATTGATTTGCAAATCCCAACTCTCCATTTCAAGTAAACAAATCTGATGGCTCGCTAGGGAGCTGCTCAGCTGTGTGGGAAGGTCCATGTGAAACCGACTTTCTGCAAAGACAAAAATGTCTAGCTATGAGGCATACGATGATGAAACAGAACGGGGAACTCGCCTGCTTGGGAGTCGAATCTGGAGAAAGGTGTACAGGTAAATTCCTTCAATTCTATACATCAGAATGTCACGTTCAGATAGGCTCTGAGTCCTTCTGCTCTCCTGCTAATCTTCATCTCAGGGCTGTGACACCTAGTGAGGAGTAATTAGACTTCAACAAGCCTTAATAAGTAATCCTGGCATTTAGTGGGAGTCACTCAAAGACCCAGAGGAGGGGATGAATATAAAAAGCGTCACGGTCTCTCACTTCACCAGGGCAAATCCTGCTCCCTCCCTGTGTCTCTCTGTTGTTCCCTGCACAATGGAAATGATATCCTTCGGTACTAAAGGCCCTGTGAAATCGTGGATTTAAACCAAGGATGAGCAAGGAAACCTCCAGGGCTTCCCAGGTGGTACAGTGGTAAAGGATCCACCTGCCACGGAGGAGACGCAAGAAGGCAACGTTTCGATCCCTGGGTGAGGAAGATCTCCTGGAGGAGGGCAGGGCAACCCACTCCAGTATTCTTGCCTGGAGAATCCCATGGACAGAGGAGCCTGGCGGGCTACAGTCCATGGGGTTGCAAAGAGTCGGAGAAGACTGAGCACGTGCGCGCGTACACATGAGCGTGCGCGCACAAGAAAACTTCCCGGGTAATGCTTCCTGTTCTTTCCTCAAAGTTACATGGCCAGAAGCTCCACCTGTGCTTTGGCACCCAGCTGTGCAGGGGTGGAGAGGAGGGAAGAGGTGGACATTTAAGAGTCTACAGATACATTCTGCTTTGTAATCAATCATAGCTCTCCGCCCAGTCACTTTAGAAACAAATTTGAAATAAGAATTGTTCTTTTGGGTCTCACTTTAAGGGACCCTTAGATACGATACTTGTACCCAGTGAGACACACAGTAGGTGCTCAATGAATAATTTTTGAATGAAAAGATCCAGAGCAAGCTAATTGGACAGAAGTTCTAACTCAGCAGCTAGGCTTGCACAATGGTAGACAAAAATCATAGAAGGCTTCGATTGTGAAGTCATTACTTAAGGTAGCATCCTCTGCTGTCATGCACAAACCCCCAGAACCCAGAGGCGTAACCCCTTTTCAGATTCCCTCTCAGTATCTGGAGTAAGTGTTCCTGACTGGGGAGCGGCTCCCCAGGCTTAGAGTGAGGGACTCCAACTCCTCTGGTCTGTGGCTTCTTCACCTTCAGCAGGTGGCTTCCAACCTTGCTGGAAGTGGGGAAAAGCACACAAAACACTAGGCCTGGCAGGTGTCTGTGGGGCAGACCCAGAAGGGAGACACACGTCTCTTGTCGCTGCCTTCCATCATCCAGTCCTGCGGGGAGTGATGCAAACTAGTCCAAGAAGAAGGGAAACTCGCTTGATGAACAGAGGTATTAGAAGCAACCCATGGGTTAGGAATTACGTCCTGGCTCTTCTACCTTTGAAAGGGAAATAAAACATGTTGAACACTGTGTATGATTTTTGGCATAGGTAGAAACATGTGATCTCTTCTGTTCATGGTATGAACTTGAAATGCCAGAGTGTCTCTCAGACTCAAAGCAGGAGAGTCAGAGCTCTTTAAAAAAAAAAAAAAAAATTTTTTTTTGGCTATCCCATGCAGTATGCAGGATCTTAGTTCCCTGACCAGGAATTGAACACATGCCCCGTGCAGTGGAAGCACGGAGTTTCAACCACTGGATCTTCAGGAAAGTCCCTCAGAACGCTTTCTGGAAGGATGGATGCTTTTGTTTTCTGAATTGCCTTGGATGGACCTAAGCATACGCCACTGTTAAATAAGTTGGCACTGTCTGTGATGATCACTAGCACGATGACCTAAATTTACTGTTGATACGTCTCTGGAGACCATATCACCCATATCCCAAGGACTGACCTTTCCCTGCTCATTTAGTGACAGATAGAGGTCAGTGAAACTCACATGATATACAAGCTGAATTCAGGTCATGAAATGTATGTGATTTATTGATACATTCTTATCCCCTCCCCCTCTAAAAAAACTCATTAGGCATTTTGTGTTTCTTGCATGTACTGCTTTTTTCTCAAGCAGAGTAACCAGACAGGGCAAGCGGGAGGAGAAAGGGAATCTGTCTGGTGTCCTGAGGGGTTTTCAAGCACACTTTTCAGAGCAGGGCTCTTCAGCGTTCATCCCTGACTAGCGCCACTCTGCGACTCTTACTGCTGTGTGACCAGTCCAGATTTTGACAGTAGACGTTCAGAGACTTTTAAAGCAGTTTGGACCGATTTTTATATCTGTTGATGATGAAAATAAAAAATATGAGCTTATGTTTTGTACTTCTTTATTATAAAAATGGAAAAGTAATTCATTATTTTGCAAAAGTGTTGATCTACAACGGATTGGAAACAGAGAAATCAAGTGTTTCCTCACCAGGGATAGTTTGAGAAGACCTGCTTTAGGTTACTGTCTTAGGATCCAGGAGATCCGTGAGATCTTAGGATCTCACGGGCTGCTGTGAGAATTGAAAAAGCAGCTGCGTTTTGATTATATATGAAACCATCCCTTGCTCAAAAATGGACAGCATTTTTGTCATTGGTGCCTTTATTAAGCTGATACTCTCCCAAGACACCCTTCTTTTTCTACCCCTCCAGAATGTTAGAGGAAAAGATAGAGCAGGAGGGTGCACGATGGGGTGGGTATCTTTTGCAAAACCTCCATTTCCCATTCTGAAGGGTTTGACCTGCCTTCTGACCCATCTCCCATCTTGGTCCAGGGACTCACGGGATGGTTAATCTGGGCACGGTCGTAGCAGTGGGGAGGTCCGGTAGTCCACCCCAGTGCCTCCACTTCCCAGTTTGTGTTTTGTTTGTTAGTTTTCTCCCAGTAAGGAATGTTTTTAAAGTAAGAGATAACACGATCAAAGTGATACTTTCAGAAAACCAGTCTTGTGTGTGTGATGGGATGGACTGGGTCAGGGAAAGTGCAGAAGCCCCTGGGACAGCGGTTTTGATTGTCTGGCAGTTTGACTTTTGAAACGAGTCATTGGGAACACCTTGATCTTGGCATTATCATGGTTGCCTTCGGGAGAACCTGATGTGTAAGGCCCGTTCCACTGACTAGGGGGCCACAGCACTGTGGGAGCATCCACTGGACTCCATGCATGCCTGCTAAGTCGCTTCAGTCAGGTCTGACTCTCCGACCCTATGGACTGAAACCCACCAGTCTCCTCTGTCCATGGAATTTTCCAGGCAAGACTACTGAAGTGGGTTGCCATTTCCTCTTCCAGGGGATCTTCCCAACCCAGGGATCAAACCCATGTCGTTTAAGTCTCCTGCATTCTTTACCACTAGAAACACTTGGGAAGCCTGTTGGACTCCCAGGTATAGTTAAAGAAAAAGTACAGTTAAAAAAA
Source organism: Bubalus kerabau (assembly GCF_029407905.1). NCBI lineage: Eukaryota > Metazoa > Chordata > Mammalia > Artiodactyla > Bovidae > Bubalus > Bubalus kerabau. Next base: position 201,181,698 of record NC_073625.1, read on the forward strand.
TATACGTGTAACTGGATCACTTGGCTGTACGGCAGAAATTAGCAAAACACTATAAAACAACTATACTTCAGTAGAAGTTTTTTAAAAAGAAAAAGTCATTTTACTACCTTCTTAGAAGAACAGCAAAGAATCTGTTGGCTAATCCCCATCAAGGTACAAGGTGTGTGCAGATTTTGAGCACTTAACTTGGTGTTACACGTGTAACACTACTGAGAGTATGAGTAGAGGTGCCGTGGCATAGCTGTGGGGAGCCCTGGAGCTGAACAGGTGCATTTACACGAATGCCGGCAGGGAGGCGTGATCCCAACGCGCGTCCTCTTCATGCCTAGCTTTTCTACCTCGGGCTCTCTGGCTGCTCTGCAGTCGAGCATCATCCAGCACCTAGTGTGTGCCAGGAACCACGCTGGAAATTGCGAATACAAAGAGTACTGAGGTGTAGCTCTGCCCTTTTAACACTTATGTCTGTCTCCGTCTAGAACTGGCCTCTACACAGATTTGGTTGGAGCTTCCCTGGTGGCTCAGTCAGTAAAGAAACTGCCTGCAATGCAGGACACTTGACTTCCATCGCTGGGTCGGGAAGATCCCCTGGAGGAGGGCATGGCAACCCATTCCAGTATTCTTGCCTGGAGAATCCCATGGACAGAGGAGCCTGGTGGGCTACAGTCCATGGGGTCTCACAGAGTTGGACATGACTGAATGACTTTCACTTCGCTTCACCTCATAGCTTTGGTCAGTTCAGCTCAGTTTAGTCACTCAGTCATGTCCGACTCTTTGTGACCCCGTGAATCGCAGCACGCCAGGCCTCCCTGTCCATCACCAACTCCTGGAGTTCACTCAAAATCATGTTCATCGAGTCGGTGATGCCATCCAGCCATCTTATCCTCTGTCATCCCCTTCTCCTCCTGCCCCCAATCCCTCCCAGCATCAGAGTCTTTTCCAATGAGTCAACTCTTCGCATGAGGTGGCCAAAGTACTGGAGTTTCAGCTTCAGCATCATTCCTTCCAAAGAAATCCCAGGGCTGATCTCCTTCAGAATGGACTGGTTGGATCTCCTTGCAGTCCAAGGGACTCTCAAGAGTCTTCTCCATCACCACATTTCAAAAGCATCAATTCTTCGGCCAAGTGAAGGTCAAATTGAGATCTGAAATGGTTGAATCAAACTGCTTTCTAACTTTATTTCTACAAACTGTCTAAGTTGTATCTCTATATCTGGTTAGACCAACCAAATGCCGCCTATCTAGATATGTTGCCTGCTGCTGCTGCTAAGTCGCTTCAGTAGTGTCCAACTCTGTGCGACCCCATGGACTGCAGCCTACCAGGCTTCTCCGTCCATGGGATTCTCCAGGCAAGAACACTGGAGTGGGTTGCCATTTCCTTCTCCAATGCATGAAAGTGGAAAGTGAAAATGAAGTCGCTCAGTCGTGTCTGACTCTTAGTGACCCCATGGACTGCAGCCCACCAGGCTCCTCCATCCATGGGATTTTCCGCGCAACAGTACTAGAGTCGGGTGCCATTGCCTTCTCCAATGGAAATTATATGCTACTTTCATAAATTACACAAAGAATTCATGTACTAACCCTTCTACAAGGACCCCAGATATTATGGTCAAAGCCTTCAACCTAAGTTTTACAAAAGCTGAATTTAGGCTCTTTAAGTTTCTATTTCTAATATTACTGCTTAAAGAAAGCTAAGTTCACACTGTTAAATCATAATTTCCATATCACTTAGTGAAAAATTTTCTCTTTTATGGGCTTTTTTCCTCATTAGAAAATGGGCTTTGTGCAGGTAGCAAAATTTTCTTTCTTGCTTTGGCCACTGGGATGCTCAGAGCTAGGATTCTGATACAGAAGCCCCTCTTCCTTACTGTCTGACACTTTTTTCCCACTAAAAATATATTTGGGGGGAATGTCTTTTAGTTAAGCCACCCAAACTTCTTAAATAAAACCTTGGAAAGAATATTGCAAATAGACACATAGATTCTGTTATAATTTCTCATCTTTATAGGTACTGGGCAAATTGTCTCATGGCAAGAAAAAAAAAAAATCAGCAGCAATCAGGAGGATCAGTTCTCCAATGCAGCTCTCTGTTTGGACCCATTCCTAAGTGTGGTGGCTGGGATCTAACAGAGTCCTGTGTTTTGGGTAGACTGAGGCTGTGTCTCTTGGCTAAATGCTGATCCGAGCCCTCTCGGCCTTACCCCAAAGCCTTTTCCTTAAAGGCTGATTGCTGCTCCTCCCGCAAGAACGAACATCCTCCTGCTGCTCTGAAGCTGTGGCTTTGTTGTGTCAAACTGTTTCTTGGTCTGGACCCATGTGTTAAACCGGCACATAATTTTATAACTTTTTCCTGATTAAGGACAACAACTTTTTCTGCTTTGGTTATAATACATCCACTCGCTGATCTAGGCATCGCTGCTCAGTGTGTTCCCAGTGTGTCCTGGGCACCGCTAGACGGCAGAAGAATGTAGCTCAGGCACCTGCTGGATGTACTGAACTGAGCAGGTCTTAGCCTGGAGGACCCTGCCGTCAGAAGAAGGGGGACAAACACAGAGCACAGAAAGATCCTGCTCAGTCGCGAGGCTGACATTTCCCCCAAAACAAAACCTCAAAGAAAAGACTCCTCTCTCACCGTGGGGTTTGCCGTTGAAAATGTAAACCCTATGGGTACTATGGAGTTGGAGTTCAGGATGGAGAGACCCAAAAGAAACTATGGAAATGAGTAGAATCTATGGAAATCTACATGAAAATAAAAAGATAACACACAAAGTAAAGAGAACATTGTGATACAAAGTCCTCCACACTTGGAAACGAGGCGTGTTTGGGCAATGATATTTAGGAGTGTTGTCTAACAAGGCCACCTAAGGATAATTAATTATCTGGGGGAGGCATCTTTTCTTGACTTTGCTACTTACTATTAATTAAGGGCTCAAACTCTGTGAAGTTACATATTGACTTGTAGATATTATATGGCAGAGATGCAAATAATTTCTGTCTGGCAGCACAGATAACCTTAGAGGTTATGGTTTTTATTGTCCAGTGGAACATTAATCCATTTTGCATCTAACCTAGCAATCTAATTCTAACATTTCTTTTTAAATATCTATAAATATCCCATTCCTCAAAATGCTCTCTGAACTAGATTTACCTTCTTCTTACTGCTTTCCTCATTAATGAGTTAATAAATCTCTGGCAGGTGTACATTTTATATTTGTATGAGAGTCATGTTTTCAACTATAAAAAATTATCCTTTGCCATTAAGTATAGGATTTTACACATCTTACATTATTGTTAGTGCAAAATCAATTTCCTTTCACTATCCTGATTAATATAAAACTTTCAGAACCTTCTTCCCTGCAGTTTCATGGAGATATAGTCATTAGCTTTGTTGTGGGTCAAAGCTAGTCAAAACTATGGTTTTTCCAGTAGTCATGTATGGATGTGAGAGCTGGACCATAAAGAAAGCTGAGCGCTGAAGAATTGATGCTTTTGAACTGTGGTGTTGGAGAAGACTCTTGAGAGTCCCTTGGACTGCAAGGAGATCCAACCAGTCCATCCTGAAGGAGATCAGTCCTGGGATTTCTTTGGAGGGAATGATGCTGAAGCTGAAACTCCAGTACTTTGATCACCTGATGGGAAGAACTGAGTCAATGGAAAAGACCCTGATGCTGGGAAAGATTGAAGGCGGGAGGAGAAGGGGAGACAGAGGACGAGATGGTTGGATGGCATCACCGACTCGATGGACGGTGAGCGGGGGCTACGTCCTAGTTGTGGTGCGGGGACTTCTCCTCGTGGTGCTTCTCTCGCTGCAGAGCGCAGGCTCTAGCGTGGACTTCTCCTCGTGGCGCTTCTCTCGCTGCAGAGCGCAGGCTCTAGCGTGCATGGCTTCAGTAGCTGCGGCTCCCAGGCTCCGTTTTAGACTCAGCAGATGTGGCGCACTGGCTTAGTTGATCTGAGGCAAGTGGGATCTTCCCAGATCAGGGATTGAATCTGTGTCCCCTGCATTGACAGGCTGATTTTTTACCCCTGAGCCATGAAGAAAACCCAGGGAGTCTTCATTTAATCCACTCCACTCACAATGGCAGAAAATTTCTCTGACATTCTTCCTAGTATTCCCATCATAATAGCTTCATGTCGGAATCCCTAAGGAAAGAGCGGGACACAATCTTAGAGGTCTTCTCTCTTTCATGTTTGATTTAGCTCTGTCTTAGTCCTTCCAACCATAATAATTAATTAACTAATCCAACAAGTATTTATTGTGTACCTGGCAGGAACTTTCCACAACTACAGAACAAGAGCAATAAACATTTTTAAGTGCCTATTACATGTCAGTCTTGCTTCTAAGCACTTTATGTCATTAATTCAGAGAAATAAGATCCCTATATATGAAACCACACACAGTTATGAGCTTTTAAGATTAAGAACTAAAGTTACATTAACATCACTACTCTCCTAGAAAATTTTTGTCTGGAAAGATGAATTTGCAAATAAACATTGTTTTAGAAACCTGTTTCTGGGGGAAAAAAATCTGCCTTTTTTCCAGAATAACAGCAAGTCTCATCAGGAATATAAGAGGTCTCATCAGGAATATAAGAACCCTTTCTCAGAATAATACTGGACTGGGCTATCGAATAGCTGCCTGCACTTCAAATGCTTTCCCCCTGCACCCCAGTGTCCATTGCAGCACTATTTACAACAGCCAGGACATGGAAATAACCCAACTGTCCTTATATGAGCATATAAAGAAGATATGGCATCTATACATTTATACACAATAGAGTAGTATTCAACCATAAAAAAGAAGGAAATAATGCCATTGGCAGTAGCAAGTATTGACATAGAGATTATCATACTAAGTAAAGGCAGACAAAGAAAGAAAAATACTATGATATTGTTTATATTTGGAATCCAAAAAAAAAGATATAAATGAATTTATTTACAAAATAGAAATAGACTCACAGACATAGAAAATAAGCTTATAGTTATTAAATGGGAAAGGGAGGGGAGGGATAAATTAGGAGGTAGTGATTAGCATATATACACTATTATATATAAAATAGATAACCAGGGGCTACTGTGTAGCACAGGGAACTCTACTCAATATTCTATAATAACCTATAATGGAAAAGATTCTGAAAAAGAATATGTATAACTGAATCATTTTGTTGTATACTTGAAAGTTACATGACATTGCAAAGCAACTAAACTTCAATTAAAAGAAAAAGGAAAAAACAAAACAAAGCTCTTGCCCATTGGGTGTACCCATCCTGAACCATTCTGTCACAAATTTCCTCAATTTCAATCAAGATACCTATATTGAAATACTTGTCTGAAACCGAACCCCCAATTTTAAAATTTCCTGCTTTTCACTCCTCCCTTCTGAGTTGCTTCTAAGAACTTGTCAAGGCATTGGGTTCCTTTGCCGCAGGAATACATACTCTGGGCTTTGCTTGATCAGCTGCTGTTAACGATGGTCAACAACTAATACCAGTCTTCAGGGAAGTGGGAGATAGATCTTAAACAAGTACGTAACATAGTTTAACCTACTGATAAGTGCAATGAAGGAAAATAAGACAAGGGGGGAGGAATACAGGATGGTTAGGAGGCAGGGGCTACTTTAGGTCAGGGGCTCAGGAGGGCTTTGGGGCCATGACATTGAGCAGAGACCTGTGGGAAGTGAGCAGATTTGGGGAAGAGATGCTTTAGCTGAAAGAAACAGGAGTACCGGATCATGGGGTCGTGAGTGGATTGAGGGTGGGCATTAGGAGGAGACTGTGGAAGCCTAAGTGAAAGGGGATGGTGGTGTAACTTGAATGCTTTCAGTGAAAGTGCTGGCTGGGTTTGGGGTATGCTTTGACCTCCGAGCTTGGTTTGGGGAGCTTTCTTTGGCTTGGACTCTGGTGGATGGCAGCACTGGAGTGAGACCAGGAGACCACAGGAGCACAAGGGAGAGGGAAGACCAAGGACTCTGGTTTGGACACGTTAAACCTGTGATGAGACAGACATGAAGAGGAGGGACTGGAGGCCAGGCTGGCACTGGATGAGCTCATTCCTTTGAACTCTTTGGTGGCTTGATTGATGGCAAAACCCTGCTTTCAAGTTCTCCTACCTTCCCTCTTTCTTCTTCCATCCCCCATATTCTCTTTTTCTAATCATTCCTGGTAGGAAGGACTTGGCATTTACATATGCTCAAGCTACAATGAATGCACAAGTTAATCTACATATTCTAGAGTTTCACTGAAGGGAAATGTACAGTGGGGGACAGGATTATCTAATTAGTGGTATATTGTGAAAAGGGCTATCGTTCCATTTTTTACAACAGTTACAATTTTGGATTCACTAGTGGGTTGTGAAATCAACTTAGTGGGAGGTAAAATCAATTTAGTGGTCACAAACAGCATTTGAAAGAATGAAATAGAATAGAGAATAAAAGAGTGCATCACACTTAATAAGGGTAAGTATTTTGTGAAATGTTTGCTATATCCACACATGTGTATATCCTGGGCAACAGTGTAAAATGTAATTTTTTTTTTTTACAGTGAATTGTAAAAGACTCTGAAATTCACTGTTTAGGAGAGGGGTGCTGCTAGTATTGCTCTTCAGATGGATAGCTGCAATTTCAAGGTCTAATGTTATATTTAGTGTGCCGGCTGCGACCGACGCACTAAGCGTGGCTGAGAGGAGCTATCCCACGTTTGTAGTCAGGGGCAGTGGCCGAGAGTGCCAGGCTGCGACGGCACAGGAACGGCCGAGAGGAGTTACCCCGCATCCGAGGTCAGGGGCGGCAGCCGGGAGGACCAACCCCACGCCCAAGGAGCCTTGGCTGCAAGGGCGCAGGAGGGCCTAGAGGAGCTATCCCACGTTGAAGGTCAGGAAGGGCTGCAGTGAGGAGATACCCCTCATCCAAGGTAAGGAGCAATGGCTGTGCTTTGCTGGAGCAGCCGTGAAGAGATACCCCATGCCCAAGGTAAGAGAAAACCAAGTAAGATGGTAGGTGTTGCAAGAGGGCATCAGAGGGCAGACACACTGAAACCATACTCACAGAAAACTAGTCAATCTAATCACACTAGGATCACAGCCTTGTCTACCTCAATGAAACTAAGCCATGTCCGTGGGGCAACCCAAGATGGGTGGGTCATGGTGGAGAGGTCTGACAGAATGTCGTCCACTGGAGAAGGGAATGGCAAACCACTTCAGTATTCTTGCCTTGAGAACCCCATGAACAGTATGAAGAGGCAAAATGATATGATACTGAAAGAGGAACTCCCCAGGTCAGTAGGTGCCCAATATGCTACTGGAGATCAGTGGAGAAATAACTCCAGAAAGAATGAAGGGATGGAACCAAAGCAAAAAGAATACCCAGCTGTGGATGTGACTGGTGATAGAAGCAAGGTCCAATGTTGTAAAGAGCAATATTGCATAGGAACCTGGAATGTCAGGTCCATGAATCAAGGCAAATTGAAAGTGGTGAAACAAGAGATGGCAAGAGTGAACATCAACGTTCTAGGAATCAGCAAACTCAAATGGACTGGAATGGGTGAATTTAACTCAGATGACCATTATATCTACTACTGCAGGCAGGAATCCCTCAGAAGAAATGGAGTAGCCATCATGGTCAACAAAAGAGTCCAAAATGCAGTACTTGGGTGCAATCTTAAAAATGACAGAATGATCTCTGTTCATTTCCAAGGCAAACCATTCAATATCACAGTAATCCAAGTCTATGCCCCAACCAGTAACGCTGAAGAAGCTGAAGTTGAATGGTTCCATGAAGACCTACAAGACCTTTTAGAACTAACACCCAAAAAAGATGTCCTTTTCATTATAGGGGACTGGAATGCAAAAGTAGGAAGTCAAGAAACACCTGGAGTAATAGGCACATTTGGCCTTGGAATATGGAATGAAGCAGGGCAAAGACTAATAGAGTTTTGCCAAGAAAATGCACTGGTCATAACAAACACCCTCTTCCAACAACACAAGAGAAGACTCTACACATGGACATCACCAGATGGTCAACACCAAAATCAGATTGATTATATTCTGTGCAGCCAAAGATGGAGAAGCTCTATACAGTCAACAAAAACAAGACTGGGAGCTGACTGTGGCTCAGACCATGAACTCCTTATTGCCAAATTCAGACTGAAATTGAAGAAAGTAGGGAAAACCACTAGATCATTCAGGTATGACCTAAATCAAATCCCTTATGATTATACAGTGGAAGTGAGAAGTAGATTTAAGGGCCTAGATCTGATAGATAGAGTGCCTGATGAACTATGGACTGAGGTTCGTGACATTGTACAGGAGACAGGGATCAAGACCATCCCCATGGAAAAGAAATGCAAAAAAGCAAAATGGCTGTCTGGGGAGGGCTTACAAATAGCTGTGAAAAGAAGAGAAGCGAAAAGCAAAGGAGAAAAGGAAAGATATGAGCATCTAAATTCAGAGTTCCAAAGAATAGCAAGAAGAGATAAGAAAGGCTTCCTCAGCGATCAATGCAAAGAAATAGAGGAAAACAACAGAATAGGAAAGACTAGAGATCTCTTCAAGAAAATTAGAGATACCAAGGGAACATTTCATGCAAATATGGGCTCGATAAAGGACAGAAATGATATAGACCTAACAGAAGCAAAAGATACTAAGAAGAGGTGGCAAGAATACACCGAAGAACTGTACAAAAAAGATCTTCACGACCCAGATAATCACGATGGTGTGATCACTGACCTAGAGCCAGACATCCTGGAATGTAAAGTCAAGTGGGCCTTAGAAAGCATCACTATAAACAAAGCTAGTGGAGATGATGGAATTCCAGTTGAGCTATTTCAAATCCTGAAAGATGATGCTATGAAAGTGCTGGACTCAATATGCCAGCAAATTTGGAAAACTCAGCAGTGGCCACAGGACTGGAAAAGGTCAGTTTCCATTCCAATCCCAAAGAAAGGCAATGCCAAAGAATGCTCAAACTACCGCACAATTGCACTCATCTCACACGCTAGTAAAGTAATGCTCAAAATTCTCCAAGCCAGGCTTCAGCAATATGTGAACTGTGAACCTCCTGATGTTCAAGCTGGTTTTAGAAAAGGCAGAGGAACCAGAGATCAAATTGCCAACATCCGCTGGATGATGGAAAAAGCGAGAGAGTTCCAGAAAAACATCTATTTCTGCTTTATTGACTATGCCAAAGCCTTTGACTGTGTGGATGACAATAAACTGTGGGAAATTCTTGAATAGATGGGAATACCAGACCACCTGACCTGCCTCTTGAGAAGTTTGTATGCAGGTCAGGAAGCAACAGTTAGAACTGGACATGGAACAACAGACTGGTTCCAAATAGGAAAAGGAGTACGTCAAGGCTGTATATTGTCACCCTGCTTATTTAACTTCTATGCAGAGTACATCATGAGAAACACTGGGCTGGAAGAAACACAAGCTGGAATCAAGATAGCCGGGAGAAATATCAATACCCTCAGATATGCAGATGATACCACCCTCATGGCAGAAAGTGAAGAGGAGCTAAGTGAAAGTGAAAGTGGAGAGTGAAAAAGTTGGCTTAAATCTCAACATTCAGAAGACGAAGATCATGGCATCCGGTCCCATCACTTCATGGCAAATAGATGGGGAAACAGTGTCAGACTTTATTTCTTCGGGCTCCCAAATCACTGCAGATGGTGACTTCAGCCATGAAATTAAAAGACGCTTACTCCTTGGAAGGAAAGTTATGACCAACCTAGATAGCATATTGAAAAGCAGAGACATTACTTTGCCAACAACGGTTCATCTAGTCAAGGCTATGGTTTTTCCAGTGGTCATGTATAGATGTGAGAGTTGCGCTGTGAAGAAGGCTGAGCGTCAAAAAATTGATGCTTTTGAACTGTGGCGTTGGAGAAGACTCTTGAGAGTCCCTTGGACTGCAAGGAGATCCAACCAGTCCATTCTGAAGGAGATCAGCCCTGTGATTTCTTTGGAAGGAATGATGCTGAAGCTGAAACTCCAGTACTTTGGCCACCTGATGCGAAGACTTGACTCATTGGAAAAGACTCTGATGCTGGGAGGGATTGGGGGCAGGAGGAGAAGGGGATGACAGAGGATGAGATGGCTGGATGGCATCACTGACTCGATGGACGTGAATCTGAGTGAACTCCAGGAGTTGGTGATGGACAGGGAGGCCTGGCGTGCTGCAATTCATGGGGTCGCAAAGAGTCGGACATGACTGAGCAACTGAACTGAACTGAATGTTATATTTATAGTTAGGGCCAAGCCACATAACCTGTGGTGCTTTATTTTTCTTATTTACAAAATGGGAATAATACTTTTTCCCTGTGTTTTAGCCTGGATTCTTCAGGTGGCAAGTGAGAAGAAGCCCAGCTCAAACCAGCTTAAGTTAAAGAGAGAAGGTTTTATTGGAAGAATTCTGGGTCATCTCATAGAGTTTGAAGTGAGAGTTTGAGGAGGAAATGGGTAGATTTGGAACCTGGAACTAAATCGGGGGCTCTATTCTTTAACTTTATTTTTATTTATTATTAACTTTATTTTGTCTATGTCTTGGCTACTGTGAATAGTGCTGCTATAAATGTAGAAGTGCATGCATCTCTTTGAATCTAGTTTTGTCCAGATATATGCTCAGGAGTAGGGCTTCCCAGGTGGCACTAGGGGTAAAGATCCTGCCTGCCAATGCAGGAGAAGTTAGGGACACAGGTTCCATCCCTGGGTCAGGAAGATCCCCTGGAGGAGAAAATGGCAACCCACTCCAGTATTCTTGCCTGGAGAATGCCGTGGACAGAGGAGCCTGGTGGGCCTCAGTTCATGGTGTCGCAGAATCAGGCACGACTGAGAGTGTGCACACACATTTCAGGAGTGGGACTGCTGGATCAAATTTGTTGTTGCATGCATGTGTACTTGCCCAGTCACTTCAGTTGTGTCCAACTCTTTGTGACCCCCTGGACTAAAGCACACGGGCTCCTCTGTCCTCAACTGTATCCTGGAATTCACTCAAGTTCATGTCCATCGAGTCAGTGATGCTATCTAACCAACTTGTCCTCTGCTGCCCCCTTTTCCTCTTGCCTTCAATCTTGCCCAGAATCAGGGTCTTTTCCAATGAGTCAGCTCTTTGCATCAGGTGGCCAAAGTATTGCAGCTTCAGCTTCAGCATCAGTCCTTCCAGTGAATATTCAGCACTGATTTCCTTTAGGATTTATTCATCTCCTTGCAGCCCAAGGGACTCTCAAGAGTCTTCTCCAGCCTCACAATTCGATACATCGATTCTTTGGCACTCAGCCCTCTTTATGGTACAACTCTTACATCTGTACATGACTACTGAAAAACTATAGCTTTGATTACAAGGACTTTTGCTGGCAAAGTGATGTCTCCACTTTTTATTATGCTGTTTAGGTTTGTCATAGCTTTCCTTCCAAGGAGCAGTGTGATGTTTAAGTTGCTCAGTCATGTTCGATTCTTCATGACCCCATTGACTGTAGCCCGCCAGGCTCCTCTGTCCATGGAATTCTCCAGGCAAGAACACTGGAGTTGGTAGCCAATCCCTTCTCCAGGGGATCTTCTCAACCCAGGGATCAAACCCAGGTATCTTGTCTGAGCCACCAGGGAAGCCTAAGAATACTGGAGTGGGTATCTTATCCCTTCTCCAAGGGATCTTCATGACCCAGGAGTTGAACCGGAGTCTCCTGCATTGCAGGAGGAGTCTTTACCAGCGGAACTACCAGTGAAGGCTTCCAGAGAGCAAGCATCCTTTAATTTCATGGCTGCAGACACTGTCTGCAGTGATTTTGGAGCCCCCCAAAATTAAATCTGTCACTGTTTCCACTTTCTCCCCTTCTATTTGCCATGAAGTAATGGGGCCAGATGCTGTGATTTAGTTTTTTGAATGTTGAGTTTTAAGCCAGCTTTTTCACTTTCCTCTTTCACTTTCATCAAAGCCTCTTAAATTCCTCTTCACTTTCTGCCATGAAAGTGGTATCATCTGTATATCTGAGGCTGTTCATATTTATCCCAGCAATCTTGATTCCAGCTTGTGCTTCATCCAGCCTGGCATTTAGCATGATGTACACTGCATATAAGTTAAATAAGCAGGGTGACAATATACAGCCTTGAAATACTCCTTTCCCAGTTTTGAACCAGTCAGTTGTTCCATGTCTGGTTCTAACTGCTGCTTAACCTGCATACAGGTTTCTCAGTAGACAGGTAAGGTGGTCTGGTACTCCCATCTCTTTAAGAATTTTCCAGTTTATTGTGTTCTACACTGTCAAAGGCTTTAGCGTAATCAATGAAACAGATGTTTTCCTGGAAGTCTTTTGCTTTCTCCATGACCTAAGGAGTGTTGGCAATTTGATCTCTGGTTTCTGTGCCTTTTCTAAACTGAGCATGTCCATCTGGACATTTTCAGTTCGTGTACCACTGAAGCCTAGTTTGAGGATTTTGAGCAAACCTTACTAGCATGTGAAATGAGCATAATTGTATGGCAGTTTCAAGATTCCTTGGCATTGCCCTTCTTTGGGATTGGAATGAAAACTGACCTTTTCCTCATTTGGCCACTGTTGATTTTCCCCCGATTTTGCTGACATATTGAGTGCAGCACTTTAGCAGCATCATATTTTAGGATTTTAAAAAGCTCAGCTGGAATTCCATCACCTCCACTCTCTTTGTTGTAATGCTTCCCAAGGCCCACTTGACTCCACATCCCTTGCTCTAGGTGAGTAATCACGCCGTCATGGTTCTCCAGGTCAGTAAATTCTTCACTGTATAGTTCTTCCGTGTATTCTTACCACCTCTTCTTAATCTCCTCTGCTTTTTTAGTGCCTTACTGTTTCGGTCCTTTATCATGCCCATCCGTGCATGAAACGGTCCCTTCAAATCTCCAGTTTTCTCTGGGAGAATAGGAAGTCAATACATTTACCTGGGTCTCAGAGTTTGAAACATGTAAACATACTTGATGATGGGAAAGATTGAGGGCAGGAGGAGAAGGGGACAATAGAGGATGAGATGGCTGGATGGCATCACCAACTCAATGGACGTGAGTTTGAGTAAGCTCCGGGAGTTGGTGATGGACAGGGAGGCCTGGTGTGCTGCCGTCCATGGGGTCACAAAGAGTTGGACACGACTGAGCAACTGAACTGAGCTGAAATGTACTTGATTCCTACTTTTTCATTCCAACCCCCCATGATGGAAAGTACATCGTTTTTTGGTGCTAGTTCTATTATGTGTTGTAGGTCTTCGTGGAACTGATCAACTTCGGCTTCTTTGGCATTAGTCCTTGGGGCACAGATGGGATCATAGGGCAGCTCTGTTTTTAGTTTTTGAGGAACCTCTGTACTGTTTTCCGTAGTTCCTGGACCAATTTACATTTCCACCAGCAGTGTAGGAGGGCTCTCTGGAGTTCCGTTCTGCTAGGACACTCTCTGTGTCCAGCTTGTCCTTACTCAGCTTCATCCTTTCCCATTGCAGACAGCTGCCTTCACATAATCACAGATTATGACGACTGTTAAGCTTGGGTTCCTGTTCTAGCTCTGAACCTAACAGGCAAAAGGACTCCTTTGCTAGCACCAATTAGAAGATCTCAAGGGAAAGCTCTGATTGGTCCATTTTCGGTCACATGTCCATGCTAGTCCATTATCCTGATGTGGAGAATGAGGACTTAGATTTGCCAGGTGGGAGTTTGTGGACTACTGATGGGCCTGTGTTTGTACTTATGCTTTTAGAAGAAGTTGAGGAAAGGTATGCTAGGAAGACAGCAAGAACTGCTACATCTTTTCTATGCTACTGGAATATTCTGAGAATTAATAAAATATAGTTCACGAGAGGTTCTGAACTTGTAATTTACCTTGAGGAATAACTTAAATGTCTTCACAGTAAACTAGCATCTGTGGAACGAATTCTTGGGCTCATTAAAAGAAGCAAGATGTGATTGATTCTCCAGGAGGTGCCTTATGGGCCACCCCACCCTCTGCTTGATGAGCAGAGTGCCTTCCCAAGGTCCTGTGTGCATTATTGCCAGCTCAGTCGGGTCTGTGCCGAGTTTTGTGATTTATTAAGCAAACTGGTTAGAGCAACGCTACACAGGAAAGACCAAGAAACACTGGGGGACTCAATAGTTCCTCAAAAGATCGTGAGAACTAGGCTTTGCTCTTTCCAAGGTTTCAAATTCTTCACATTTATAAGAAGCTTCATACTTAGGAAATGATAGTATTGGTAGTAGTGAGGAAATCTATTTGCTAATGAAAATCTAAATGAGAGATGATGAAGCCAAACAGCATTAGATTTGGTTAGTTTCCTTATGTGATTGGTTGAGGGACCACTTATGCAAAAGTTTCTTTGTGCCAAGTCCCATTCTGGCCTTATAATATCACCTCACTCCCAGCAAATCATTTAAACATCTTATGCTGCTCCAGAGAACGTCCTGGCTACCCAAATATTTTCTTGTCAATCTCCTGTAATATGTTCTGTCACACTGGGCCCTCCTGGGAACGAAATAGGTTTCCTTTAAAATGTTATGAGATCAACTCCCCTAGATCCAGTGGCCGGTCCAAGAATGGGATTATTAATACAGAATAAGCAAAAGGAAACTGAATTAGAGGACTGTAATACCATTGAGAGTCTCTAGATTTTTAAATTAATTTAATGCTTATGAAAGCTGTAAGACCGACAGCCCAGGAGAATGAAGTGGGCTTTTTCCCTTTGATGAGTAGATACAACTGTATCAGAGATTCGACTGAAACTTGGCAAGGCCTGACAAGGTGATTTCTGCTTCCGTGGTCTTTGTGGGGTTGGATAGGTTTGCTTTTTACCTCTTTTTTATTTTTCAGAATGGGAGACTTGGGGCTTTGGGGTCAAAGAAACCTGGGTTAGATTCCCAGGTCTGTCTTTTGCTTATAATGTGATTTAAGTGGGGTCATCAGATAATGAATGTTAAGTTAAATTTGAGTTTCAGATAAGATTTCAGCATTTCCTAAGTTATGTCCCAAGTAATGTTTTCCTGTTATTTTAATGCAGTTGGGCATCCTATATTTTTATTTGCTGAATGTGCATCCTCTAGGTTGAAAGCAAGTCAGTTTAACCTCTCTTTGTCACAGTGTTCTCATCTCTAATGTGGAACTAATAACACTCATCCTATAAGGATGCTGATGGCTGGAAAAATGCAAGGTATTTATTGTATAAATCCTTGTATTCGACAAGTGTTTATGGACCACCTACTCCATGGGGTAAGCACAGCCAATAAGAATCCATGCTTGTGAAGTTTATGTGCTTTTGTGGGGGAGCGACATGATAACGAACAGAAATATTGTGTCAAATGGGGATGTATGTGCTTTGGAGACAAAAACAGCAGGGCAGGGGCAGGAATCAGTGGTGGGGATTTGGGATTTTAAGTGGGCTGCTCAGAGGAGAAGGCTTCACAGGGAAAAGAATATTTGACTAAATGCTGGAAGGAAGGAAGAACAGAATGGAAACCTGGAAGGGACTGCCCACCCCGCCCCAGGCAGAGGCCAACAAAGGTACCGGTCCTGAGGCAGCAGGTGTCTGGAGTGTTGGAGGACCAGCAGGGACACCAGTGGGGCTGCAGAGGAGTGAGGCAGGGAGAGAGGAGAGGCTCACAGGTGCACCATGCCTGGCGCAGGCTGGTGCTCCCTGCCCCTGCTCTAGGGCTCTCTGGATCCCACTGGATGCCAGTTGAAGATCAAAGAGCCCTCTGGAGCCTCATAAGTTTTTCAAAGCTAGATGTTTCTCTGGTTCTTCAATCATAAAGTGGCATGAAAATAGTAAGGACATCCCTTGCAATGTTGTCAAAGGAATCGGCAGAGGCAAGACAAGTGAGAGGTGTGGGCAGCAGAAACTGTCACCCTCATGGAGTCTTAATAATACTCAGAACAGCACCAAGCCCATCAGCTCTTCCCGTTTTCCTCCCCATAAGGGAGTAGGCATAATTCGGTAATTTCTATAATTGGATATACTTTGCTGCCTTTAGCTGGTTGACTCAGAACTCTCAACTGATGAATCTAAGGCTGTGAGTTTTGGTGGCCATGAAGGCCAATTAGTGGCAGTCTGTGCCCAGTTGCAAGGTACAGAGTGAGCCCCACTTTCCAGGAAGGGCCGCCCAGAGGGTGGAAGCCCACCTGGCCTGAGGGAGACTTTCTGGGAGCTTCAGAGGCAAGATTAAGAGCAAGGGGGCAAGGCTGGGGGCAGGGAGGAGGCAGGCACTGGAGAAGGCCCCAGAGAGGCCTTCTGTAGAATCAAAGGCCAGCAATAATCAGGTGAAGGCACCCCACTCCAGTACTCTTGCCTGGAAAATCCCATGGACGGAGGAGCCTGGTGGGCTGCAGTCCATGGGGTCACTAGGAGTCGGACACGACTGAGCGACTTCACTTTCACTTTTCACTTTCATGCATTGGAGAAGGAAATGGCAACTCACTCCAGTGTTCTTGCCTGGAGCATCCCAGGGACGGGGGAGCCTGGTGGGCTGCCGTCTCTGGGGTCACACAGAGTTGGACACGACTGAAGCGACTTAGCAGCAGCAGGGGTTAGTGCAGTTAGTGGGCAAGTCTTAAAGGAGCAGTTTGGTCCTGATGATGACTTATCATAAGGAGGTCAGGAGCTCAAGCAAGGAGAGTGGGCAAAGGAATGATAAGCCAAATCTTGGATCCCAGCTGTAGAGCACAGCTTGCAAAGGAAATTGGAAGGCAGTAATCCCTGCTGCTGCTGCTAAGTTGCTTCAGTCGTGTCCGACTCTGTGCGACCCCATAGACGGCAGCCCACAAGGCTCCTCCATCCCTGGGATTCTCCAGGCAAGAATGCTGGAGTGGGTTGCCATTTCCTTCTCCAATGAGAAATAATCCCTAGTCCGGTTTTTTAATTTGTATGGCTGGAAACCACCTCTTTCAGAATCACTTGGAGAGTTAAAATGCAGATTGCTAGGCCCCTCTGACTCAGAGTCAGTGGGGTGGGGCTTGAGAATCTTGGTAGTTTCTATCTTAGCTTTTTTCGGCAGCACTGGGAGGCATATGGGATCTTGGTTTCCAATCAAGGATCGAAGCCATGCCCCCTGCAGTGGAAGCACAGAGCCTTAACCACTGGACCACCATGGAAGCTCCCTCTCCCCCTTTTTAATTGATGGTTGTTCAGCAGTTAGTTGTCATTTGGGCATGTTCTTGAGAGGTGAGCTCAAGGCTCTGCTGTTCTGCCATCCTGCTGCAGACGACAGGAGAATCTTCAGCTAGAAATGACCCTGATGTAGAGCATTTGCAGTCTAATTTGAGACCTGTAGGTGGAGGTGAGTGTGTTCTCCTGGTTTGATGAGTCATGAAGGAGATTCTAAATCAAACTATCTCTGTTGGATATTTTAATGCCAATTACCTCCTTACATCTCTGTGTAGTTCCTTCATTTTTTCCTGTGTATTAATCTTGATTTCTCTAAATGAAAATTGTCTGATCAAGAACCACATCTTTCACTTCTTTGTGTCCTGGGTAATACCCAACTTAGTGCTGGGCATGTGGGATTTCAATAACTATCTCTGACTTCAAGAATTAATTATATAGCCCTCCTTACTTTTAACTTACCTGTGAACAACATTTTTGCAAATGTGCTGATGGTCTTAAAGAACTAATATAATAACCTGTAGTTGCATCTGCATAAAACTTTTCTCATGATTTGTGAAATGCCTTATTGCAATTGTTCTCTACCTTGGATGCATATCAGTATGTTTTCAAACCCTGATCGCAGGCCCTACCCAAGAGCAATTATTAAGAATCTCTGGGGGTAGGACTTAGTCGTTACTGGAGAGGGAAGAGGAAGCATTAACAGAAGCTGGGAGCTTGGAGAAGGAGCTTCTGCAGGGCAAGTGGTTAAGGCTTGGGACAGAGTTTAGGAGGCAGCACTCAGACCTCTGCTGGAGGCAGGGCAGATTGCTGCTCTGAGATCCAGGAGGGGAGGGGCGAGGAAACCTCCATCATGCACCTGGGAAGGCATGGTTGGTGTTCATGCCTCCATGGTATTCAAAGAGCAAGAACCAGCTGGGGCTCAGACCATGAAGGGGCCCGGGGACCCCCAGCCTGGGTGCTGTTAGTCCTGCTGATAAGAGGGGGTGATTAGGGTGAGGTCACGACGCCAAGGGAATGAGGAGGCTGGGGCCCAGTGGTCCTTTGCCGCTGGAGTGATGCAGACGGGAGCTGGGAGCAGGAAGGCTGAGCCCCCTTCCTCTTCTCTTCAACCTGTAAAGTGGTGGACTACTTGGCAAGAGGGATCTAGAAATGAGCTTTGTAGACTGCTAGCCCCAGTGAGGAGAAGGCAATGGCACCCCACTCCAGTACTCTTGCCTGGAAAATCCCATGGACGGAGGAGCCTGGTGGGCTCCAGTCCATGGGGTCGCTGAGAGTTGGACACGACTGAGCGACTTCACTTTCATGCATTGGAGAAGGAAATGGCAACACCAGTGTTCTTGCCTGGAGAATCCCAGGGATCAGGGAGCCTGGTGGGCTGCCGTCTATGGGGTCGCACAGAGTCGGACACTACTGAAGTGACTTGGCAGCAGCAGCAGCAGCCCCAGTGAACGGTATCTCATAGAGAGAGGTGAAAGAATGAACTTACTGCTGATAGAAAGTGGACGAGGAGCCAGCACGCCCCACTGAGAAAGGAGGAAGGGCGGCCTGGAGCCCGGGGGGTCTTGCTTTGGTGGGCATGCCGACGTCAACCCTGCGCGGGGGCTCCATCTTTCCTCCCCTGGGCCATTGGACCTGGTCTTTTTTTCAGTAGCCGAGAGAGAGGGAAACTGGCATCTTGTTCTGGGTGGGGTATCTGCCAAGTCGCTGTCTGAGTGGGAGAAACGCACGGGGACAGACGGTGAGGGGCAAGGAGGAGCCGCCTAGAGTTCCCAGTTCCCTAGAGATACGGAAGGTGGGCTGTCACGCCGTAGGCTCCACAGACTGGGAAATCTGGAGGGTGGGTGAGCCTGGGGATGGCTGGGTTTTCAGTGCAGGGGAGGATGGATGAGATTAGGGATGGCTGGATTTTCAGGGTGAGGCATGTGTTAGAAAGTGCCCACTGGGAGTCGGTCATAAATACAGTTGTATGCTCCCATGGAACCCCCAAAGGAGGGGTGTGGAAGTGGTAAGGGTGGATTCCCTCTTTGGTGGGGCAGATGGAGACCCCTAAGTGTCTCCCCGAGTCAGATCAGGCACCTAACCCAGAAACAGCCCAGGCTGGAGGGGTGTTCTTGTAAGAGGGTAGTGCTTTTTGATGGAAAGAGAAGACAGCAATTTGCCAGAGCAGTCTCATTCAGAGGAAACCCCCTTCTCTTCCACATTCCCCTGGGAATACCAGAAGCATAAGCAGGGAGAAGAAGGAGGTGTGGGAAGAGAGTGAAGACAGTACTCCCCTCAACCCTCCAGATGCTCTGTGCCGTGGAGCGGTGACTGCTGACCATGGGTGGGTGGGAGCCGGGATGGAGAGGCGCTTCTGTAAGCCCCCAGGAACAGCCAGCTTCCGTCCAGGAAGGGTGGTCCTGGGGGCAGTTACAGCTATAAAGGGCAGCCTGGGAGTGCGGAACTCAGGAGCTGGGGATGGGTGCACAGGCCCCATCCAGGGGAGGTGCGGGCCCCTGGGCAGGATTAGACAGGTCATGCGCTTGACCACAGTGGTCATTATGCAGGTCACCAAACTGGTTTGACCATTTTCACTGAAAAAACATTCCCTGGCATTGCTGAGTACGACTGGGCAATGCCATTTTACAGGCATGCAGCCATTTTTTTCCCTTTCTTACATCGTTTATTTAACCATCATGCTTATCACACTTACTATTCTGTGCTTCTCTTGGGTACTTTTTTTTTTTTTAACTATTTGTATAACAGGTTTCCCTGGTGGCTCAGATGGTAAGGAATCTGCTTGCCATGCAGAAGACCCAGAGTTGATCCCTGGGTCAGGAAGATCCCCTGCAGAAGGGGATGGCAACCCACTCAGGTATTCTGGGAGAATTCCACGGACAGAGCTGCCTGGCAGGCCGTAGTCCATGGAGTCACAAAGCTACGACTGAGCATCTAGCACTTACACTTTTCATGGCTCATTAGCACTGTTGTGTCAACATTCTTAAAGAGATCATTATATAGCTTCCCTGTGATAGAAAGAAATAAAAATGCTTTATTTTTTTTTCCTTTTGAGCAGCACTCCCCTTTGATTATTCTGAAGCCTCAAGAGAGGCAGAGGAAAAATTTTAACTGTGGGACTGAAGCAGTGCATGCCTTTGGTGGACTGCCGCCTTCTCAGCTTGCTCCTTTTACAAACACACTTATTTAAATATGTATTTACTTAGCTGCACTGGCCTTCACGGTGGCACTTGGGATCTTGAGTTGCAGCATGTGGGATCCAGTTCCCCGACCAGGGATCGAGTCCGGGCCTTTTGTCTTCGGCGTGCCGAGTCTTAGTCTCAGGACAACCAGGGAACTCCCAACGTGCTCCTTGTATGTGGCCAGTGGATTCATCCTTGGGTTTGACCTAGAGGTCAGGGAAACCGTCAAGAAGAATGAGGCCCCTCCTTAACCTTTTGCCGCTTTTGTTAAGTATGAATAAAACATTTTATTGCGTGTGAGACCTGCTTTAAAGTCATCCCAGTTTTCTATTGTTGTAGACTATGTGTCAATAATGGATATAATTGCACTTCAGGTCTCCTGAGGCTGCTCTAACAAACCACTACAGCATGGTGGCTTAAAACAAAAGAGACACATGCTTTCACAGTTCTGGAGACATGAAGTCTGAAATCAAGCTGTCAGTCAACAACCTTTGGCTCTAGTGGAGAATCCTTCCTTGCATTTCCAGCTCTGGCAGCTCCAGGAGACCCTTGGTGTGGGGCTGCTTAGCTCTGATCTCTGCCTGCATCTTCATCTGCTTCCTCCTCCTTCCAGCTGTCTCTTCCCTGTGTGTCCACCTGGATAAAACAGGGTGATCACCTTCTCATGATCTTTAACTTCATTACGTCTGCAAAGGTCTTCTTGCCAATCAGGTTGACGTGCCAGGTTCCAGGGCTTAGATTGTGAAGCCTCATTTCAGGGGCCATCATTCCACCTGCTAAATAGGTTTGTTGATCTTCTTATATACCTTAAAGCAGGTGGCCTTTGATGTGTGAAATTTGTCATAATCATGAGCTCCTTTGTACTGAGCACTGTCTCTGTGCCATACATGGTGCAAACTCTTTGAACTTATTGCTTTGCAATAATCCTCATAGCAATTCTATGGGATGGTTTCTCATAATTCTGTGAGAGTATTTTCATCACTCAGGTGAGAAAGCTGTGGTTCAGAGACGTTAAGTGATTTGTACAGGGTCACGGAGCTTCTGCGATGCTGAGAGGTCCAGAAAAGATTAAGTCCATCTGCTTTGAGTTTGTGCTTTAAACAATTATGCTGAGGGGTGGGGGATAAACATACTTCAAGGGTCTTAAAAGCTTCAATTTAGAAACATTTTTTTTTTCCTCTTCAAGCTCTTAAAAATTGCTGGTTAGTAAGTAATGTTAACTCACAGTCATCTCGTGGTTATCCATGGTTATCTCATGGTTATCTGTGTATCTTGACCCGAAATTCAAGGCAGGTATTAATAGCAGAACCCTGTAAAGGAGTGTCTTTGAAAAGGAAAGAAATATTATGCCTCTAGAAAGTAAGCAGTGTGGGCGTCTCCTTTCCAAAACAATTCTAAAATTTAAGGAAACACAAAAAGGCTAAGTTTTGCAAAGCAACACAGAATTTCCCAAATTTCACTCAATGTATGTAATGATTTGAGAGTCTGGGTTGTAGTAACACAGAAAACAGCACTCCTTCAATTGAGCATTTCCTTGAAATTATCAGTTCTGATTTTATTTTTCTTTCTTAATTTAGAGCAAGATCCAAGGATTTTGAATTAGCTTTGACAAGTAAACAGGCAAGCAGAAAAATGCCCTCTATGGCCTGCTATAGTGAGTATAGCAGTTGATTATGATTCAGGAGAACAGTTTGCATTCTGACTTGAGTCCAACTAACTAGTGTGACTCCTTCCTAGAAGTTTAGTTCATTTTTTTTTTTTTTCTGAGCCTCAGTTTTCTGGTTAAAAATAGGCTGGAAACCTAGAGATTGTCATACTGAGTGAAGTAAGTCAGAGAGAGAAAGAGAAGCATTGGATGATATTGCTTACACTGTGGTTGTTTAGTCTCCTAGGTTGTGTATGCCTCTCTTGCAGCCCCATGGACTGTAGCCCACCAGGCTCCTCTGTCCAGGGGATTCCCCAGCCAAGAATACTGGAGTGGGTTGCCATTTCCTTCTCCAGGGGATCTTCCCGACCCAGGAATCGAACCCATGTCTCCTGCATTGGCAAGCAGTTCTTTACTGCTGAGCCACCACAGAAGCCCAGGGCTTATATGTGGAATCTAAAAAGAAATGATGCCAATCAACTTACTTACAAAGCAGAAACAGACTCACAGACTTGGAGAAGGAGCTTATGGTTATGATGGTGGCGGGGGGTGGGGGCGGTTAGTTAAATTTGAAATTGACATGTGCACACTGCTATATTTAAAATGGATAACCAACAAGGACCTACTGTATAGCACAAAGATCCCTGCTCAATATTATGTAACAACCTAAATGGGAAAAGAATTTGAAAAAGAATAGATATATGTAGATAAAGAAAGCTGAGCACCGAAGAATGGATGCTTTGAGCTGTGTGTTGGAGAAGACTCTTGAGAGTCCCTTGGACTGCAAGGAGATCCAACCAGTCCATCCTAAAGGAGATCAGTCCTGGGTGCTCATTGGAAGGACTGATGTTGAAGCTGAAACTCCAGTACTTTGGCCACCTGATGTGAAGAGCTGACTCATTGGAAAAGACCCTGATGCTGGGAAAGATTGAAGGCAGGAGGAGAAGGGGACGACAGAGGATGAGATGGCTGGGTGGCATCACTGACTTGATGGACATGAGTTGGAGTGAACTCTGGGAGTTGGTGATGGACAGTGCTGCAGTCCCTGGGGTCGCAAACAGTTGGACACGACTGAGCAACTGAACTGAACGGAGATGTATATGTGTAACTGAAACACTTGGCTGTATACCTGAAACTACCACAACATTGTTAATAAGCTATAATCTGATATTAAAAAAAAGGGTAAAAAATGGGCTGGAGATGACCATTTCTTTAGTCTTTGATGATTTACTAAAAGCTCTGAACTCTCTTCTCAGAAAAATATATACACACAATTTTTTATGTGATTAAAGATCCATAAGTTTTTTGTAGCCCACTTAGGAATCTCCTAGGTGTCTGGGCACCCTGAATTATTCTGGAATAGGACATCCCTAATGTCCCCAATTGGTGACTTCCCTGGTGGCTCAGATGGTAAAGCATCTGTCTACAATGCAGGAGACCCAGGTTCGATCCCTGGGTTGGGAAGATACCCTGGAGAAGGAAATGGCAATCCACTCCAGTACTCTTGCCTGGAAAATCCCATGGACAGAGGAGCCTGGTGGGCTATAGTCTCTGAGGTCACAGTCATATACGACTGAAGCGACTTACCATGGGCGCACAAGCAATGTCTCCAATAAGCTAGGATTCCTTTAATACTTGCATTACCCTAATCTGTTAGAGAGAACTGTGTGTGTCATTATGAAACAAAGATCCTTCAGTAAACAGAGAAAGAGGGGAGGCCATGTAGGAGCTGGTGGAAACGCCTCTGTTTTAACATAGAGGAAAACAGGAGTTTTGAAAGTGCTATTGGGTTTCAGAGCCCCTGTGAAAACCTCTCAAGAGAACGGCACAGATTGAAGGGTGTTGACTTTTGAAAGATTCTGATTTTGGAGCTTTCATCAAATTACATTTTCCATCTGATGCCAGGGAGGCGGTGGTGGTTTTGTCACAGCCAGAGCCCAAGTGGAACGGCTGCTGGCGGTTCCAAGGAGTCAGAAAGAGTTCACGCGCAGAGTGATGGTGCCCCGTGCAAAGGAAGCTGTGCGGTTCTCCCAGGATGGTTTGCGCACGAGCTGGCGCTTGAGGATGCTCAGTGGGTACCGGGGAGACGCCCGGGAGGGAAGCTTTCCACCACAGACGTGACCAGTTGCTGGAGCTTCTATGTCAGGGAGTTAACGTTTTTCTTTTCTAAATCAGTTCTCCTATTAAAAGGCCTATTGCTTTGCAAGTCTGCCTTTCCCCACAACCAAGGTGCCGCAGGAATTATTTGCTTTTGTGGCCTTTTGATTCACCAGGGTTTGGTGGCTGGTGCTGCAGCCCGCATGCAGGGCCTGTGCAGCAAGAATGCGCTTCTGCACTGCTTGTCCTCAGTCACCCGCTGGAGGTAATTGACCTTCCGGTGAGGCCAGGTCACCAGAGTGGGTTTGTGGGCCGGCTTTTCCGTGAGGCATCCCGAAGCTTACCGTAATAGTGACTTTCGTCAGCCTGGTTTCAGCATCTGTGGCTGTCGGGGTGTGCATGAGATTCAAGAGGCCAAGACTGCAGGAAACCAAGACCCCGGGCCCCACGGCTAGAGTGAAGGCACTGAGTGTTCTCGGCAGCCCAGATCTCACCTTCCTGCCTTGGTTTGGACGATGGCATCCAGCAGAACTTTCTGTGGCGATGGCAATATTCTTGATCAGCACTGTCCAGTATGGGGGCCCCTGGCCACATGTGGCTATTCAGTCCTTGACATGTGGCTAATATGACAGAAAACTGAAAATTTTCAATTCCATTTAATTTAATGAATTTAAATTTAAGTGACCTCACATGACCAGTGGCTGCTGTAGTGGACAGGGCAACTTCAGATTGTCCCTTCTGGTTTCATTTTCAAGGAATATTCTCCAAATGGGAGACACTGTGCCTTAGATCACTGTCATCCTTTTGATAGGCAAACCTAATGATCAGCTTAGAATGAAGAAAGCCTTGTTAGCTTGTCTGTATAAATAAAGATGTGCTTCGTTACTGCCTGCTTGGTAGCTTGGTTTCTTGGTGATATTTGCCCCTGTCTACGTGCACACGTTTCACACACATGTCAAGACAGTCTCCTAATGGGTGGCCCTTGTTCCTTACACGTCCCTGCAATTTCTGCCTAGGTGGTACCTGCCAAACCCTCCTTTTTCTACCCTTAGAGTTTTTGTTCTTATTCCATTCACTTCAAAATATCATTACCATTGCAAACAAGGAAAATGTGTTTATCAGAAACTGCAAACTCCTTTAGGGCCTCATAGGATTAATCACGGTTATAAAGTTTTATTAAACACAATTTTTGTTTAATGACAAGCTCCACCAGTCCTTCCCATCCCAAACCAATCCTGTCCTAAGGGTGAATTGCACTCAGCAGATTGTCTTCAACAGACTCTTCAAGACAATCCCGATTACTTTGTCATGCACAGAGAGATTTTTCTTCCTGGATAATTTGAACTTCCTTAAAAATCACATCTGTTTCATACTTTATTTATTTGTAATTTAAATCCTTAAATTGAATCTTTCATTACTAACATCTGGGCTTGAAATGCAGCCCACTTGAAAAAATACAAATTTTATTTTATTTGGAGTTACCCCCCTTCACTCGGTAGCTCTGGTACAAACATTCTCTGGCCAGAGGCAAAACAGCCGGGTATCTTAAAGCTGTGATGCTGTACCACGTGTGACGGGGCTCACTTGATTGTCCCTGAAGTGACTGGCAATTTGCCCAGAATTAGACTGAATGCACGTAATAAGCTGTAGAATTTCCACAATATTGACAATTAGATATCTCTATACAGCAGCAGCTGTGTATTGTTCTCATGGTATGGTCCCCTCAAAGCACCTCCTAAAAAGAAAAAAAAAAAAACCTGGCAGAAGGTTGCAGGCAGCAGAAAGGTAATATACATTGTATGAAATATCTCAAATTCAGATTAATCGGGATGTTTCTATTAGTACAGTTTTCTGCAATGGAAATCATGGCTGAAACAGAATGCTTTGGAATAGGAGTTTATAACACCACATCTGTATTGGGTAATTGCTGTATTTTTACGTGTTCCTGAGGAAGATACCTTGCTCATTTCCATTCATTGCGAAAGGGAGGGATTGTTCCACTGGTAGTCCGAGAGCGTCTCGAATCCCGAGAGCGTGCAGTGACCCAAGGGCCATGTGGAGATGCTCTTAGCCCTTTTCTGAAACGGCTTTGGTCATCTAAAATAACCTTCATTCTCCCCCGAATGGAAATTAGCCCCAAGAAATCATCTTGTTCCTGGATAGTTTGGATGAAAAAGAGCTTAACTTCTAATGTGCCATTTTTGCACTCCTAATATTCAGGGAGCCATTTGGATAAACATGGAAACATTTCTCCATGTTTCACCACTTGTCAGATATTTCTCCGCCAGCCCATTTGTTTCATGGGTGTAGAGAATAGGGGAGGACGCAAAGGAGCTGGACTGATAGCTGCCCCCTATCTAGCAGCCGCTGCCCACAGTCCTAGGATTTGAATATTATTTTAAACCACACGATTGAAGTTTGCATTATGAAAGGCTAATCTTTGATATTTTGCCCAGTGGATCTGGGGCAGGCTGCTGTTGTCCGGATCCAGACTCGGCAAACTTTGGATTTTGTTGTTTGTCTCCTTGCAATAGAAATGGACGTTTTCAAAGAAAGCTGTTGTTTTTAGAAAAATACCATAAAACCTTGGGAACAATAAGATACCATGTTTTCTATGGCAGACCTTAATTTATCAAGCTAATTACCAACAAAATGTAGCTAAATTGCTGATAGCCCTAAGACAGGTTAATTCAGGACCAAGGCACTGTGGGTTCCTTAAAGGTTAGCAGTGGTGTTTGGTAGCACAGTGAAGAACTCTTTCTTATCTCAGATTACATTGTATCCTTCTTTTAGAAAAGTCTACATTATTAAGAATGCATTGGTGTTCAGTCCAACACATAGGTTTATTTGCCCATTAATGCTAGTTAGAGGAGAAAAGAGAAACCAAGTTTCTTTTTTTTTAAAGTATAGTGATTTACAATGCTTTGCTAATTTCTGTTGCACAGCAAAGTGATTCAGCCGTGCATATACCTACACTCTTTTTCATATTCTCTTCCATGATGGTTTATCACTGGCTACTCAATACAGTGCCCTGTGCTCTACGGTAGGGGCTTGTTGCCGACCCATCCTATATACATAGGAGTTTGCATCTGCTAATCCCCAGACTAAATTTCTTATTAGCAAAGAGAACCTATTTTGAAATTTGTAATGTCTGTCTTGTAACCCAGTTTACAATTCCGGCGCTGCATCTCTTTACTCCGTGTCTCTCTTTCAAAAGTCATTGCTATTTACACTTCTGTTCCGTCCCCTTCCCTGGGTCCAGCCCTAACCGATCACTCATTAATGACTGGCTTTTGTATTTAAAAAGCCTCAGGGAATAGGTTGGGAGCCCCTTCTAGGGCCCAGGGACTCTGAATGCTCCAGTTTTGGCTCTGCTGCTAACCAGCTGGGTGACTTCAGGTTAGCTGTCCCTAGACAGGCTTCAGTCCCTCCCAATATGAACACAGCATCAGCAGCCCTTGATGATCCAGGAGATAACAGTGGATCAGGCGATCCAGTAAAAGGTGCTCTGGACCCCCGTCAGCTTCAGGGCAGGAGCCTTTTTTTATCAGGAGTGGGAAAGGTGCTTTCTCGGCACCCGCTTGCCCCAGCCTTACCCCTGTGTCCTTCACGGCACGGCAGCTGAATCAGAGCTGAACGAGGTCAGATCGTGAGGTGTGTTCCCGGGAACTGAAGACAGGGCTGAGATGGCATGAAACGGTACCGCGTGGGCCTTTCTGTTGCCAGCCACATAACATTCAGTCCCTTTGGTGCCCAGTGTACTCCAATAAAGGAGGTTAAAGAGCCAGTACATTAATTGACTGCAGTCCTAAGTCCCTTTTATAACCTGTGTTATCAGCATAAGTACAAGTGTGGTGTAGTAAGGAATATCATTATGAAACAGATTTCCTGGGAGAGGAATTAGCTGGCTCGGGTGGGCTTCTCTCCTGTAATGAACATACTTCCCTGTTTATGAATACAGTTATAGATGTACTCTTAACAATTCTGCCGGGGGTGGGGGGAAGGCTGTGTTGGATATCTTGTGCCTCACGGAGTATTTTCTCCAACTGGTTCTTGAAGGGTTAATTTGCAGTTTACTATTGAATACCATAAAATGAGCTGTAAATAAAGTAATGATATGTATTGTTAAGCTACATATACTTTACCAGGTGCTAGGACACCCACTCCTCACTTAGATATAATCTGGGGCAGTCAACACACACAGATGTATTTTAACAAAGAGAGAGAGACAGAGATGAAGACAGAAAGAACAAGAAAAAAAAATTAAAACATATGTAACATAATTTAACTGAGATAGAGATCCAGGTAAAACTTGGCCTATTTATTTTTTTCCCTCGGAGTAGCTCCCCTGTACTGGGTGAAATACAACAGCATTTTGGCTTGTTTTTGGAACACAGACGAGCCAAACACGTGGCAAACACCTTGACAGGCCTTTTGTATAACTACAAGGAAACTGATAATCCTAAATAAATTACACGGGAAAAATATGAATCTTTGAATACTAGTAATTATAATGGTTATTTTTCACTTTTGTAGCACCTGCAGATGATGTATATATAACAAAGCTTCAAAAAGCTCTAATTAACTTTTTATTTTTTTCCATTTACTGGCTTTAACCAGTTTGCATTAATTGGCAATTTATATCTATATATTTTTACCAAATATTTCTATTACTTTTGAGAGGCTGGAAATCACACATGATTGAGTTTACTTCCACTGAGTTTGCTTTTCGTTTTTGTCAGCCACTTGCTCTAAACCTCTCCCTGCTGGCCTCGCTTGTCAAGAGGGTGTGGAGGGAAGTGGAAATTTCCAGGTTGATCTGGGGGGCGGGAGAAGCCCGCACTTGCTTCTCTGGTGCAGTGACATGGCTTCTAATAGTGCCAGTCAGAATTCCTAACTGCTCATACCAAATGCGTGAAGGCTCTGCTTGGAAGACCTCCAGGCTCAGCTTTCCGACAGATTACTCTGGGCTATTCCGAGAGTGAGATGAGTCTGACTGCCATGAAGATGATGTTTTGTTCTGCTCTGGGGCTTGGGGCAAGTCAGACCCAGATGAAGCGGAGCTCAGAGGGGGTCTTCATGTGGACACCAAATTAAAAACCTCCCGGTTTGCAATCCTGATTATGCTGAGGTTATCCAGTTGCTGCCTCTTTAGGTGGCACGGCCAGGGGAAGAGATGGTCTGAGATTGTCTGCAGGTTCGACCTGTGCCCCGGGAAGGAGCAAATATTGACAGTGTACCAGGGAATCTGGAGGAAGGAGGGAGCAGCAGCCCCTACTTTAGTTTTTTCTCACTCTCTCCCTCCCTTTCTTTCCTCCTTTCGTTCTGACTTTTTTATTGAAGTATAGGTGATTTACAGCGTTGTGTTAGTTTCACATGTACAGCAAAGCGATTCAGTTATACATGTGCACACCTGTTTTCAGATTCTTTTCTGTGATAGTTTATTACAAGATGTTGAATCTAGCTCCCTGTGCTGTGCAGTAGGTCCTTGTTTATTTCACAGGCAGCAGCGAGTGTCTGGTAGTCCCAGACTCCTAGCTTATCCTCCCCCTACCCCCCTGCTTTCCCCTTTGGTAACCAGAAGTTCGTGTTCTGCCTCTGTGAGCCTGTTTTCCTTTTGTAAATAAGTTTGTATGGTTGTGTTCTGTTTTAAGGAACCTCTGGTTTCCTCTAGATGCCTGTGCCATCTACATGGAAGTGGATACGGGTGGAAGCTTTGCTAAATGTCTGAGAAGGCTCTCGGGTGCCAGGGAGGAAGGCAGAGGACTGGCTTGGGGTTGGATAGTGACCTGGGGAGAGATGAAGACGCATGCGTATGTCAGGAAATCTAGAGTGGGAAGAATCAGTGCAGGTGTGTGTGTGCTACTCTTTTTTATTTTTAAGTAGCATTTTTTAGCTACTGTCCACGTGGACGTGGAAGC
This sequence comes from Bubalus kerabau, assembly GCF_029407905.1. NCBI lineage: Eukaryota > Metazoa > Chordata > Mammalia > Artiodactyla > Bovidae > Bubalus > Bubalus kerabau. The sequence continues at coordinate 201,211,633 of NC_073625.1, forward strand.
TGCCGGCGCATCTCCGCTGGCGTCCAGCGCCCCGCCGCCCAGGGCCCCGCGCCCCTGGCTGACCGCGGGCCGGGCCAGAGTGAGCGCTTCCTGAAAGCAAGCCCTGGGCCGGTTGGGACGCAGAGGCGCAGCGGCCGCACGGCCATCTGCAGGACATCAAAGCTGCTGCCTGATGGCGCTCGGCTGCCAAAGCTTCTAAAGGGTTTGGCGCCGGCCTGGAAATTGCAGGCAAACTGTCCATCTGCCGCCTGGCCCTGGCGACAGCTGACTGTTTTGCAGGCTGCAGGATGGACCCGGCCGAAGCCAATCGGCCCCCGTCCCTGATTGCTCAAGGTTTGTGCGACCCGCTCCATCAGCCAGACGCACGCGCGGCAGTGTGTGCTTTTTCGCTTTGCCTGGGACGTGAGGCGATAAACACCAGGGCTGGGCAGGGCTGAGAAACCAACCGGGACGCGCGGCTGCTTCTGCGGAGAAAGCAGATTGGCAACGTTCAAAGCATATTGGGGCATAGCAGTAGCCTCAAAACCCCAATATGGGTGAGGACAGCTGACCAGATGTCTTGACTGACAGTTTTTAACAAGTTTCAAGGGTATCCCTGCAGGACATAAATGTTCACTCTACATCTGTGTGAATCTTTTCTGTCCCACCCTCTCCCCGCTTCAGCTAAGTGTGCAGAGCAGGGAAGCTCGGAGTGCAGCTCCCAGCTCCAGAGACACTGACACGCTCGGTCAAGTTCAGGCGGGGTCTTCCTGCCCAGGAAATGCCTCAACTCCACGCGGAGGGAATGGCCGCTGCGGGCAGAAAGGGCCAGTGAAGGCTCGGCCCTGGGGTAGACGTGGGCTCGTCTCTTGCAAGCCGCCCCTTGGAGGGCAGGCAAGAATTTTTGCAACTGGCCGCTGATTCCTTCACTGCCCTCTGCAACGAGGTTTTCCAGCCACTCCGGCAGTTCAGGGGCACATGGCAAAGTCAGGGTTTGCTTCCGGCTGAGCTGGTGGGAGCTGCTGCAGTCTGAAAGCCAGGCAGCCTGTGGTCATCCCTGAGACGGAGGGTGGGCAGGGCTCTTAGGCAGAGGGAGCAAACTCGTCATTTGAATGTCCCAAGTTACAGGCTTGTAGGCATGGGAGATAACATTGGGTTTTTTCAAAGTTTGAAAATCACAAGGAAAAAGCTGTGGTTTTAATATTTGGAGTCTCCAGAGTTCTGACTAAATTCTGGACTGTTTAGGGGTAATGGCATATGTAACCAGAAACGATTCTTACTTTCGATTTCATTTGTTGCAAAACATGTATTTTATTTTATTTTGTAATTTAAAGTTGGGAAAAGATTGAAAAGCTGGGAACGGTTGAAGGCAAAAGGAGAAGGGGTCGGCAGAGGATGACATGGACATCACTGACTCAATGATCATGAGTTTGAGCAAACTCTGGGAGATGGTGGAGGACAGAGGAGCAACCCCTGGGTTGACTTCCAAGAAGTTGTCATGTGGATTAACTGCAGCATCTCCTTTAAGAGCAAATCAGGCACATAGCTTGACACAGGATACCTTGTCAGGCTTAGTTCAAATAACTGGTTAGCTCTCGATCTGCATCTGTGTGATCAATGCGGAAGATGATACTGGATCTGCAAATCACTTGGGGCTGATGGCCAGGGTCTGCAGGTTTCTTTGCCCCAAACTTCCTCTTCCTTAATGATCAGCATTAAAATGTGTTGAAATGAAATGCTCACATCCAACTAAAATGCGCAAGATAGTAATGTTAGGCTCCTCTTGGAGCACCGTGGACCTGCATTACAGTCAGAATGGAAGTTGGAGATTATCTGAGCCGAGATTCTTTTTGTATCAATGGCAGAGTTTGGTGGAGGAAAAGATGAAGTGAAACATCCCTGTGTGTTTCCCTCTCAGCTTGAATGAGACTAACTCATCAATTGGATTTGTTCTCTTTAGCAGAGCAGGACATAACCACACACCTAATTAATACTTTATTTTGATTTAAAAATAGCAAGGATAATAATGCTTTTGGATTAAGTTAGAGATAGTACAATAAAAAAATCTTGACCAAGGGAGAATGAAAAAATTTCCCCAATTCAGTTTTATCCATTTTCTATTTGCAAGACTAGTTCAAAGTCCAAGCACTGAGAGAAAACACTGAGCTTTGTCAAAGGCAGTTGGGAGCTGGCACAGACGGTGGAGGGCTCAGCCCAGAGATTCTAGTGGCAGTCTCCTACCTGGAGAAGCAGGGAGGCAGACCAGTCTCCACCAAGCACACGAGCCCACCTGCTCTCCTCCAGGGTCCTTCAGTCAGGATGACTTTGCTGATGCGAGCTTGAGGTTCAAAGGTGCATGACAAAGGTTTATGTTGGAGGCAGAAACAACTCTTTCCTTGTCAGAGTTGGCACAGCCAATTCTGTTCCAGAGATAGTTAAAAATAATGCCAGGTGCGGCATAAATAAAAGTTTCTAACAGACACTGTGCCATTAGACTTGCTTTTGTAAATGAAAGTCTTTCTTTGTTCCCTACATCTTGCTGAAACCACTTTTATGTTGGCCGATGAAAGGAGAAAGCGCCCTGGCTCAAACCTCCCGAAAGAACACGTTGTGTGAATGTGGAGTCTGGTATCCAGGGCCCAGTGCTTTATATCCCTTCTTTCCGCTTGAAATGCACTTTGCTTTCTTGTTGTTTTTCAAAGATGGATGGATGTTGTAGAAACTCTTTTTCTTACCAGATGATGCCAAATTACACGATGGTTTTGATTCCACCCCAATGTGGTAGGTTCATAAAAACCATTAGGCACAGTCACTGCATTTATTTAATCTGCTTGAGTGATCTGAAAAAAGTAATCACAAGCATGTTAAAGATATGATTTCAGAAGTCACAAATTAAAATTTGGGCAAAATGCTTCAGCACAATTTGTAAGGGTTGACTCAGATACTGCAATTCCTCTTCATACCTTCTGGATAAATGTCAATTCTTTTCCAATGTCAAAATGAGCAAAACATGCCTTTAAAATCTCTCATTATCTCCTCCTTAAACTGCCAAAGACCTCCAGAAATGCTATACAAGGGAATAGCAAGTACTGTTATTTCTTTAGCAAGATTCTTTTTTGACCCTTGACTTTATTTGTCCAGGATATCCAGGTGGAAACAACTGTTTTGTTGATGGGTTTGTTGGGCAAGACCTGGCTCCTACCTCTAGAATATCTGGTTTGTAGAACATGGCCAATTAGCTGCCTTAGAAAAGATCATGAAGATAGATTGAGGAGCTACTAGGAGGGAAGCAAAGGTTTAAGTGTACATGTTGTTTCCATCCACGTGCACCTGGGCCCTTCTCCCCACGGATGTGCTCAGGCCTGGCATTTGTCTGTTTTCTGGATTTCTTTGGATCTACATGATGATAAATAGCTGGAAAGAAAGTAGAGAATTTGGCCAACCATCCAGGTGTTTTGACTGGATGTTCCAGAATTTCAACAAATGTTTATGGAGTGGCTCTTACAAATAAGGCTGCATGCTAAAGGCACTGGGAGACACCAAGGTGAGCAAGATACATTGTTTTATTCTTAAGAAATCCAGAACAGAGTCAGGTTTTGTGCAGAATCCAATTGAGCTCAGCTCATCCCAGGAATGTTTAGTGAATCTGATGGGTGTGAGTGGAGGAAAGTTATGGTTTGATAGGCGATATGCCTATAGGTCATGTCCATGAATCAGACAAGGTAGCTTGTTTAGCCAATTTCTTTAAAGAACAGGACCTTTGCACGGGGAAAGAGGATGATAAATTCCAGCATGTGTCTGTAACTTTGCAGACTGCCCCATTTCTAGTGCTGGGCAGGACTGGAGTTTGTTCTAATGGAGCAGCGTTTGGAGTGTGTATCATAGATTGTATTATGTTTGGGGACCTGTGTAATTAATCATCCCTTGCCAGGGCTAGGGGAAACTATTCTTTTGGGGAAACTGTTAATGATTATGTTGGGATAACAGGAGTAAACTGGGATGTCCTGAGCAAATGAGCTGTGTGATCACTCTAGTTACGGCTGAGATAACCGTAGAGCGAAGCTTTCTCAGAATACCTGGGAGGAGTGGGGAAGCATTCCTGATGTCACTAGCATGCCATCTCCAGACCCACGGTCACCGCATTGAAACGATGCTGAGATGGGCCTTCAGGGGTCGTGTCCGCAGCGTTTGCTGCTTTGTTTGGAACGTGACGCTCCTTAAGAACCTTTCCAGTAACTTAATGGCCAATTTGCTCAAAAGCACACACCCAAGCCTTCCCAGGTGGCGCTAGTGGTAAAAAGTCGCCTGCCAATGCACGAGGCAAAAGAGATGTGGTTTTCAACCCTGGGTCGGGAAGATCCCCTGGAGTAGGAAATGGCAACCTACTCCAGTATTTTGTCTGGAAAATTCCATGGACAGAGGAACCTGGTGGGCTGCAGTCCACGGGGTCGCAGAGAGTTGGATACAACTGAACACAAATAACCACAGCAAGATACCCAGCTGAAGATTAAGTCTGACAGTGATTTGAATCATCTACTGTTAATCCAGAGTTATTAGACTAATGTACCTTCAAAGTTAAGTGCAATGGATCATATATTCTGTTTACTACAAAAGGACCCCTGGGATAAAGTTTTGAAATATTTCAAGTTGTAACGTAAAAAGACAGCTAAGGTAGTACCTCTTTCATTTTTTTTTTTTTAAAGTCAGATTTAAGCTATTTTATTAACAACATAATAGCATAGCCATTTTACTTGGTTTGCAAATTTTGCAATGAAAGTGTTTTAGGAATCACAGTGATTTCTTTCTTCAGCTTTTTATTTCTTTCATGAATTATACTGAACTTAGCAAAACATGCTGTTTGGCACATAGTAAGAACCCAGTAACTTAATAAACAAATAAATGAACTTGTTAACAGAAAGTAAAAATCAGTCATCTCATTTACTTTCCATCTTATTTATGGACTTCCACAATTCTGTAAGAAATTGTCCCCTAGCAGAAATTTCAATTTTGTGTTTGAGTCATTTTTAAGTCATTGACATATATTGCTATGTTGGCGTGCATTCATGTGTGTGTATATGAGTGTGTATGTGTATAATTAACTCTTTGCTGAAGCCTAAAGCATTGATATTACCAGATAACAGTGTTTAAGATTCAACACTTTTTATCTTCTCATAGGAATTCTATTTGTGGCTCATGCTCCAAATCTGTGGGCGAATCTGTCTTGCTGCCATCTCTCTGCCCTTTATGGGCAGCAGTTATAACTATATAAATGGTTCTACCTGTAGAGCCTAGCACAGTTCAGACAGAAGTCAACAACACAGTGATTATTGTTAAACAACAGTGACAATGAAGAAGGACAATCTTCATCTGGGTGTATTTTATAAATAGAAGCTTAAGAAAGGGGGCCTAGAATTTTGGACTGTATTTTCATCTAAAACATTGAAAGCAATATACAAGGCAGATTGCTTAGTCCATGAAAAATTTTATGCTAAGTTGATATTTTCTAGGAACTCTCATTTAATAAATCCATCTATCTTTTGCCTTGAATTTAAGATAAAAACAGAGATGCTATACAAAATCTCAGTCAAGTGAGAAAAAAAAATTCATAGACTGTGTTTGGAAGAAATCGTGACGAGTAACTGGCAAACCGTGGATAGTGTACGCTACTAACATTTTATGCTTTAACCCAAACTAAATTAATAGTTCACTTGGGTTTTGGAAAGATTGCTGCTGGACCAGCAGTGTATTTCTGAATGACATAAATATAAGAAAATTAGAAATTAACTTTAAATGGATTTAGGCATCTTACATAAATGAGAGCCACCCTTACACAAATTACTAAATCTATTCAGAGTAATTTATCAAGCAGTTATATGTTGTTTTGCTGGGTTGAAATTTCAGAAAATTTAATAACAACATACTTTCTGGAAATTGCATTAGCATAGACCATTAATAAGCTAGACCTATGGTGTTCTTGTGGGAGTATAACATTGTCATTAGCAATGTATAGTAAAGTGGGAGCTGGTTATCACTTAAGCATATCTATGGTGGTGCAGAAAGACAAAGTTTTCTGAGAGCTCTCAGGATCATCTGAAATAAGCACTTAGAAAACTGTTCTATGGTATTTGTTCTGTGGTACTTAGCAGTTAACACGAGCCAACAGTGGTGAAATAAGTGGTCCCAAATGAAAAGGATATATAGGGAGCCAATTGTCGAATTTTACATCCAGAAGAGCTCTTATCATTTAACTAGGCCAAACTCCAGAGATACAGGTTCAGAGAGGTCAAGTGATTTGCTCAAAGTCACACAGCTCGTTGGTGGCAGAGCCAGGATGAAAACCCAGGGTCTCCAGACTCTCAGCCAGGATGCTCTGCTCCCTGTATCACATAGAAATTGTAAAAGGCTGGGTTAACACTGCTCATAAATAAGCAGGGGTCTGGCAGCCAATGGATAAATTTGGCTGGTGCAAACAATGAAGCAGAATAGCTAGAAAACTGCAAAAAGTGTGAAAAATGTATTTTATCTTTGGGTTCTTGGAAAAGAGACTTCTAGATGGTCAAATTCAAATCACTGCTTTGCAAAAGGTTGCTCTACTTTTAGAGAACCATGAAACAAGGATTCAGAGAGTGAACTGTGCTCAGAACCTATTGTCAGCGTCTGACCGGTGGCAGAAGTGTTTGCTGCAGCCCTCCTCCTCTGGGCCCCTCAAGATAAGTGGGAATCGTATTACTTAAAGTGCAAGGAGAGAGGTCGCTTGGGCCAAAACCCAAGCCATTTTTATCTTACTTGCGGATTTTCTGATTGTTTTAGAAGCATCAAACTTGGAAAACAAAAACAGCTTGTCATTAAAAATTCAACCCAGGTACACTCGGAAGCCACCTCTTCTTGGCCAAGGGAAGGCAGTGTGCGTGGAGATTTCCAGCTGCCTTCCCAGTTAATGAGGGGTTTTCACCCTCTTTGCCCTTTGACCTTGGTGGCGCCTTTGCTGGTCTCTTTTGTGATGCTGTTTTAGAAATACAGTCCTCCTTTTTCCGTGGTGCTCCTGTATTTGCAATTACAGTGGTCTGGCAGAGCATTAAGGAGGCTGGGTCATCAGCTAGCCACCAGCTTAAGGCCTCAACTGCAGCTGTTAACAGTTTTTTTGGAAACCCAGGGATCCTTTCAAGGGTAGGAGGGCCTTCAACATGGCAGCCATAGCTGCAAGAAATTCAAAAAGATAAGTAACTCGGTTTGGAGTGTTCTACAATGGCAGGTGTGAAAATAGACGCCTTCTTTTCTTCCCACAGCTCCCGTGTCACTTTCTACCCTTCTTCTTTTGTTATTATTACTGCATGGATTTCAGCATTACTCTATCTGCCGCATTTCGTGACACTGCAGAAACACGGTTCAGAAAAGCTGAACTTCTAATTGTGGCGAGAAAGAAGTTAGCTTAATTATGCTCTGGGAGCAGAAAAGATGGGTTTTGTTTCCCTCCCTAAGTCCTTCCTTCCTAATCACAATTTAGCACCCTCTCCCCAGCATTGCCATGCATGAACTTCATGCTGCTAGACAAATAAATTCTTTGGAAAAACGCACATTTTTATTTGGAAATAATGCCATCTCTTTGTTAGATTTGCAGCAATCCTATTTTGCCTCTACTGTTTTTAAGTCGAAAATGAAAAATTATATAGAAGATGTTTGTGCGTCATATTGTGCTGAATGGTATGTAGGTCACCATGCTGCAGCACCGCAGATAAGGGACCGGGAACAAGTGTTCTATGTACTTACAAGCAAATATCAGTCATAATAGAGGAAGACAGATCTACAAGAGCGTTTTGGCTTCGGAAATGTTTCTTGTCATTAGCATTTAAAAAAAGCTATGAGATTCAGGCCTATCAGTGCCGATTCACAGCAAACCCTGGCTCTTCCAGGTTGTTATCTGTCCCGCACAGAGGTACAGCTGGTTAGCAAATGGATTTGCAGATTTTTTTTTTTTTTGCAGGGATGAGTAAAAAGGCAAAGAATCAGGTACTTACAACCCATTCAGAATGTAACAATTTTGTTTGTGTTATAAACCAAACCTTCTGTTTTTTGCAAACTGCATTATTTTTAGAAACAGAACCAAGAAAAAAAAAACCTAGCTGATTTAAAAAAAAATCTTTATTCATATTCCAATATCCCTAAGGGTTCTAATATCCATGAAGCAATACCAGCAAAGAGAGCAATAAGAACAGCAGACTCCGATGATTCGGTTTACAATGTGGCTTTATTGTGTTAGCAGTCACGTCGAAAGGCAGTATCTAATATTTTTTAATTTTTTATTTCTTTCTCTCTACCCTGGATGTAAAGGGGGAGAAGACGCTGGGTAAAGGTGTGTGTGTGTGTGAAGGAGAGAGAGAGAGAGAGATACAGAGAGAGAGGGTGACTATTAATATTATTGAGTCCTCATTTGGAAGGATAAGGATACTGCATTTTAACGTTTATGTAAACTGATATCAATGATCAGAAAGGACATCATAATGCAAAAAATAACAGTACTTTTTTCTGAAAAGATGTTTTATGGAAGATATAGTTGATGTATATCTGTCTCCTGGGTCTGGTGATATTCAATTCCTTGGCTTTTATTAAATGGGTGCTTGGGGAGTTTCTCAATGAAGATTTGGTTCAAGGACCACATTTCATGGCATGTATGCATCTAGATGTCTGCTGAATATTTTCTGTAAAGATGCTGAGTTGTGATGGGTGTTGGATTTGGCATGCCAAAAAGCATCACGCCCAGATCAAGCCCAGTGGGTGAATGGCCACGAAAGATGAGGTGTGCAATCCAGAAATCTATGAGGCTACTGATGTCTGAGGTACGGCTCAGGCAGAGACTGCTTCCATTAGATCCCTTTGGTGCTTGCTCCTATAATAGGGAGTGCTGGAATCCTGAGCAGTGAGTCAGGATAAGCCAAATCCTTTGTCATCATCTGAGACTTAGATCAAAGACTGGAATAAAGCAGAGGTGGGTGGCAGAGATGATGAACAAGTAAACAGAAATTAAGAAATGGATTGGATGTTCTGGAAACATTTGACAAATGAAGCGCTGTTGAAGTACAACACGAAGTACTTTTGATTACAGTGCTTTATTAGGAAATAGACAATCAGCCACTTCACTTTTAAATCAAGTTTTCTTGAGTTGGTTTATTCCTCTGTCGGGCAAGGCAAATATTCAATATGTTTGTCTTCAGTTAAGTCACTGTACCCTCTCTGGTTGGTTCCCTTTGGTGGAGTAGGACTGGTCTGCTTTCCCCATTTTATTTTATTATCCTGGGTGCTCCTTTCAGGGAGGTCCAGGCATAGAAATGTGTTTCTGTGTAATTCATTTCTTTGCAACCATGTATATTTTTATTTTATGCGTTTTAAACACATTATCTGAGAAGAGGTCCATGGGCTTTCTTAGAAGTCTGTGGCCCAAGACAGGTTAAAGAAACAGACTTGAAACAGAGTTCCGTTCCGTCCATTCAGTCACTCAGTCGTGTCCAACTCTTTGCGACCCCATGAATCACAGCATGCCAGGCTTCCCTGTCCATTACCAACTCCCTGAGATCACCCAAACTCACATGCATTGATTCGGTGATGCCATTCAGCCATCTCATCCTCTGTGGTCCCCTTCTCCTCCTGCCCCCAATCCCTCCCAGCATCAGGGTTTTTTCCAATGAGTCAACTCTTCGCATGAGGTGGCCAAGGTATTGGAGTTTCAGCCTCAGCATCAGTCCTTCCAGTGAACACCCAGAACTGGTCTCCTTTAGGATGGACTGGTTGGATCTCCTTGCAGTCCAAGGGACTCTCAAGAGTCTTCTCCAACATCACAGTTCAAAAGCACCAATTCTTCCGCACTCAGCTTTCTTCACAGTCCAACTCTCACATCCATACATGACCACTGGAAAAACCACAGCCTTGACTAGACAGACCTTTGTTGGCAAGGTAATGTCTCTGCTTTTGAATATGCTGTCTAGGTTGGTCATAACTTTCCTTCCAAGGAGTAAGCGTCTTTCAATTTCATGGCTGCAATCACCATCTGCAGTGATTTTGGAGCCCCCCCCCCCAAAATAAAGTCTGACACTGTTTCCACTGTTTCCCCATCTATTTGCCATGAAGTGATGGGACCGGATGCCATGATCTAAGTTTTCTGAATGGTGAGCTTTAAGCCAACTTTTTCAGTCTCCTCTTTCACTTTCATCAACAGGTTTTTGAAACAGAGTAGACCACTGAAAAAAAACACCCAAATCCGAAACATGTGACAGGTACTCGTACAGAGTAAGTACCTGAATCAAGTGTCAGGTGCTCATTTCTTGGTGCTTTTGTTGTGTCCTCTGAAGATCAGGAAGGTCTCAAAAGCTGAGGGACTGCATGGAGGCAAGTGTATCAGCAGGGATGTACTTTGGGAATAAAGAAGCGAAATGCTTACCCTTCACGTCCATGCATCACCTTTCAGAAAGCCTTCCTTCTCTCCCTCTCTTCCTCCCCTCTTTTCTTCCCTTCCTCTGTTCTTTCCTTTGAAAGATCCTGACTTCCACTAAAATTCCCATAGACTTCAAGAGAATGAAGACTGCTTTGTGGTCTTCACAGAATGTGACACTGGGTAGGAGGGAAATACACATTTGGTGGATGAAAGAGTGAATGAATGAACCTATTTGTATGAAAGGAAATGATCCTTTTTGCTGGAGATGTCCTGGGTGGCCAGGCAAAGGCTTAAAAGAGACAATGAGGTGTCAATCAAAGCTGGAGATGAAATGTTAGAGAAAAACATTCAGCCTACAAGATAACACAGATATGAGAGCTTTCTATCAGAGACTGATCTGATGCATGAACAGCATCCCTACGTAGAAGGCTCAGGCAGGAAGAACAGTCTCCCTGGACATTCCCCAGGCCCACGATCTGGGTCATAATGAGGACTCTCTGAGGTGGGTCAGTCAGTATCCTTATAGCCACTAATGTCCTCTTTAAAAACATTAAAAAATATTCCATGCAGAAAAAAAATAATGGTAAGATAAACATCCACTGCCAGGAGTGGGACATTGTAAATGCCGCTTCACCTGTTCTAAATCCACACTTCCCCTTCCCCATCGGAGGCAATGCAGTCACCGTTCTGATTTTGGTTTATCATTTCTTTGCCTTCTTGCAATAGCTCTGTTACAACGATGTTTATCAAGGATATAGTCTTTAGATTTTTTTAAGAAAAGGTCTCATGTTATCTGTTTTATGTATTTTTTATGTGATTTGATTTTTCTACTAAACTATGTACTGAAATTCACCCATGTTGATACGTGGAGCAGTAGTTTACTGCCGGGGTCCAGCCCCAGCTGATCCAGGGTATTCGAAGGAGAGACGGCGTAGGCGAGGGTCAGGGAACAACTGCTTAATTAAACGTTAATTAAGGATATAAAGAGTAATAGAATAAGGATAGCTCAGTAGGAAAATTCAGTGGAGAAAAGAGGCTGAGTAGCTTGGTTTACGCGGGGGACCAATAAAACTTCAAGACAAGAAGTTTGCACCACTTACGTAGGCCGCAGGTGTCCTTCCGTTCTCCCGAAGGACAGGAGACACTGAGGCCTCCCCGGTCGGATCTTAGAAGCCCAGGCATAATTAGTAAGCATGGTGGGTTCCGCGCTCCAGATGGAGACTCAACCAGAGTGAGAGAGAGAGAGACATGGGGAGACCAGTCTTTCGAGGAACTGATCCCAATTCTTTATTTTCCATGGTCTACTTTTATACACTGAGATGTTATGCAAAAGTCATGTGGGGTCAGCAGTCCTGACTTTTATCAAAGTCAGGTGCTTCATACAAATGTATACAGAGGTCTTAGGGGTGTTACATCATCTTCTGGCCAGGGGGCCTGCTGACAATTTACGACCCTCTCCTTGTGACAGCGGTCAGTCAACCAGGACACTCATTTCTCCAGGGGTGATTATTCTTAAAACAGACGCCACCCAAATAAAGTTACATTCCTATAGGGTGAGGGTGTAGTGGGTTTTAGTTAAGGAAAGAATTTACTTAGCCTAAGGTCTAACGTGATTTATATCAAAGGTTAATACTTATTTCTTTTATATATTCATTAATGTGTGTAAGGGCAGGGGATATGGAGACTTAGCAACAAACATTGGCTCAACAAATGAAAAAACCCTTCACCAATACAATTTCTAATCAGCCCATTATACTTATACTAATAATTTTCTAACTTTTCTAAAGAACCTGTTTTTAGAAGGTTTAAAGCATCTCGTGCCTCTCACAGTTGGGAGGCTGTGAGCAATCACATGTGGCCGGACAAGCCTGTCAGGCAGGCTAGAGAACCTTCAGAGGAGTTTGTAGGTTGAAACACTCCTATCACGCCCAGGAGTTTTTATTAACTGGAGCTCTAAGTTAAATCCTTCTCCGAAAGAGGTGGTGGGGGACAGCCCCCCGTAAAGCCAGAGGTGTAGGTGAGAGCACAAAGTAGTAAAGTAGGCAGGCTCTAGTTATGGGGGTAGATGCTCGAGGATTTCCAGGGGGACTCCTGAGGCTCGATCCCGCCTTTGCGTATGTCGAGCCTCCTTCCTCATGACCTTTGCCATGGGCGGAGTGCCTCACGCCGGCCCCCAACAGTTTACCACATTTTCAGTGTGGTATAGTAATCTATTCTGTGAGTTACCTCAGTTTATTTGTCTAGTTGCCTGTTGATAGCACCTTGATATGTTTCTGTCTCTTGGTATCACAATTCATGGTGCCGTAAGCACTCTTGGGGCCAAACATTAGGAAAATAAAGAAATACATTTGATTTATTAAGATACTATATATATATATATTATATATATATATATATCTATATATATGAGTTTGAGATTTTTTTTAAAAAATTATTTATTTATTTATTTATGTTTGCTTAATCTTTTATTATAGAAAATTTCAAACACTCACAAGAGTAGGGAAGGATGGACAAAGCACTATAATGAGCCTCTACATATCACGCAACACCAATAGCTATTCTTCACAGGCCTGCTCTGTGCTCCTTCTCTCTTAATATGTTTTTAAATCAAGCTATATAGGTAGATAGGTATCAAGCTCTGCAGATGGATAGGTAACCATATACTGAGATATGCTATTGGCCCTTCCACAGCTTTCGCCATATGACCACTAGGCATGATTGTAACTCGGGGACACCTTGATGAATAGTTAAAATGACCTCCAGAAAAAAAATTGCTTTTATAAGTCTTACAAATTCTTGTTGAGAAAGTAACCCACACCTTATCACTCCACCCCTCCCCAGAGCTCAATACTAGGACAATCTGCATTTTTTTTTAACTACTTCTTTGGGATTATTTTATCAATACTAAAAAAGCACAGTTATTTTATCAATACTATAAACAATACTAAGTTCTTTGGTGGATACTTTAAATATTGGTTGCAATTGTAAGTGATGCTTCCTTTCTATTATATTAAAATTCACTTCAATTTATTTATTTTTTAATTGAAGGATAATTGCTTTACAGAACTTTGTTGTTTTCTGTCAAACCTCAACATGAATCAGCCATAGGTATACATATGTCCCCTCCCTCTTGAACCTCCCTCCCATCTCCTTCCCCACCCACCCCTCTAGCTTGATACAGAGCCCCTGTTTGAGTTTCCTGAGACCTACAGCAAATTCCCATTGACTATCTACTTTACATATGGTAATGTAAGTTTCCATGTTACTCTTTTCATACATATCACCCTCTCCTCCCCTCTCTCCATGTCCGTAAGTCTATTCTCTATGTCTATTTCTCAAATTGTTGCCCTGTAAATAAATTCTTCAGTACTATTTTTCTAGATTCCATTCATCTGCAGTAGAATATGGTATTTATCTTTCTCTTTCTGACTTACTTCACTATAGGTTCACATAGGTTCTAGGTTCATCTACTTCATTAGAACTGATTCAAATGTGTTCTTTTTATGGCTGAGTAATATGTACCACAACTTCCCTATCCATTCATCTATCAATGGGCATCTAGGTTGCTTTCATGTTCTAGCTACTATAAATAGTGCTGCAATGAACAGTGGGATACGTGTGTCATTTTCAATTTTGGTTTCCTCAGGGCATATGCCTAGGAGTGGGATTGCTGGGTGATATGGTGGTTTTATTCCGAGTTTTTTTAGCATGAGCATGGCGGCTGCAATGGCGCACGCGCGGCCGAGAGGAGCTGCCCCTCGTCCAAGGTAAAGAGCAGTGGCTGTGTTTTGCTTGAGCGGCCGTGAAGAGATGCCTGACGTCCACGGTAAGAGAAGCCCAAGCAAGACGGCAGGCACTGAGAGAGGGGATGAGAGGGCAGACACACTGAAACCACAATCACAGACGCTAGCCAGTCTGATCACATGGACCACAGTCTTGTCTAAGTCAATGAAGCTAAGCCATGCCGTGTGGGGCCACCCAAGACGGACGGGTCATGGTGGAGAGGTCTGACAGAATGTGGTCCACTGGAGAAGGGAATGGCAAACCACTTCAGTATTCTTGCCTCGAGAACCCCATGAACAGTATGAAAAGGTGAAAGACAGGGCATTTAAAGATGAACTCCCCAGGTCAGTAGGTGCCCAAAATGCTACTGGAGATCAGTGGAGAAATAACTCCAGAAAAAATGAAGGGATGGAGCCAAAGCAAAAACAACACCCAGTTGTGGATGGGACTGGTGATAGAAGCAAGATTTGATGCTGTAAAGAGCAATATTGCATAGGAACCTGGAATGTTAGGTCCATGAATCAAGGCAAATTGGAAGTTGTCAAACAGGGGATGACAAGAGTGAACATCAACATTCTAGGAATCAGCAAACTGAGATGGACTGGAATGGGTGAGTTTAACTCAGATGAACATTATATCTACTACTGTGGGCAGGAATCCCTTAGAAGAAATGGAGTAGCCATCATAGTCAACAGAAGAGTCCGAAATGCAGTACTTGGATGCAATCTCAAAAACAACAGAATGATCTCTGTTTGTTTCCAAGGCAAACCATTCAATATTATGGTGAGTGAGTGAGTGAGTGAGTGAAGTCGCTCAGTCGTATCCAACTCTTTGCGACCCCATGGACTGTAGCCTACCAGGCTCCTTGGTCCATGGAATTCTCCATGCAAGAATACTGAAGTGGCTTGCCATTTCCTTCTCCAGGGGATCTTCCTGACCCAGGGATCAAACCCAGGTCTCCTGCATTGTAGGCAGATGCTTTACTATCTGAGCTACCAGGGAAGCCCTAATACCACAGTAATCCAAGTCTATGCCCTGACCAGTAACGCTAAAGAAGCTTAAGTTGAACGGTTCTATGAAGACCTACAAGACCTTCTAGAACTAACACCCAAAAAAGATGTCCTTTTCATTATAGGGGACTGGAATGCAAAAGTAGGAAGTCAAGAAACACCTGGAGTAACAGGCACATTTGGCCTTGGAGTACAGAATGAAGCAGGGCAAAGGCTAACAGAGTTCGGTCAAGAGAATGCACTGGTCATAGCAAACACTCTCTTCCAACAACACAAGAAGACTCTACACATGGACATCACCAGATGGTCAACACCGAAATCAGATTGATTATATCCTTTGCAGCCAAAGATGGAGAAGCTCTATACAGTCAGCAAAAACAAGACCGGGAGCTGACTGTGGCTCAAATCATGAACTCCTTATTGCCAAATTCAGACTGAAATTGAAGAAAGTAGGGAAAACTACTAGACCATTCAGGTATGACCTAAATCAAATCCCTCAGGACTATACAGTGGAAGTAAGAAATAGATTTAAGGGACTAGATCTGATAGAGTGCCTGATGAACTATGGACAGAGGTTTGTGACATTGTACAGGAGACAGGGAGCAAGACCATCCCCAAGAAAAGGAACCTCCATACCATCTTCCATAGTGGTTGTATCAATTTATGTTCCCACCAAGAGTGTAAGAGTGTTCCCTTTCCTCCACACCCTCTCCAGCACTTATTATTTGTAGACGTTTTGATGATGGCCATGCTAACTGGTGTGAGGTGATATCTCATTGTGGTTTTGATTTGCATTTCTCAAATAATGAGGATGTTGAGCATCTTTGCATGCGTTTGTTAGTCATCTGTATGTCTTCTTTGGAGAAATGTCTGTTTAGGTCTTTTTCCAAGTTTTTGGTTGGGTTGTTTGTTTTTCTGATATTGAGTTGTATGAGCTGTTTGTATATTTTGGAAATTAATCCTTTGTCAGTTGTTTCATTTGCTATTATTTTCTCCCATTCTGAGGGTTGCCTTTTCACCTTCCTTATAGTTTCCTTTGCTGTGCAAAAGCTTTTAAGGTTAATCAGGTCCCACTTGTTTACTTTTGTTTTTATTTCCATTACTCTAGGAGTGGATCACAGAAGATCTTGCTTTGATGTACGTCATCAAGTGTTCTGCTTATGTTTTCCTCTAAGAGTTTTATAGTTTCTGGTCTTACATTTAGGTCTTTAATCCGTTTTGAGTTTATCTCTGTTTATGGTGTTAGTAAAAGGAGTACGTCAAGTCTGTATATTGCCACCCTGCTTATTTAACTTCTATGCAGAGTACATCATGAGAAACGCTGGGCTGGAAGAAGCACAAGCTGGAATCAAGATTGACGGGAGAAATATCAATAACCTCAGATATGCAGATGACACCACCCTTATGGCAGAAAGTGAAGAGGAACTAAAGAGCCTCTTGATGAAAGTGAAAGAGGAGAGTGAAAAAGTTGGCTTAAAGCTCAACATTCAGAAAACAAAGATCATGGCATCTGGTCCCATCACTTCATGGGAAATAGATGGGGAAACAGTGGAAACAGTGACAGACTTTATGTTTTTGGGCTCCAAAATCACTGCAGATGGTGACTGCAGCCATGAAATTAAAAGACGCTTACTCCTTGGAAGAAAACCTATGACCAACCTAGATAGCATATTCAAAAGCAGAGACATTATCTTGCCAACAAAGGTCTGTCTAGTCAAGGCTATAGTTTTTCCAGTGGTCATGTGTGGATGTGAGAGTTGGACTGTGAAGAAAGCTGAGTGCAAAGATTTGATGCTTTTGAACTATGTTGTTGGAGAAGACTCTTGAGAATCCCTTGGACTGCAAGGAGATCCAACCAGTCCATTCTGAAGGAGATCAGCCCTGGGATTTCTTTGGAAGGAATGATGCTAAAGCTGAAACTCCAGTACTTTGGCCACCTCATGTGAAGAGTTGACTCCTTGGAAAAGACTCTGATGCTGGGAGTGATTGGGGGCAAGAGGAGAAGGAGACTCCAGAGGATGAGATGGCTGGATGGCATCACTGACTCGATGGACGTGAGTCTGAGTGAACTCTGGGTGTTGGTGATGGACAGGGGCATGCTGCGATTCATGGGGTTGCAAAGAGTCGGACACGACTGAGCAACTGAACTGAACTGAACTGATGGTGTTAGGAAGTGTTCTAATTTCGTTCTTTTACATGTAGCAGTTCAGTTTTACCAGCACCATTTATTGGAAAGGCTGTCTTTTCCCCATTGTATGTTCTTGCCTCCTTTGTCAAAAATAAGGACACATGGGTCTATATTTCCTCTTTTGAGCCAGTACCATACTTTCTTGATGACTGTAGCATAATCTGAAGTCAGGAAGGTTGATTCCTCCAGCTCCATTTTTCTTTCTCAAGACTGCTTTGGCTATTCAGGGTCTTTTGTGTTTCCATATGAATGTGAAATTTTTTGTTCTAGTTCTGTGAAAGGAGAAGGAAATGGCAACATACTCCAGTATTCTTGCCTGGAAAATCCCATGGATGGAGGAGCCTGGTAGGCTACAGTCCATGGGGTCATGAAGAGTCAGACACGACTGAGTGGCTTCACTTTCACTTTTCACTTTTATGCATTGGAGAAGGAAATGGCAACCCACTCCAGTATTCTTGCCTGGAGAACCCCAGGGACAGAAAGCCTAGTGGGCTGCCATCTATGGGGTTGTACAGAGGCGGACACGCATAGAATCGGACACAGCAGCAGCAGCAGCAGCAGTTTTGTGAATAATGCCATTGGTAATCTGATAGGTATCGCACTGAATCTGTGGATTGCATTTGGTAGTATAGTTATTTTCACAATATTGATTCTTCCAAACCAGGAACATGGAATATCTCTTCATCTGTTTATGTCATCTTTGATTTCTTTCATCAGTGTCTTATAATTTTCTGTGTACAGGTCTTTTGTTTCCTTAGGTAAGTTTATTCCTAGATGTTTAATTCTTTTTGTTGCAATGGTGAATAGAATTGATTCCTTAATTTCACTTTCTGAGATTTCACTGTTAGTATATAGACATGCAAGTTATTTCTGTGTATTGATATTGTACCCTGTGACTTTGTTAAATTCACTGATTATCTCTAGTAATTTTCTGATACTATCTTTAGGGTTTTCTATGTACCGTATCATGTTATCTGCAAACAGTGAGAGCTTTACTTCTTCTTTTCCCATCTGGATTTCTTTTATTTCCTTTTCTTCTCTGATACCTGTAGCTAGGACTTCCAGAACTATGTTGAATAATAGTGCTGAAAGTGGAGACCCTTGTCTTGTTCCTGATCTTAGGGGGATGCTTTCAGTTTTTCACCATTGAGAATAATGCTTGCTTTAGGTTTATCATATATGGCCTTTACTATGTTGAGGTAGGTTCCTTCTATGCTCATTTTTTGAAGAGTTTTAATCATAAATGGGTGCTGAATTTTGTCAAAGGATTTTTCTGCATCTACTGAGTTTATCATATGGTTTTATCTTTCAATTTGTTGATATGGTGTATGACATTGATTGATTTGTGTATATTGAAGAATCCTTGCATCCTTGGAATAAATCAAGCTTGATTATGGTGTATGAACTTTTTGATGTGTTGCTGAATTCTGTTTGCTAAGATTTTGTTGAGGATTTTTGCATCTATTTTCATCAGTGATATTGGCCTGAAGTTTTCTTTCTTTGTGGGTTCCTTGTCAGGTTTTGGGATTGGGTGATGGTGGCCTCATAGAATGAGTTTGGAAGTGTTCCTTCCTCTGCAATTTTATGAAAGAATTTTAGAAGGATAGGGATTAGCTCCTCTCTAAATGTTTGATAGAATTCTCTTGTGAAGCCATCTTGTCCTGGGCTTTTGTGTGTTTTTTTTGTTTTTTTTTTTGAGATTTTTAAAGATGGAGAAGCTCTATACAGTCAGCAAAAACAAGACCAGGAGCTGACTGTGGCTCAGATCATGAACTCTTTATTGCAAAATTCAGACTTAAATTGAAGAAAGTAGTGAAAACCATTAGACCATTCATGTATGACCTAAATCAAATCCTTTACAATTATACAGTGGAAGTGAGAAATAGATTTAAGGGACTAGATCTGATAGAGCGCCTGATGAACTATGGATTGAGGTTTGTGACTTTGTACAGGAGACAGGGATCAAGACCATCCCCATGGAAAAGAAATGCAAAGAGTCAAAATGGCTGTCTGAGCAGGCCTTAAAAATAGCTGTGAAAAGAAGAGAAGCAAAAAGCAAAGGAGAAAAGGAAAGATATAAGCATCTGAATGCAGAGTTCCAAAGAATAGCAAGGAGAGGTAAGAAAGCCTTCCTCAGTGATCAGTGCAAAGAAATAGAGGAAAACAATAGAATGGGAAAGACTAGAGAGCTTAAAAAAAAAAAAATTAGAGATACCAAGGGAACATTTCATGCAAAGATGGACTCAATAAAGGACAGAAGTGGTATGGACCTAACAGAAGCAGAAGATAATAAGAAGAGGTGGCAAGAATACACAGAACTGTACAAAAAAGATCTTCACAACCCAGATAATCATGATGGTGTGATCACTCACCTAGAGCCAGACATCCTGGAATGTGAAGTCAAGTGGGCCTTAGGAAACATCAGTATGAACAAAGCTAGTGGAGGTGATGGAATTCCAGTTGAATATTTCAAATCCTAAAAGACGATGCTGTGACAGTGTTGGACTCCATTAGCCAGCAAATATAGAAAACTCAGCAGTGGCCACAGGACTGGAAAAGGTCAGTTGTCATTCCAATCCCAAAGAAAAGCAATGCCAAAGAATGCTCAAACTACTGCACATTTGCAATCGTCTCACATGCTAGTAAAGTAATGCTCAAAATTCTCCAAGTCAGGCTTCGATAATATGCAAACTGTGAAATATCAGATGGTCAAGCTGGTTTTAGAAAAGGCAGAGGAACCAGAGATCAAATTGCCAACATCTGTTGGATCATCAAAAAAGCAAGAGAGTTCCAGAAAAAATCTATTTCTGCTTTATTGAGGAAGCCAAAGCCTTTGACCGTGTGGATCACAATAAACTGTGGAAAATTCTGAAAGAGATGGGAATACCAGACCACCTGATCTGCCTCTTGAAAAACCTATATGCAGGTCAGGAAGCAAAAGTTAGAACTGGACATGGAACAACAGAATGGTTACAAACTGGGAAAGGATTACATCAAGACTGTATATTGTCACCCTGCTTATTTAACTTATATGCAGAGTTCAGTTCAGTTCAATCACTCAGTCGTGTCTGACTCTTTGCGATCCCATGAATTGCAGCACACCAGGCCTCCCTGTCCATCACCAGCTCCCAGAGTCCACCCAAACCCATGTCCATTGAGTCTGTGATGCCATCCAACCATCTCATCCTCTGTCGTCCCCTTCTCCTCCTGCCCTCAATCTTTCCCGGCATCAGGGTGTTTTCAAATGAGTCAGCTCTTCGCATCAGGTGGCCAGAGTATTGGGTTTCAGGTTCAGCATCAGTCCTTCCAATGAACACCCAGGACTGATCTCCTTTAGGATGGACTGGTTGGATCTCCTTGCAGA
Source organism: Bubalus kerabau (assembly GCF_029407905.1). Classification (NCBI taxonomy): domain Eukaryota; kingdom Metazoa; phylum Chordata; class Mammalia; order Artiodactyla; family Bovidae; genus Bubalus; species Bubalus kerabau. The sequence goes on from NC_073625.1 coordinate 201,232,380, forward strand.
GTACATCATGAGAAATGCTGTAATGGATGAAGCACATGCTTGAATCAAGAGAAATATCAATAACCTCAGATATGCAGATGACACCACCCTTATGGCAGAAAGTGAAGAGGAACTAAAAGCCTCTTGATGAAAGTGAAAGAGGAGAGTGAAAAAGTTGACTTAAAGCTCAACATTCAGTAAACTAAGATCATGGCATCCAGTCCCATCACTTCATGGCAAATAAATGTGGAAACAGTGGAAACAGTGGAAACAGTGGCTGACTTTATTTTTCTGGGCTCCAAAATCACTGCAGATGGTGATTGCAGCCATGAAAGTAAAAGACGCTTACTCCTTGGAAGAAAAGTTATGACCAACCTAGACAGCATATTAAAAAGCAGAGACATTATTTTGCCAACAAAGGTCCATCTAGTCAAAGCTATGGTTTTTCCAGTAGTCATGTATGGATGCGAGAGTTGGACTATAAAGAAAGCTGAGCATCAAAGAATTGATGCTTTTGAACTGTGGTGTGGAGAAGACTCTTGAGAGTCCCTTGTACTGAAAGCAGATCCAACCAGTCCATCCTAAAGGAGACAAGCCCTGAATGTTCATTGGAAAGACTGATATTGATGCCGAAGCTCCAATACTTTGGCCACCTGATGCAAAGAGCTGACTCATTTGAAAAGACCCTGATGCTGGGAAAGATTGAAGCAGGAGTAGAGAGGGATGACAGGGGATGAGATGGTTGGATGGCATCACCACCTCAATGGACATGAGTTTGGGTAAACTCCAGGAGTTGTTGATGGACAGGGAGGCCTGGCATGGGGTCTCAAAGAGTTGGACACGACTGAACTGAACTGAACTGACTGATGTTCCTATTGCCATTTTCTTAATTGTTTGGGGTGGATTTTGTAAATCTTTTTCTCCTCTTTTATTTCTTGACTATATAATTCCCTTTAACATTTGTTGTAAAGCTGGTTTGGTGGTACTGAATTCTCTTAGCTTTTGTTTGTCTGAAAAACGTTTTATTTCAACTTTAATTTTGAATGAGATCCTTGTCAGGTAGAGCAATCTTGGTCATAGATTTTCCCCTTTCAATACTTTAAATATATCCTGCCATCCCTTCTGGCCTACAGAGTTTATGCTGAAAGATCAGCTGGTAAACGTATTGAGTTTCCCTTGTATGTTCTTTGTTGTTTTTCCCTTGCTGCTTTTAATATCTTTCTTTTTGTTTAGTCTTTGTTAGTTTGATTAGTATGTGTCTTGGTCTGATTCTCCTTGGATTTATCCTGTATGGGACTCTTTGTACCTCTTGGACTTGATTGATTATTTCCTTTTCCATGTTGGGGAAATTTTCAACTATAATCTCTTCAAAAATTTTCTCATAACCCTTTCTTTTTCTCTTCTTCTTCTGGGACCCCTATAACTCGAATGTTGGTGTGTTTGACATTGTCCCAGAGGTCTCTGAGACTATCTTCAGTTCTTTTCATTCTTTTTACTTTATTCTGCTCTGCAGAAGTTATTTCCACCATTTTATCTTCCAGCTCACTGATTCGTTCTTCTGCTTCAGATGTTTTGCTGTTGATTCCTTCCAGAGTATTTTTAATTTCAGTAATTGTGTTGCTTGTCTCTGTATGTTTATTCTTTAATTCTTCTAAGTCTTTGTTAATTGAGTCTTACATTTTCTCCATTTTGTTTTCAAGGTTTTTGATCATCTTTACTATCATTATTCTGAATTCTTTTTCAGGTAGTTTGCCTATTTCCTCTTCATTTATTTGGACTTCTGTGTTTCTAGTTGGTTCCTTCATTTATGTAGTATTTCTCTGCCTTTTTTTTTTTTAACTTATTGTGTTTGAGGTCTCCTTTTCCCAGGCTTCAAGGTTGAATTCTTTCTTCCTTTTGGTTTCTGCCCTCCTAAGGTTGGTGCAGTGGTTTGTATAAGCTTCGTATAGGGTGAGATTTGTGCTGAATTTTTGTTTGTTAGTTTGTTTGTTTGTTTTTCCTCTGATGAGCAACGCTGATTGAGGTGGTAATCCTGTCTGCTGATGATTAGGTTTGTATTTTTGTTTTGTTTGTTGTTTAGGTGAGGCATCCTGCACAGGGTGCTACTGATGGTTGGGTGATGCCTGGTCTTGTATTCAAGTAGTTTCCTTTGGGTAAGTTGATACTAACTGTTGATACTCCCTAGGGTTAGTGCTCTGGTAATCTAGGTCTTGGAGTTAGTGCTCCCACTCCAAAGGCTCAGGGCTTGATATCCAGTTCAGTGGTTTTTGTAAGACATCAGAAACTTGTATTCTAGGGTACTTGTTAGATTCCTTTCCTTGAAGTTCTCTGAAGATTAAATACATTTGCAAGAAGCCTTTCTAAAAACATACGAGTGAAACCATACCTGTTTCCTTTCAGAGAGAATGGGCCTCCTTTCTGGGTGCTGGTGTCCTCTGCCAGTGTTCAGAAATTGTTTTCTGAAAGTTGCTCAACATACAAATGATCTTTTGATGAGTTTGTGGGGGAGAAAGTGGTCTCCCTGTCCTATTCCTCCCCCATCTTCAAGTTTGAGATTCTTTTTCTAAACAATATTTATGTTTTGAGTGTGTTGGACCTTAGTTGCTGTGCTCTTTCACTGAGGTGCATAGACGCTCTAGTTGCGGCTCGCAGGCGCGTTAGTTGCGGTGTGCTGGGTTAGTTGCTCCATGGCACATGTGATCTCTGTTCCCTGACTAGGGAGTGAACCTGAATCTCCTGCATTGCAAGGCAAATTCTTAATCACTGGACCACCAGCAAAGTCTCAAGATATATTCTTATTGCAGAAAAATAACAATGAGAGTGATCAATAAAATACTTTCAAACATATCAGGAATTAAACAAGGAACAATGTAAAATTTCTGACTTTGAAAGAGAGTTTGTATATGTATTTTAAATGGATGATGGCAATTATTATGGTTTATCAAATTATTATGGTTTATCAAATTATTATGGTTTTTATTATGTAAATGTATCTTTGGATACATTTATAAGTGATGTAAAAATTTCAATATTTCTAATATGTCAGAAACCACATCTTCTGGGACTTTTCAAATTGATTAGAAAAGTTTATAGTAACTTAAAACTGCAAGAAAGGACTCAATCAAAAAAAAAAAAATTTTGACCTTAGAAGAGCAAGTACTTATAAAGACCTCTTAGAAATGGGATGGCTGGGTTGAGGTTTATGTTCATGTTCAGCTTTTCAAGGTAAAGTCCATTGTCTCCCCAGATGGTTGTTCTGATTTGCATTTCCATCGGCAAATGAAGTTTTGTTGGTTTGTTACTTCCCACTTTTGTCAGCAGCATTTGATGTACTCAGACTTTTGAATTTTTGCCTATGTGTGTGTAGGTAAAATGGTATCTGACAGGGATTCTGGCATGTGGTTCCCTTATTACATTGGAGTGTTTCCTCATATGTTCCTTTGGCCAATTGTGTCTCCTCTTCTATGACATGGGCTTCCCTGGTAAAGAATATGCCTGCAATGCAGGAGACCTGGGCTTGATCCTGGAGTTTGGAAGATCCCCTGGAGAAGGAAATGGCTACCCATGCCAGTATTCTTTCCTGGGGAATTCCATGGACAGAGGAACATAGTGAGCTACAGTCCATGGATCACAAAGAGTTGAACATGACTGTGCAACCAACACACACTTTTATGACATATCTGCTTATGCCTATCCCAGAGAACTTTCTCCTTACTGTTCCTTATAGTTCCCCAATTTCCCATCCTCCTTCTTACTGCTGCTGCTAAGTTGCTTCAGTCATGTCTGACTCTGTGCGACCCCAGAGATGGCAGCCCACCAGGCTCCCCTGTCCCTGGGATTCTCCAGGCAAGAACACTGGAGTGGGTTGCCAGTTCCTTCTCCAATGCATGAAAGTGAAAAGTGAAAGTGAAGTTGCTCAGTCGTGTCCAACTCCTAGCAACCCCATGGACTACAGCCTACCAGGCTCCTCCATCCATGGGATTTTCCAGGCAAGAGTACTGGAGTGGGGTGCCATTGCCTTCTCCTTCTTACTAGGTGGGGTCTAATAGCAATAGTTCTGGCCAACGTGCCATGAGAGGAGCATTGAAGAGTTGGTGCATGTCTCCCGAGCTGTCCTCTCCAGAGGCAGTAATCACAGGGATGCATATGAATGAAAACCATTTGCCTGACTGACTCACTAAAAGGAGGACAGCAGTCCCGGAGAATCACTTGACCTTCAGCAGATCATCTGTGAGCAGGAAATAAACTTCTGCAGGGTTTATTCCACAGAGATTTTTTGGCTCATTTGTTGTTTCAACATATCTAACATGTTCTAACTAATATGATTTGTTTGGTTTAACATTTGTACTCTTTGGTCATTGATAAGAATCCTTTATGTGTTCTCAATACTGACTCTTTTCTATGTCATAGATAATACAACTATCCCCTTCCAGCTTGTGGGTTATATTTTTATTCTCCTTATGGTACCAATTGATGAACAGGGATCCTTCTTTTTAAAGAAGATAGAATCAAACTTACTAAATTTTTACCTTATCATTTGTGATTTTTATGTTAAAAAAATCCTACCCAACTCTAAATTCATTTAGAAGGCATATTTTTCCTCAAAAGCTTTTTGTTTTTTACTTTTAGCTTTTATTCATCTTTGAATTTTTTTTTTTGTCTAAATCAAAAGTATGGATCTTATTTTATTTCATTTTCCTTTATGGATATGTGCTCAGTTGCTTCAGTCATGTCCAACTTTTTGTCACCCTATGGAATGTAGCCTGCTAGGCTTCTCTGTCCATGGGATTCTCCAGGCAAGAATACTAGAGTGGGTTGCCATGCCCTCCTCCAGGGGATCTTCCCAACCTAGGGATTGAACCAACATCTTATGCGTCTCCTGACTTGCAGGCAGGCATATTCTTTACCACTGAGCCACCGAGGAAGGCCTCATTTATGAATAACCAAAATTTATTATGTGTTTCTTCTTTGATATGCAGTGCCACCTCTTCATAAATCAATGTACCATTTACACTGGGGTTTGATTAGGGCTTCTCTGGTGGCTCAGACAATAAAGTGTCTGTCTACAATGTGGGAGACCTGGGTTCGATCCTTGGGTCGGGAAGTTCCCTGGAGAAGGAAATGACAACCCACTCCAGTTCTCTTGCTTAGAAAATCCCATGGACGGAGGAGCCTGGTGTCCATGGGGTCACAGAGTCGGACACGACTGAGCAACTTCAGTTTCTTTCTTTCTTTGATTAAGGCTCTCTAACTGCTCATTTGGCTTAGTATGTCTATCTCTCTACCTAAACTCTATTAAACTGTTGCTGTTGTTGTTCAGTCACTAAGTCATGTCTGACCCTTTGGGATCCCACAGACTGCAGTGTGCCAGGCTCCTCTGTCCTCCACTATCTCCTGGAGTTTGCTCAAATTCTTGTTCATTGAGTTGGTGATGCTATCTAACCATCTCATCCTCTGCACTCCCTTCTTTTGCCTTCAATCTTTCCCAGCATCAGGGTCTTTTCTAATGAGTTGGCTCTTTGCACCATGTGGCCAAAGTATTGGAGCTTCAGCTTCAGCATCAGTCCTTCTAAATGAATATTCAGGGTTGATTTTCTTTAGGATGGACTGGTTGATCTCCTTGCAGTCCAAGGGACTCTCAGCACCACAAGACGAGAGCATCAATTCTTCTGCACTCAGCCTTCTTTATGGTCCAACTCTCACTTCCATACATGGCTACTGGAAAAACCATAGTTTTGACTAGACAGACCTTTGTCAGAAAAGTGATGCCTCTGCTTTTCAGTATGCTGTCCAGGTTTGTCATATCTTTCCTTCCAAGCAGAAGCATCTTTTAATTTCATGACTGCAGTCATGGTCTGCAGTAATTTTGTAACCCAAGAGAATAAAATCTGTCACTGCTTCTACTTTTCCCCCTTCTTTTTTGTGTGAAGTGATGGGACCAGATGCCAAGATCTTCATTTTTTGAATGTTGAGTTTCAAGCCAGCTTTTTCACTTTTCTCTTTCACCCTCTTCAAGAGGCTCTTCCGTTCCTCTTCACTTCCTGCTGTGAGGGTGGTGAGATTGTTGAAATCTCTCATGGCATCTTGATTCCAGCTTATAATTTATCCAGCCTGGCATGTAGCATGATGCCCTCTGCATATAAGTTAAATTAAGCAGGTGACAATATAAAGCCTTGTTGTACTCCTTTCCCAATTTTGAACCAATCATTGTTCCATGTCTGGTTCTAACTGTTGCTTCTTGTCCCACATACAGATTTCTCAGGAGGCAGGTAAGGTGGCCTGGTATGCCCATCTCTTGAAGAATTTTCCAGTTTCTTGTGATCCACACAGTCAAAGGCTTTAGCATAGTCAGTGAAGCAGGAGTAGATATTTTTCCAGAATTCACTTGCTTTCTCTATGATCCAATGAATGCTGGCAATTTGATCTCAGGTTCCTCTTCCTTTTCTCATTACTTCATTTTTTTTTTTTTTTAACTAATGTGTATTACAAGGGTAGAAGATGGACCCCCCTGAAGAAAGCTGTGGCCAAAGGGAAAAGCAAGCACTGTCAGACAGGAAGCCTGAGCTGCAGTGGGAGGAATGACCCTAGTCTCTCTCCCTGCTCCCCATCCCCCTGCGGGCGCTATTCATGGAGAAGCAGTTCCTTGCAGTCATACCTGGGTGACAGGGCAGCACAGTGAAGGACAGAGAATTGGGGATGGACAGAAATTAACCAGCCCAGTGCTCTTGATGATTATTACCTCATTCTATTATTTCACTAAGTAGTGCAAGAATGGTTATTATCTGATTCTCTCCTTCCTTCTGTATTCATTACCCGAAATTTTTCTGTAAAGTATGCTTTCTTTTATGTATTTTTTTTGTTTGATTACTCTGGAAATATGTGTATGAAAATGCAGAATAAATGTTTGACTCTTTCAGTGGATTTATTGATGTTCAGAGTAATTAGTCAATGTCTTACCAACTTTCAATGGTGATATGAAATTTTATCAATATCAATATTATCTATAGAGTTTTATATGTTTGATATGTTTTAGCAATGTTTGTGTTATTATTCTTTATAATGCTCCAATTGTCGTATCTTAGCCCAGTGGGAATTCTTTTAAGTTGGTTCCTGTGTCCTTTTGAGATGACTCTTTTATTCTTTTACAACTTTCTTCCTTTTTGGCACAAAAACTATTCTAAGCTTATCTTGTACATATCCTACCCCAGAGCTATCAGAAGTAATTTCTCCAAAAAGCCTTTATTCCTTCTTTAGCAAATAAGGCCTTTTTAAAAGCCTTAATTTTGAGGACTATGTTGGGTCACCATCGCTTCCAAGGGCTTTAAAGTGGACAGAACTAGGAAACGTGAAATTTTGCAAGAGAAAGAATATTATGAGGATTTTCCAACTCAAACTTCAGTTTATAAAGTTTCAACTTAACTTTGATTGTTTACTTTTTCTTTTACTCCCCAAATTTTGGTTCATAAGGGCACAACTATTTGCATTATCTTATAATATTAATGCTTTCAAAATAATCATACTAATTCTTCCAGTGCAAGAACTTGGGATATCTTTTCATTTCTTTTTATTATTTTCCAATTCTTTCACTGATATTCTATAGTTTTATGAGTAACAAATATTGGGTTGGTCAAAAGGTTAATATGGATTTTTCTGTAAGATGACTCAGCCCTCAGTTGTCTTTAATTTCATTCAAAATAATTTTATTAGATGGTAGTGTGACAACTCTTATATCAGCATGCATTTTTAAAAGCTTAACAGATTGGTGGATTTTTGTATAGCCACTTTAATATTGAACATGGAAGAAAAAAGCATTATTGGGATATTATGCTCTTTATTACTTTAAGAAAGGTAAAAATGCAACTAAAACACAAAAAAAGATTTGTACAGCACGTGGAGAAGGTGCCGTGACTGACCAAACGTGTCAAAGTGGCTGCCAAGTTTCCTGCTGCAGACTTCTTGCTGGACAGTGCTCCCCAGTCAGGTAGGCCAGTTGAAGTTGATAGCAATCCAACTGAGACGTTAATTGAGAACAATCAACGTTATATCATGTGGGAGACAGCTCAAATACTCAAAATATCCAAATCAAAATGAATCCGCCACAGGTATACACGTGTTCCCCACCCTGAACCCTCCTCCCTCCTCCCTCCCCACTCCATACAGTTATGTTAAGTTTAAAAATAAAATAAAATTAAAAAAAAAAATATCCAAATCAAATGTTGAAAATCAATTGTATCAGCTGGTTATGTTAATCACTTTTATGTTTGGGGTCCACATAAATGGAAAATACCTTCTTGACTGTATTTTTACACATGATTCTCTACTTAAACATAAGGAAAGTGTTCATTTTAAAAACAAATTGTGACAAGTGATGAAAAGTGGATACCGTACAATAATGTGGAATGGAAGACATTGCGGGGAAGTGAAATGAACCACCACCAACCAGGCCAAAGGCCAGTCTCATCCAAAGAAGGGGATGTTGTGTTTGCGGTGGGATTGGAAGGGAGTCCTCTATTACAAGTTCCTTCTGGAAAATCAAATGATTAATTCCAAAAGTACTGCTCCCAGTTAGACCAACTGAAAGCAGTACTTGATGAAAAGTGTCTGAAATTAGTCAACAGAAAATACTTAATCTTCTATCAGGATAAAGCAAGACTGCACATTTCTTTGATAACCGGGCAAAAACTGTTATTGGTTAGCTGAGAAGTTCTCATTAACCCACCATATTCACCAGACATTGTACCTTCAGAGTTCCATTTATTTTGGTCTTCACAAAATTCTCTTAGTGGAAAAAAAAAAAAAAACAAAAAAAACAAAAAAAAAACCCTCTCAGTTCCCTGGAAGACTGTAAAAGGCACCTGAAACAGATCTTTGCTCAAAAAAGATAAAACGTTTTGGGAAGATGGAATTATGAAGCTGCCTGAAAAATGGCAGAAGGTAGTGGAACAAAAAGGTGAATACGTTGTTCAGTAAAGTTCTTGGTGAAAATTAAAAATATGTCTTTTATTTTTGCTTAACAAACTGAAGGAAATTTTTGGCGAACCCAATAGTGTCAAGTCCTCAAAATAATGACAGTTTCACTTCTTTTCTCCCAATTTGGCTGACTTTTATTTCTTTTTCTTATCTGATTTCTGTGACTAGGATGTCCAAGATGTATAAAATAGAAATAGTGAGAGTGGGTATCCTTCTCCTGTTTCTGATTTTAAAAGAAAAGACTTCATCTTTTCACCATGGAGTATGATGTTACCTGTGGGTTTGTTGTAAAGGGTCTTTATTATGTTGAGATATGTTCCCTTTATACCAACTTTGATGAGAGCTTTTATCATGAATGCATGTTGACTTTTGTCAAATGCTTTTTCTGCATCTGTTGAGATGACCATGTGATTTTTATCCTTTCCTTTCATAAATTTTTTATTTCTTGTATTTGGGCTGTGCTGGACCTTCATCGTGGTGTGTGGGTTTTCTCTCCCTGTGGTGAGCAGAGGCTGGTCTCTGGAGCAGGGCACCGGCTCCTCACTGTGGGGTCCTCTCTCGTTGTGGCCTGTGGGCTCTGGGTGCACGGGCTTCAGTAGCTGTGGCCCACGGGGCTTACCGCCCCCTGGCTTGTGGAATCTTCCTGGGCCAGGGATGGAACCTGTGTCCCCTGCATTGGCAGGAAGATTCTTGACCACTGGAACACTAGGGGAGTCCCTATCCTTTCTTTTGTTAATGTGGTTTATCATATTGGTTGATTTGTGAATAGTGAACTATTTTTGCATTCCTGAGATAAATCTCACTTGATCACAGTGTATGATCCTTTTTATATATCATTCGATTCGGTTTGTGTGTGTGTGTGTGTCTTTATCATCAGAGATACTGGCCTGTAATTTTCTTTTTTGAGGGGTCCTTGGCTTTGGTGTCATAGAATGGTGGCCTCATAGAATAAAATTGGGAGTGTTTCAGCTTCTTTAGCTTTTTGGACTGGTTTGATGATAGGTATTAGCTCTTCTTTGTATATTTGGTGTAATTCTCCTGTGAAGCTGTGTGGTCTTGAAAATTTGCTTGCTGGGAGGTTTTTTTTTTTTTTTTTTTTTTTTTTTTTTTTTACTAAAAACTCAATTTCACTGCTAGTGTCCATCCCACCCAAAGCAATCTATAGCTTTAATGCAATCGCTAGTAAAATAACCATGACATTTTTCACAGAACTAGAACAAATAATCCTAAAATTTATCAGGCAGCACAAAAGACCCTGAATTGCCAAAGCAATCTTGAGAGGAAAAGAATAAAGCTGACTCCCTGACTTCAGACAATACTGCAAAGCTATAGGATGTGAGAGTTGGACTGTGAAGAAAGTTGAGCACCAAAGAATTGATGCTTTTGAACTGTGGTGTTGGAGAAGACTCTTGAGAGTCCCTTGGACTGCAAGGAGATCCAACCAGTCCATTCTAAAGATCAGCCCTGGGTGTTCTTTGGAAGGAATGATGCTAAAGCTGAAACTCCAATACTTTGACCACCTCATGCGAAGAGTTGACTCATTGGAAAAGACTCTGAAGCTGGCAGGGATTGGGGGCAGGAGGAGAAGGGGATGACAGAGGATGAGATGGCTGGATGGCATCACTGATTCGATGGACATGAGTTTGAGTGAACTCTGGGAGTTGGTGATGGACAGGGAGGCCTGGTATGCTGTGATTCATTGGGTCGCAAAGAGTCGGACACGACTGAACTGAACTGATAGTAATCAAAAATAGCTTGGTGCTGGCATAAAAATGGACTCACAAATCAACAGAACATAAAAGAGAACCCAGAAATAAATGAACACACCTATGATCAATTAATCTATGACAAAGGAGGCGAGAATATCAATGGAGAAAAAGCAATCTTTTTAATAAGTTGTTCTGGGGAAACGGAATACCTACATGTAAAAGAATGAGATTAGGGCATTTTCTCACATTTCCTTATTTTTAAACAAAATATTTTTGTTTAAATTCGTTCCCTCCTTATTTTTAAATAAAAATAAGCCTAACATGTATTAAAGACACAAATGTAAGCCCTAAAGCCATAAAACTCCTAAAAGAGAACCTCAGTTTCAGTTCCCCCATGTCCTCACCCACATTTGTTATTTGTAGCATCTTGGTGATGGGCATTCTGGCAAGTGATGTCTTATTAGACACCGTTGGTAGGAGTGTAAATTGGTGCAACCACTATGGAAAACAGCAAGAAGTTTCCTCAAAAAATCTGAAAAGAGAACTACCATGTAATCCAGCAATTTTACTTCTGTGTATATATTTGGAATAAGTAAAAACATTAATTCTAGGAGGAGGAGCTAAGATGGCAGAGGAATAGGACGGAGAGAACACTTTCTTCCCCACAAATTCATCAAAAGAACATTTAAACGCTGAGTAAATTCTACAAAACAACTTCTGAATGCCGGCAGAGGACATCAGGCACCCAGAAAAGCAACCCATTGTCTTTGAAAGGAGATAGGAAAAAATATAAAAGACAAAAAAAGAGACAAAAGAGGGAGAACGGAGCTCTGTCCTGGAAAGGGAGTCTTTTTTTTTTTTTTGCCTTTTTAAAAAAATTTTATTTTATTTTTAAACTTTACATAATTGTATTAGTTTTGCCAAATATCAAAATGAATCCGCCACAGGTATACATGTGTTCTTAAAAAGAGAGAAGTTTCCAAAAACCAGGAAACATTCTCACTGCCGAGTCTGTGCTGAGCCTTGGAAGCACAGAGGGCAACATAACAGGGAGGAAAAATAAATAAACAATTAAAATCCACAGATTACGAGCCCTATGGTAACTCCCCCAGCGGAGAAGTAGCATAGATGCCTGCATCCGCCATTAGCAAGCGGGGACTGGGCAGGGAGGCGTGGCACGGGCTGAATCGCTTAGAGTAAGGATCTGGCCTGAATACCCCAAGCGCTACCTGAGTGAAATAATTTGGGCTAGCAAACCAGACTGTGGGATATCTACCATGCAAAAAGCCAGCCCTAACCTAAGACACTACCAGGCCCATACACAGAACAAAGGACTGTACAGAGATAGCCGGCTGCAGACCGTCCCCCTCTGGTGACAGGCAGCCAGAGCCGGAAGGGGGCAATCGCAGCCCCAGAGAGACATTATCTACAAAACTGTAAGCAGGCTTCTATGCTAACTAAAACTTCTTGGGGTTCTGGACAGTCAACATCCGCCTAAGAAGGTGCGCTGGTTGTACACCCAGATAACCGAGCGGCGGGGAGGTGATAAGTCGCAACAACTGCGCTCGCCAAACACCTCATCATTGAAAGACAAGTATATGTTTTGTCTTTCTTGTCTGAGCTGCTCGGACCTGGGAAGGGCACAAAACGCAGGCCCAACCAAGTCTGTGCCTCTGAGGACTACCCGAGTGCCTGAACCTGAGCGGCTTAGACCTGGGAGGTGCAGGCAGCCCAGGGCCGGCCACGGATGGTTCCCGGTGGAGCAATCTAGAGCCTGAGCAGTGTGGGCAGGGAGGCTACATGCACTGTGAGTGGGGGCAGGCCCAGTGTGGCTGAGGCACTGTGAGCACACGCCAGTCTTATTTATTTGCAGCGTCCCTCCCTCCCCACAGCACAACTGAACAAGTGAGCCTTAAAAAAAAAAAAAAAAAAAAAGGTGTCCACCACTGCCCCTTTTGTATCAGGGCGGAAATCAGGCACTGAAGAGACCAGCAAACAGAAGAAGCTATAACAGAGGGAACTGCCTTGGAAGCGACAGGCAATAGATTAAAACCCCGTGGTTAGTACGGACTACATAGGAAGGGGCCTATAGATCTTGAGAAATATAAGCCGGAACAAGGAACTAGCCAAAAATGAACTGAACCCACAATACCCACAACAACATCAGAGAAAGTCCTATATGTATTTTTACTATTTTTATGATCATTCTTTCTTTCTTTTTTTTTTTTAAATTTTTAAAAAATTTTAAGTCCTCTATTATTTCTTTAATTTTCACTTTTATAACCTACTATTACTTTGCAAAGAAAAAGACCCTTTTTTTTAAAAAAAAGCAAACTTCATATATATATATTTTATAACTTTTGTGACCTTGTTTTTTTTCTTCTTTTCTTTAACATTGTATTTTTGAAATTCCAAACTCTGCTCTAGATTTTTAATTTTAGCTTTTTGGTATTTGTTATCAATTGTGTACCTATATTTTTTTTTATAACTTTTGTGACTTTTTTTTTCTCTCTTTCTTTCTCTTCATCTTTTCTTTAACATTGTATTCCTGAAATTCCAAACTCTACTCTAGATTTTTAATTTATGCTTTTTGGTATTTGTTATCAATTTTGTACCTATATCTTCTTTATAATTTTTGTGACTTTGTTTTTGTTTTTTTTTCTCTTTCTTTTTCTTCTTCTTTTCTTTAACATTGTATTTTTGAAATTCCAAACTCGACTGTAGATTTTTTAACTTATGCTTTTTGGTATTTGTTATCAACTTTGTACCTATATTTTCTTTATAATTTTTGTGACTATGTTTTTTTTTTTTTCTCTTTCTTTTCCTTCTTCTTTTCTTTAACATTGTATTTTTGAAATTCCAAACTCTACTCTAGATTTTTAATTTTTGCTTTTAGGTATTTGTTACCAATTTTGTACCTTTAAGAACCCAATCTTCAGTACCCATCTTTTATTAGGGAGCGAGATTACTGGCTTGACTGCTCTCTCCTTCTTCGGACTCTCCTTTTTTTCCACCAGGTCGCCTGTGTCTCCTCCCTAACCCTTCTCTACTCTACCCAACTCTGTGAATTTCTGTGTTCCAGATGGTGGAGAACACTTAGGGAACTGATTACTGGCTGGATCTATCTCTCCTTTTCATTCCGTCCTTTTATCCTCCTGGCCACCTCTGTCTCCTTCCTCCCTCTTCTCTTCTCTGTATAACTCCGTGAACATCTCTGAGTGGTCCAGTTGTGGAGTGCACATAAGGAAGTGATTACTGGTTAGCCCATTCTCTCCTCCAGTGATTCCACCTCATCTCATTCGGGTCACCTCTAACACCCTCCTCCCTCTTCTCTTCTCCATGTAATGCTGTGAACCTCTCTGGGTGACCCTCACGGTGGAGAAACTTTTCATCTTTAACCTAGATGTTTTATCAATGGTGCTGTATAGAAGGAGAAGTTTTGAGACTACTGTAAAAATAAGACTGATAACTGGAAGCAGGAGGCTTAAGTCCAAACCCTGACTCCAGGGAACATTAATTGACAGGAGCTCATCAAATGCTTCCATACCTACACTGAAACCAAGCACCACACAAGGGCCAACAAGTTCCAGGGCAAGACATACCAAGCAAATTCTCCAGCAACACAGGAACACAGCCCTGAGCTCCAATATACAGGCTGCCCAAAGTCACCCCCAAACCATAGACATCTCATAACTCATTACTGGACACTTCATTGCACTCAGAGAGAAGAAATCCAGCTCCACCCACCAGAACACTGACACAAGCTTCCCTAACCAAGAAACCTTGACAAGTCACCTGTACAAACCCACACACAGTGAGGAAACGCCACAATAAAGAGAACTCCACAAACTGCCAGAATACAGAAAGGACACCCCAAACTCAGCAATTTAAACAAAATGAAGAGACAGAGGAATACCCAGCAGGTAAAGGAACAGGATAAATGCCCACCAAACCAAACAAAAGAGGAAGAGAGAGGGAATCTACCTGACAAAGAATTCCAAATAATGATAGTGAAATTGATCCAAAATCTTGAAATCAAAATGGAATCACAGATAAATAGCCTGGAGACAAGGATTGAGAAGATGCAAGAAAGGTTTAACAAGGACCTAGAAGAAATAAAAAAGAGTCAATATATAATGAATAATGCAATAAATGAGATCAAAAACACTCTGGAGGCAACAAATAGTAGAATAACAGAGGCAGAAGATAGGATTAGTGAATTAGAAGATAGAATGGTAGAAATAAATGAATCAGAGAGGAAAAAAGAAAAACGAATTAAAAGAAATGAGGACAATCTCAGAGACCTCCAGGACAATATTAAATGCTACAACATTCGAATCATAGGGGTCCCAGAAGAAGAAGATAAAAAGAAAGACCATGAGAAAATACTTGAGGAGATAATAGTTGAAAACTTCCCTAAAATGGGGAAGGAAATAATCACCCAAGTCCAAGAAACCCAGAGAGTCCCAAACAGGATAAACCCAAGGCGAAACACCCCAAGACACATATTAATCAAATTAACAAAGATCAAACACAAAGAACAAATATTAAAAGCAGTAAGGGAAAAACAACAAATAACACACAAGGGAATTCCCATAAGGATAACAGCTGATCTTTCAATAGAAACTCTCCAAGCCAGGAGGGAATGGCAAGACATACTTAAAGCAATGAAAGAAAATAACCTACAGCCCAGATTATTGTACCCAGCAAGGATCTCATTCAAATATGAAGGAGAAATCAAAAGCTTTACAGACAAGCAAAAGCTGAGAGAATTCAGCACCACCAAACCAGCTCTCCAACAAATACTAAAGGATATTCTCTAGACAGGAAACACAAAAAGGGTGTATAAATTCGAACCCAAAACAATAAAGTAAATGGCAATGGGATCATACTTATCAATAATTACCTTAAATGTAAATGGGTTGAATGCCCCAACCAAAAGACAAAGACTGGCTGAATGGATACAAAAACAAGACCCCTACATATGTTGTCTACAAGAGACCCACCTCAAAACAGGGGACACATACAGACTGAAAGTGAAGGGCCAGAAAAAGATTTTCCATGCAAATAGGGACCAAAAGAAAGCAGGAGTAGCAATACTCATATCAGATAAAATAGACTTTAAAACAAAGGCTGTGAAAAGAGACAAAGAAGGTCACTACATAATGGTTAAAGGATCAATCCAAGAAGAAGATATAACAATTATAAATATATATGCACCCAACATAGGAGTACCTCAATATGTAAGACAAATACTAACAAGTATGAAAGGAGAAATTAACAATAACACAATAATAGTGGGAGACTTTAATACCCTACTCACACCTATGGATAGATCAACAAAACAGAAAATTAACAAGGAAACACAAACTTTAAATGATACAATAGACCAGTTAGACCTAATTGATATCTATAGGACATTTCATCCCAAAACAATGAACTTCACCTTTTTCTCAAGTGCACACAGAACCTTCTCCAGGACAGATCACATCCTGGGCCATAAATCTAGCCTTGGTAAATTCAGAAAAATTGAAATCATTCCAAGCATCTTTTCTGACCACAATGCAGTAAGATTAGATCTCAATTACAGGAGAAAAACTATTAAAAATTCCAACATATGGAGGCTGAACAACACGCTGCTGAATAACCAACAAATCACAGAAGAAATCAAAAAAGAAATCAAAATTTGCATAGAAACGAATGAAAATGAAAACACAACAACCCAAAACCTGTGGGACACTGTAAAAGCAGTCCTAAAGGGAAAGTTCATAGCAATACAGGCACACCTCAAGAAACAAGAAAAAAGTCAAGTAAATAATCTAACTCTACACCTAAAGCAACTAGAAAAGGAAGAAATGAAGAACCCCAGGGTTAGTAGAAGGAAAGAAATCTTAAAAATTAGGGCAGAAATAAATGCAAAAGAAAGAAAAGGGACCATAGCAAAAATCAACAAAGCCAAAAGCTGGTTCTTTGAAAGGATAAATAAAATTGACAAACCATTAGCCAGACTCATCAAGAAACAAAGGGAGAAAAATCAAATCAATAAAATTAGAAATGAAAATGGAGAGATCACAACAGACAGCACAGAAATACAAAGGATCATAAGAGACTACTATCAGCAATTATATGGCAATAAAATGGACAACGTGGAAGAAATGGACAAATTCTTAGAAAAGTACAACTTTCCAAAACTGGACCAGGAAGAAATAGAAAATCTTAACAGACCCATCACAAGCACGGAAATTGAAACTGTAATCAGAAATCTTCCAGAAAACAAAAGCCCAGGTCCAGACGGCTTCACAGCTGAATTCTACCAAAAATTTAGAGAAGAGCTAACACCTATCCTACTCAAACTCTTCCAGAAAATTGCAGAGGAAGGTAAACTTACTCATTCTATGAGGCCACCATCACCCTAATACCAAAACCTGACAAAGATCCCACAAAAAAAGAAAACTACAGGCCAATATCACTGATGAACATAGATGCAAAAATCCTTAACAAAATTCTAGCAATCAGAATCCAACAACACATTAAAAAGATCATACACCATGACCAAGTGGGCTTTATCCCAGGGATGCAAGGATTCTTCAATATCAAGGATTCTTCAATATCTGCAAATCAATCAATGTAATACACCACATTAACAAATTGAAAAATAAAAACCATATGATTATCTCAATAGATGCAGAGAAAGCCTTTGACAAAATTCAATATCCATTTATGATAAAAACTCTCCAGAAAGCAGGAATAGAAGGAACATACCTCAACATAATAAAAGCTCTATATGACAAACCCACAGCAAACATTATCCTCAATGGTGAAAAATTGAAAGCATTTCCTCTAAAGTCAGGAACAAGACAAGGGTGCCCACTTTCACCATTACTATTCAACATAGTTTTGGAAGTTTTGGCCACAGCAATCAGAGCAGAAAAAGAAATAAAAGGAATCCAAATTGGAAAAGAAGAAGTAAAACTCTCACTGTTTGCAGATGACATGATCCTCTACAAAGAAAACCCTAAAGACTCCACCAGAAAATTACTAGAACTAATCAATGAATATAGTAAAGTTGCAGGATATAAAATCAACACCCAGAAATCCCTTGCATTCCTATACACTAATAATGAAAAAATAGAAAGAGAAATTAAGGAAACAATTCCATTCACCATTGCAACGAAAAGAATAAAATACTCAGGAATATATCTACCTAAAGAAACTAAATACCTATATATAGAAAACTATAAAACACTGGAAATTAAAATGAAATTAAAAGACGCTTACTCCTTGGAAGGAAAGTTATGACCAACCTAGATAGCATATTCAAAAGCAGAGACATTACCTTGCCAACAAAGGTTCATCTAGTCAAGGCTATGGTTTTTCCTGTGGTCACGTATGGATGTGAGAGTTGGACTGTGAAGAAGGCTGAGCACCGAAGAATTGATGCTTTTGAACTGTGGTGTTGGAGAAGACTCTTGAGAGTCCCTTGAACTGCAAGGAGATCCAACCAGTCCTTACTGAAGGAGATCAGCCCTGGGGTTTCTTTGGAAGGAATGATGCTAAAGCTGAAACTGCAGTACTTTGGCCACCTCATGCGAAGAGTTGACTCATTGGAAAAGACCCTGATGCTGGGAGGGATTGGGGTCAGGAGGAGAAGGGGACGACAGAGGATGAGATGGCTGGATGGCATCACTGACTCGATGGATGTGAGTCTGGGTGAACTCTGGGAGTTGGTGATGGACAGGGAGGCCTGGCGTGCTGCGATTCATGGGGTTGCAAAGAGTCGGACATGACTGAGTGACTGATCTGATCTGATAAAACACTGGTGAAAGAAATCAAAGAGGACACTAATAGATGGAGAAATACACCATGTTCATGGATTGGAAGAATCAATATAGTGAAAATGAGTATACTACCCAAAGCAATTCATAGATTCAATGCAATCCCTTTCAAGCTACCAACGGTATTCTTCACAGAGCTAGAACAAATAATTTCACAATTTGTATGGAAATACAAAAAACCTCGAATAGCCAAAGCTATCTTGAGAAAGAAGAATTGAACTGGAGGAATCAACCTGCCTGACTTCAGGCTCTACTACAAAGCCACAGTCATCAAGACAGTATGGTACTGGCACAAAGACAGAAATATAGATCAATGGAACAAAATAGAAAGCCCAGAGATAAATCCATGCACATATGGACACCTTATCTTTGACAAAGGAGGCAAGAATATACAATGGATTAAAGATAACCTCTTTAACAAGTGGTGCTGGGAAAACTGGTCAACCACTTGTAAAAGAATGAAACTAGAACACTTTCTAACACCATACACAAAAATAAACTCAAAATGGATTAAAGATCTAAATGTAAGACCAGAAACTATAAAACTCCTAGAGGAGAACATAGACAAAACACTCTCTGACATAAATCACAGCAGGATCCTCTATGACCCACCTCCCAGAAAATTGGAAATAAAAGCAAAAATAAACAAATGGGACCTAATTAAACTTAAAAGCTTTTGCACAACAAAGGAAACTATAAGCAAGGTGAAAAGACAGCCTTCAGAATGGGAGAAAATAATAGCAAATAAAGCAACAGACAAACAACTAATCTCGAGAATATACAAGCAACTCCTACAGCTCAACTCCAGAAAAATAAATGACCCAATAAAAAAATGGGCCAAAGAACTAAATAGATATTTCTCCAAAGAAGACATACAGATGGCTAACAAACACATGAAAAGATGCTCAACATCACTCATTATCAGAGAAATGCAAATCAAAACCACTATGAGGTACCATTTCATGCCAGTCAGAATGGCTGCGATCCAAAAGTCTACAAGTAATAAATGCTGGAGAGGGTGTGGAGAAAAGGGAACTCTCTTACACTGTTGGTGGGAATGCAAACTAGTACAGCCACTATGGAGAACAGTGTGGAGACTCCTTAAAAAACTGGAACTAGAACTGCCTTATGATCCAGCAATCCCACTGCTGGGCATACACACTGAGGAAACCAGAAGGGAAAGAGACACGTGTACCCCAATGTTCATCGCAGCACTGTTTTTAATAGCCAGGACATGGAAGCAACCTAGATGTCCATCAGCAGATGAATGGATAAGAAAGCTGTGGTACATATACACAATGGAGTATTACTCAGCCATTAAAAAGAATACATTTGAATCAGTTCTAATGAGGTGGATGAAACTGGAGCCTATTATACAGAGTGAAGTAAGCCAGAAAGAAAAACACCAATACAGTATACTAACGCATATATATGGAATTGAGAAAGATGGTAACAATAACCCTGTATGAGACAGCAAAAGAGACACTGATGTATAGAACAGTCTTATGGACTCTGTGGGAGAGGGAGAGGGTGGGATGATTTGGGATAATGGCATTGAAATATGTATAATATTATATATGAAACGAGTCACCAGTCCAGGTTCGATGCATGATACTGGATGCTTGGGGCTGGTGCCCTGGGACGACCCAGAGGGATGGTATGGGGAGGGAGGAGGGAGGAGGGTTCAGGATGGGGAACACATGTATACCTGTGGCAGATTCATTTTGATATATGGCAAAACCAATACAATATTATAAAGTTAAATAAAATAAAATTAAAAAAAATTAATTCTAAAAGATACATACATCCCCTGTTTACAATAGCTAGGACATGGAAGCAACCTAGATGTACATCAGCAGATGAATGGATAAAGAAGTCATGGTACATATACACAATGGAATATTACTCAGCTATAAAAAGGAATTCATTTGAGTCAATTCAATGAGGTGGATGAAACTGGAGCCTATTACACAGAGTGAAGTAAGTCAGAAAGAGAAAAACCAATACAGTATATTAACTTATATATATGAAATTTATAAAGATGTTAATGATGACCCTATATGCAAGACAGCAAGAGACCCAGAGGTAAAGAACAGACTTTTGTACTATGTGGGAGAAGGCAAGGGTGGGATGATTTGAGAGACTAGCTTTGAAACATGTATATTGCCATATGTAAAGTAGAGGACCAGTGCAAATTTGATGCATGAAGCAGGGCACCCAAAGCTGGTGCTCTGGGACCACTCAGAGGGATGGGGTGGGGAGGGAGGTGGGAGGGGGTTCAGGATGGGGGACACATGTGCACCCATGGCTGATTCATGTCCATGTATGGCAAGAGCCACCACAATATTATAAAGTAATTAGCCTCCAATTAAAATAAATAATAATAAAAAGAAACATACATGCCAATGCTCACAGCAGCATTATTTACATTAGCCAAGACATGGGAGCAACCCAGCTGCCCATCAACCGACGAATGGGTAGCGAAGACGCAGTGTATATTAATACACACAGTGGAATACTACTTAGCTGTGAAAAGAATGAAGTTCTACCATTTGCAATAATGCAGATGGTCCTAGAGAGTATTATGCTTGTGAAGTAGGTCAGAGAAAGACAAATACTTTTTGTCTTATTGTATGGAATCACTTTTATGTGAAATCTAAAAAAATCAAGCTAACATATATAACAAAACAGGAACAGACTCACACATACAGAGAACAAACGCGTGGCTTCCAGTGGGGAGAGGGAAAAGACGGGGGGCAAGACAGGGGTCGGGGATTGAGAGACACAAACTGCTCTGCGTGTAGTGAGTCAACAGCAGAGGTTATCGCACAGCTCGGGGAAACACACAGCCAGTATTGTGTAACATGTAAACGGCATAATCTATGAAGAATTGGATCACTGTGCTGTACACTTGGCAATGACATAGTATTGTAAGTCAATTGTGTTTCAGTAAAAATAGCAATACTAGCATTTTGATTAGTGAGAAGAATACTGAAAGAAAATTGATTTCTTTTGACTCTTTTTGTTTTTAGAATGTATCTGCTAGGGAGGTATACACTTGAGATGGAATGTTTTAGAGTCAATTGAAGTAGTTTTCTGTAAGTTATTATGCTGCCAATTGGGTATCTGCTTGCGTGTGAGCTTGGTCATGTCTGACTCTTTGTGACCCCGTGGACTGTAGCCTGCAGGCTCCTTGTCCATGGGATTTCCCAGGCAAGAACACTGGAGTGGGTTGCCATTTCCTTCTCCAGGGGATCTTCCCAACCCAGGGATCAAAGCTGCATCTCCTGCGTCTCCTGCATTGCAGGCAGATTCTTTACCTCTCAGCCACCGGGGAAATCTTAGATTCATTTCTTTCCGTCTATTTTCAGTTTTGAAGCACTAATGATTCCATTTTGATTTAATTTTATTTTAAAATTTTTATAGTTCCAAAATCAAAGCTATATTAACAAGATATGTTCGCTGAGGTCTGACCTCCACCACATCCCTTCCTCCATCCTCTTCCCTATATCCCTCAGAGGTAACCTTTTAAAAAAAGTTTCCAATTTGCTTTTTTATTGTTTCTTTTCAAAGATAAAAATAGCTACATAAAATTTTTATTTCCCCCCCTTCTGTACAGTAATGTGTTTATAGTTAGCATACAGTGACAATAAAAGTTTAAAAGGACGATAATAAACAATAAATTATTTTTTGCATGTTGCTTTTCTTGTTTACCAATATATATCTGGAGATAATTCTACATCAACATTCAGAGTTTTGCTTTTTAACAACTTATTCATTGCTATAAATGCATTATTTCACATTGTGTGGATGTACCATAGTTTATACAAGCAGTCCCCAATAATGGACTTTTGGGTTATTTCCAGTCTTTGGTATTGAAAATAACACCCCAATGAATAGCTTGTGTTTAGTTGCTCAGTCGTGTCTGACTCTTTGCAACCCCATGGACTGTAGCCAGTCTGTCCATGGGATTCTCCAGGCAAGAATACTGGAGTGGGTTGCCATGCCTTCCTCCAGGGGGTCTTCCCAACCCAGGATCGATCCCAGGTCTCTTGCATTGCAGGCGGATTCTTTACCATCTGAGCCATCAAGGAAGCCCAGGAATACTGCAGTGGTTAGCCTAACCCTTCTCCAGGGGAACTTCCTGACCCAGGAATCAAACGGGGTCTTCTGCATTGCAGGCAGATTCTTTACCAGCTGAGATACCAGGGAAGCCCAATGAATAGGTTATTACCTACATTATTTCATTTGTATTTTGCCACGCATCTTTAAAACAGAGTCTTAGAAGTAGCATTGCTGGATCAAGTATTCTTATGAAATTTTGCTAAATAATGATAAATTTGTGTCCATGGGTGATATTATTTTTACATCCCATGACGAGTATAGGAGACTGCTTGTTTTCCCATAGACTTCAGATTGTGCTATTATGATCTGGACTTTTTTCTGATCTGATAGGTAGTTCTGATCTGGTGGACCTTCAGTGTAGTTTTAATTTTTTACTTTTTTTATGAGCAAGGTGGAGCATAATTAAACTAGATTTGCATTCCTGGGGTAAATTAATCTGGATTCAGATGCATTTCATTCAAAAAATTATAAAATTGAATTTAATTTGTTAATATTTTGTTCATAATTTTGCACCCATATGAATGAGATTGACTTATATTTTCCTAGCATAAATTAAATTTAAATATTATGCAAGTTTCATAAAATGAGTTAGTAGTTGTTTCCTCTTTGTATTCTCTATATAAATTAAAAATATTTTGTTCCCTGAAAGATTAAGTTCGTTTACCTATAAAGCTATCTCAGCCTGGCAGTATTTTCATGGAATATTTTTATAGATACAGATACAATGTTTGAAAAGATTTATAGTCCTATAGGTGTTCTCTATCTCTTCTTGAATCAGTTTTATTAAGTTATATACTTCTACTGGAATTTTTCCATTTCATTTAAGTTTTAAATTATTAACCAAATGTTCATGGTATGCTGATTATGTTTTTATTTTCTGTGTCTAAATTTCTGTAACTCCATTTTTATTTACAACTTTGCTTATTTGTGTTCTTCTTTCTTAACTAATATATTTGTCTGGCATTGTTGTTTATTATTATGTCCATTTAATATTAAT
The DNA here is from genome assembly GCF_029407905.1 of Bubalus kerabau. Taxonomy (NCBI): domain Eukaryota; kingdom Metazoa; phylum Chordata; class Mammalia; order Artiodactyla; family Bovidae; genus Bubalus; species Bubalus kerabau. Next base: position 201,255,995 of record NC_073625.1, read on the forward strand.
GAATTATTAATGAGTATAGCATTTAATAATTTTTCTTCCTTCTGTTTTATTGATATTGATTCTCTTTACTTTTCTAACTTTTACTTTGGACATTTTGTTCACTAAATGTCATCCTTTCTGTAACAAACTTAAAAAATACTATGTATCCCATTTATTTTGGCTTGTAGTATTTAAAAATTTTCTTTTATTGCTGAGTAATTTATTTAGATGAATACTTTAAATGTCAAGACAAATTTTTAAAAGTTAGCCATTTGTTATTTTTTGAACTAAATTGCATTGTGGTGGGGGAATATGAAATGTAGGATAATATCTTTTGAAATTAATTAATACTTTGTACCCTGATACTGGGAGAAGGCAGTGGCACCCCACTCCAGTACTCTTGCCTGGAGAATCCCATGGACTTAGGAGCCTGGTGGGCTGCAGTCCATGGGGTCGCGAAGAGTCAGACATGCACGGCTGAGCGACTTCACTTTCACTTTTCACTTTCATGCATTGGAGAAGGAAATGGCAACCCACTCCAGTGTTCTTGCCTGGAGAATCCCAGGGACAGCGGAGCCTGGTGGGCTGCCGTCTCTGGGGTCACACAGAGTCGGACACGACTGAAGTGACTTAGCAGCAGCAGCAGCACCCTGATACTGGATCATTTTTTGTAAATTCTCTGTATGTGTTTGAGACAATGTTACTCTCTGGTTATTTGGAGCAGGGATCTTTATAGGTCCATTAAAACAAAGGTCCGTCTAGACAAGGCTATGATTTTTCCAGTGGTCATGTATGGATGTGAGAGTTGGACTGTGAAGAAAGCTGAGCGCCAAAGAATTGAGGCTTTTGAACTGTGGTGTTGGAGAAGACTCTTGTGAGTCCCTTGGACTGCAAGGAGATCCAACCAGTCCATCCTAAAGGAGACCAGTCCTGGGTGTTCATTGGAAGGACTTATGCTGAAGCTGAAACTCCAATACTTTGGCCATCTCATGCAAAGAGTTGACTCATTGGAAAAGACCCTGATGCTGGGAGGGGTTGGGGGTAGGAGGAGAAGGGGATGACAGAGGATGAGGTGGCTGGATGGCATCACCAACTTGATGAACATGAGTTTGAGTGAACTCCAGGGGTTGGTGATGGACAGGGAGGCCTGGTGTGCTGCGATTCATGCGGTTGCAAAGAGTCAGACAAGACTGAGCGGCTGAACTGAACTGAAGACAAGATTGCTGATTTTGCTGTCCAAATCTATATCCTTACTGATTTTGAGCTTTTAATTACTAAGATAAATTTTTTCACTTTCCCACTAGAATAGTTAATTTATTAACTTCCTTGTAATTTTATGTAATTCAGACTGTTTTATTTGATGTGATAAACTTTAGAATTGTTTTCCCTCTCTTAGATATATCTATGCTGCTGCTGCTGCTAAGTCCTTCAGTTGTGTTTGACTCTGTGCGACCCCATAGATGGCAGCCCACCTGTCTCCTCTGTCCCTGGGATTCTCCAGGCAGGAATACTGGAGTGGGTTGCCATTTCCTTCTCCAATGCATGCATGCATGCATGCTAAATCGCTTCAGTCATGTCCGACTCTGTGTGACCCCATGGACAGCAGTCCACCAGGCTCCTCTGTCCATGGAATTCTCTAGGCAAGAATACTGGAGTGGGTTGCCATTTCCTTTTCCTAGATACATCTATATCTGTGACTATATCTATATTTGTATCCATATATTTGCATCTATGTTTGTATATCTATCATCTCAGTTTTGCAGCTGATATATAGGCTCATTTGAAGGCAGGGTTTTAACAAGTTTTAGAGAGACTATTATTTCTATTGCAATTATTCTAATATCCTGACTCAAGAATGGACCAGTTTTTCTGATGACTCCTTTTGTGACAGGCAGGTGAGTCTTTTTTTCTTGCTCATTCTCTCTTGAGAATGTGGCCTCTCTGAGAGCACCATCACTGTGCAGGGATCTGACTTCCTGCCCTCTGCAGTCTGTGTTTCAAGGCCCATCTTCTGTTTGGTGACTGGCTGTTACTTCTCACATCTCTAGGTTCGTGTGTGGACTTGTACCTTCAAGAAACTTGACTCCCAAGTTTCCTTAGCATTTTGGTTTTTATTACCTGTTAAAATATTTTTTACCCTAGTGGTTTTTCCTTATTTTCTTGTGAGCTCAACAGTGTATTCAAAAGCATGTTTGCTATAAACTATCCAGCAGAAGTTGTTTTGTAGTGGACTGTTTCCCCCCCCAGTTTATCTATTTACCGATTGCCAGAAGAATAAACCTCCCACCTTTATCATTCTTCTTAACCCTTCTTCTTCCTCAATCCGTTCTCCACTAAGTAACCAGAATAAAATTTTTATAATGTTAAACAGATTAAGTTATACATAGACTAAAATTCAAATGCTTTACCATGGCATACAACACCTACGTAGCCTGGCCTCTGATCGCTTTTCAGATTTGTCTTCTACCTCCCCATCTTATATAGACTTTGATCAGCTATATTGCCTTTCTTTTCATTACTTGATAGGCTAATATTGTCCTTGTCTTAGATCTTTTCTTGATGTGTCCCTTTGGCCAAAAATGCTTTCTGCAAAAGTCTTTGTGGTTTGGTCCCTTTTTATTCAGATTTCAACCTAAATGGCATTTCTTCAGAGAAGACTTCTTTGATCTTCCCATTTAAAGATGCCTCTCCATAACTCTCATTTTACCCTGGTTGTTTTTCATGTCTTTATTGTCATTTGAAATTATCTTGTTTACTTGTTAATTTTCTCCTTCCCTTCACTAGAATATAAGTTCCATGAAGACAGGGACGTTATTCATTGATATTTGCCCAATGCCTAGAGAAGTTTGTGTGTGTGCTAAGTCACTTCAGGCATGTCCGACTCTTTATGGCCCCATGGACTGTAGCCCACCAAGCTCCTCTGTCCATGGGATTCCAAGCAAGAATACTGGAGTCGGTTGCCATGCCCTTCTTCAAGGGACCTCCTGACGCGGGGATTGAGCCGCGTATCTTACATCTCCTGCATTGGCAGGTGGGTTTTTCATCAGTAGCGCCACCTGGGAAGCCCCTAGCTAAGTTTGGGTACCCAATAAATTCAACACATTCAATAAACATTTATCGAATAAAATTCATTTAAAATATTTGTTCAATACCTGCTATGAGTCAGACACTGTTTTAGGTGCTTAGGATACAAAAATGAAATGAAAATATGAAGATTCCTGCCTTGGAGTGCTTATATTCTAAAGAGGTAGATTGACATTAAACAATAAACAAGCCACGTAAGTTAATTATAGAAGCTATTAGAAAGCCATGTCTGCAATGGGAAAAAAAGAGAAGTAAAGCAAAATAGCGGGAGACGTAGTTTGCAATTTCAAGTAAGACAGGTTAGGCCTTAATGAGAGACCTAACGGTGGGATTCCAGGGGAAAGGCATTCCTGGCAGCAGGAGCAGCAGGTGCTAGGATCTGAAGGAGAACGCGTGGGAGTGGGCTGAGACGGCGGGAGAGACGCGTCTGGGGAGGTAACCGGAAGCCGGATTCCTCGTGGGCCTCGTGGGTTTCGGTTTCTCCTCTGCATGAAATGGGAGCCACTGGAAGGTTCTGAGCTGAGGAATGACACGACATGACCTGCGCTCCAGAAGGATCGCTCCTGCTGCCGTGGTGAGAACAGATGCGGGACAAGGCGAGAAGCAGCGCGACTCCGGAAGAGCCGGTTAGAGTCGTCCAGGCGGAGGGGGCGAAGAGCGGTTTCATCCTAGAGCATCTTCTAAAGGTTCAGCCGACAGGATTTGCCTACCGTGTAGTTGGGTTGGGAGAGAAAGAGAGGCATCGAGGATGGCGCCGACAATCAGACATAGCCAGTGGCCACCAGTGACAGGAAGGCCCTGGCGACGCAAGTGTTGGGAGGGAAGAACACGAGCTTTGGGGGTGTTGACTTTCGGCTACTAGGGATGATACTGAGTAGGCATTTAAAGCTCGGAACAGAGGTCTTGGGAAGATGATAAACTGGGGAATAAATAGCAGGGAGGTGGTATTTAGAAGCCAGAGAGCGCGTGTAGGTAGAAAACAGGAGGACCCGGACGCTGAGGATCAGACAGAAGGGGAGGACCCAGCAGAGAGATGGGGAGGAAGCCTCCACCAGTGAACCCGAAGGGGAGCAGGAGGATGAGGCCAGAATGCGGACGTCACACGACTCCTGTAAATGCGCACTTACAGAAATCTCCATAAATGTAGATTAAAAAGGTGATGATCGAATTTGTTTCCTAGTATATACATTTTGTGATAATAAAAAGTCTGTTTGGAGGAGAGCTCTCTGACAATTTCCCACCCCAGATAATTTGTAAACGGAGATGTGACAGGAGTTAATGTGAATCTTGAAGCCCGGTTTCTGAGTCAGCCTCCCTTTGCGTTCTCGCTCTCCCAGGGGGAGCATCAGTTGTCTCTCTATTTTGCCTTTGCTGGGTCTCTCCTTACCATGGCACTGGCTGTGACTTCAGGCTTTCCTATCCCCCATCTGAGATCTTTTTGTTATCTTTGTTGCCATAAAAAGATTTCCTAGAGAAAGAACATATAAGAAGTTGATGAAACGGCTCTATTCTCATCGGCAACTCAGCTTGGGTTTGGACTTTATTAGATTTCAGGATAGGTTCTAGCTACCCTGTATCCACTCTGATGGCTCGGTGGCAAAGAATCCAACTGCAATAGAGAAGCTGCAGGAGACGTGGGTTCAATCCCTGGGTCAGAAAGATCCCCTGGAGGAGGAAATGGCAACCCACCCTAGCATTCTTGCCTGGGAAATCCCATGGACAGAGAAGCCTGGCAGGCCGCAGTCCCTAGGGTCACAAAGAGCTGGACACAACTGAGCCCACACACGCTCTGTAGTTCCTTTTGTGTGTCTGGATCTGGGCTGGGTGGCATCTTTCTAGGTTCTCTATGGAATTTAATCAAACAGACCTCATCATTTTTGCAACTCCCTGGCATTCTCCCACTCTCCCTCCCCTACAAAACCCCCCAAACCTGGCACGTCGTGGGTATTCAGTAAATATTTGTTCAGTTGCGTTGGAAGATTCAGCCTCTAATATGGCAGACACAGTGCTTTCAAAACAACAGAAGATTTTATTTTAAAAATTATCCATTTTTGGAAGCGGGTTGTGGCTTTAAAATTACACATACATATACATATAAACATTATGGTAAAGCTTACCTAAATTACCACCTCAAAAAATTTGAAGTAGTTTATCCCTGTTGGTTTTTCTTCCCACTCAAGTCATCATCTGTTCACAGAGCACCATTAGCAGCTGAAAAGACATGGCAGGGAATTGAACAAATTGAACATTCATAGCAGACAGATTTTCTCCTTCTGTGTGTGTGGATTGGACATGACTGTGAACAGTTGGAGGTCAGACCATCACTAATATGAATAAAACTTTTGATGTTAATTTACCATTAAAAAATATATTAATTTTTGGCAGAGGTGCGAATATCTTTGTCTTGCCTAAAGCTTTATTTCCTGCGATACACAGAAAGCTAAAAGCCACACTGGGCCAATTTAAAAAGCAAGTAAACTTTTTCTTTATTAAAGCCCCGTTTTTGTTTCTTAGTGAAAGTACCTAGATGAATTTCATTTTCACTCTCTACAAAGGCCCTTGCGAAAGACTGGAATGATCCGTTGAAGAAAAGAGGGATCCTATGAATAAGATACAAGTGTCCTGGTTCTGTTGCACTCAATGGGTAGAAACCCTGCCCTGGTTCCTTCAGGGGTCATTTTGCTTGTGTCCACTCAGCGTGGATCAAAAGTCTTGTCAAGGAGCGCGAGCATGCATGAAATTACAAGTGGCAATGCTTTGTATGTTAGTAGACCACACTTCTAAAAAGAATCATCTTTCCTTCAACTGTTGTAAAACAGACGTCTCTACTATCAAGTGGTAAGTTACAGCTAATGTCAGGGTTAGAGTTAAGGTTCGGAGGCTGTTGGAATATGGAAAGAAGAGAAAAATACTCAGCTAATAGTCTCTTCACAGCCTAGCAACTGGCTACTGAATAGTCTTAACATCTTTTCTATCACCAGGTACCCATACTACACTCAGAGACTATGTTTTGTTCCTAAGTGGAAAGACATATTAATTAATATTTTGGAAGTGCTTGCTTTTTGTGGTATATGCATTTATGAAGAAAGAAAATAAAAGAAGGAATTTTATTTTATTATTGCAACAAAACACATGTTGACATCTGACATGAAATGACATTGATATTTCAGCTCTGAATAAACCTCCTTTCTGCTGGCATTGCTGGGAGTGTTTAAACCAACTGCCCTGGTTCCTCTTCTGTTCTTTGTTTCAGTTGATAGCCAGTAATTTTGCAGACTGGTGTTGGCTTTTCATATGATGTTACTATTAAAATAAAATAAAATAAGGTAAAATAAACCTCTTTAGACATTTGAGAGACGGTCCTGAGATAAGTATTAAATTAAATTAGCATTTACTGTTGATTTTCTTGATTTTTTTTTTCTTCTTGATAGTAGAGTAACAGTTTCAGATGAATTAGGGCTCTAGAAACTCCTCAAGAAAAACATCTTGAAGCACCTTTCCTCAGGGATGCTGTTGAAGTGAATTTAGGTATCATTAAACAATTTCTAAAAATGCTATAAAAGGAGTGTGCAGTAATATTTGGCAGGACTCCTGAGGTTGTGGTCATTGGGCCCCAGTGAGATGCTTGTGTCTTTTTTCTGCAGTAAGTACACAGGACCAAACCCCTAGTGTTTGTTCTTGTACCCATGGGTGTTAAACATAAGCTCCTTTGAGCTCAGGTTCCTCTTCTTTGAACCCCAGCCTTCTGTTTACATAGTCAGCACCCCATAAATGATATTAAGTCACTATTCAAATATTAATTTTTGACAGATCTATAACGCTTGTCTTGTCCAAAGCTTTATATTTCATGATCCACATGGACATAAATTCCTTATAGTGATAAATTGCAATTTGAAAAGTAAGTAATCTTTTCTGAAATATTGTCATCAAGGGCCCAGCCCTGGGCCAGATGTTGTGGAAAGTAAAAGAAAACTGGAAGCCATGACCTCTTCCCTCCAAGGAGACCACCATTGCATGACTCGTACTTAAGTGAGAACTGCTAAGAGATGAGGCAATGTGATCAGATACTGAGCTCCGAGGTAGTGCCTGGAAATGGAGGAAGATCTGCAGAAAAAGAAAGGTCTCTGAAAAAGGCTTGTAACTTCCTTAGACTGAGCTTTGAAAAGAATGTCTGAGGAGGAAGTCAGTGAGGAACAGGAAAAAGACAAACAAAAGCACATCATGGGAAGGGAACAGTAAAATGAGGGTCTTGAGTGGTGTGTGCTGTGTAGCTCACAGTTGGGAGCAGGGGAAATACCATGGTTACCTGGGGAAGCTTTTTTTTTTTTTCCTCAAGAATTGTGTAAGAATGGCATTTCAGGATGTTGAGGGGTCTGTCCCTCTGTTTCACTGATCAATCATTCAGATGTTCCACCAAAGAAACATTGAGCTGTAAGAGGTCATATAAGCAGAGTTAAGAAGATTTTAACATGTGACCTTAGTATAGTGTCTACTAATCAAGACTTTGAAAAGGAAGATGAGAGCCCATCTGTAAATAAAATGTCTTTGATTTTCACATCGAAAGTCTTGCATAAGATAATCTCAGATTCACTCATCTTCTCTGAGACCTGGAATGAAGTGACAAAATCAAGATATTCCCCAGGATGACAAGAGATTTTGCATTTTCTTACCAAAAGTATGCCATGTTTGAGCTCTTCTGGTTGGCAAGTCTGAGCATTCCTTTGAGTGAGACAAAGAAGGTTCTGTCTCCATGCCCCCCACTGTATTTTTGTTGGTCCATTCTCTTCCTTTATGTAATGTGAATGGACAAAGGGCTCCTACCCACCCTTCCCACCTGTTTTTATTTTTTCCTGATTTGTGGTATTATAAGAAATCATAGAGTGTAGTTTATTTCACTTCTTCTGGCCTTTTAATGTTCCAGTTTCCTTACAGTTTTCCAGGTTGAATAATCGCAGAAAAACCGTCTTACAAATAGAGTACTGGATCCTTGAAAGCCTCCTACTAAAATCCAGGGTCTGAAGGGCTTGCTCAACTAGTAACCAAGATGGCGCCTCCGGCGGTCCCCACCCCCCAGGTTCTGCCTCCTCCCTGCCGCTGGGTGCACACTATTGGTAATTTCTTCTGGAAACCGGATAAAGGCAAATAATAATACAGAGGTCAACAATGCAAGCTTAGTCACGTGTGTGAAACCGGGTGTCAGCTCAGCTTTGACGTGAGGCTACAGGCTACAGGAGCAGAGCAGAAGCAGGGCTGGCCACATGAGCCTCATAAAAAAAGAAATGGACTCTAGGTAGGAATGTCTTTTTGTTTTGTAAAAGGAGAATGGGAGAAATGGTTCTGAGTGTTGGATCTGGCCTCTCCTTTTTGCAGGAATTCTGTTGTCCCTTCAGAAAATATAAAAGCTGTGTTCCAAGGCACACTGGCACCCGCTTGGCATTGCAGCCCCCTCTTGGCATCGCCTTGCCCTGTTGCTGGCAGGACGGAGCCTGGACCTCTGCAGCCTCGTCCTCTGCTGTTTTCTGCACGGGAGCCAAGCACTGTGGCCACTCGTGAGGCAGGGTTGGCAGTGGAAGGGCCCAGATGCCAAGCTCTGGACTGGGCTTCTGCTGGGCTTGAGGCTGGCCCCTTCCCCGGCGTCTGCCCTGGCTTTGTGGCAGCCTGCGTCCCCGTCTGCAGCGCTGGGCTGGGGATTAGGCTTCTGTTGGCTCCCGCAGATGTGCGGTCACTGTTTCCCTTTTGAATTATCCTTGATTATGAGGAATGTGTCTTTAGGACACATTCCTCCCCAGGCGCCTGCCTCAGCCCATGTGCCTCCACCACTAAAAAGGGGTTTTCTCTCAGATTACGGGCCATTGTCAGCCAGAAAGCTCATAGAATGGGAATGTTCTTCTTTGGGTAGGAAGATGTAAAACAAAATACAAAGGCTTGTATTTCAGACACAAACCCTGGTTGTCCTCTAAGTGATAAGACAGGGGCTGAATGAAGCTGGACAAAGAGAAAACAAAAACAAAACAAAATAACCGTCCTCCCCAGAAAGATGAGGAACTGCAGAAAGCATCTTTCATTTTCAGCTTCTTTGACGTTTTGTCCTCACGCAAAGCCACGGAGTTTGACTAAGGACGGCTTCAGTTCCTTATCCAGAGACTTCTTAGCTGACCAAGGGGAGACTGGGTTCTCCAGCTTAGAGGAGGTCGTGGATTTCTGGAATGTTTCAGCAAATGCATGTTGGGTTGAATTCCCAGTGGGTGAGGAATATTGGATTCCATTCTGCTGGTGAAGGGGCAGGGGAAGAGGAGGTCAGGCAATAAGTCTGACTGTCCTTGACAGAACAAGGAATGAAAAGCAACTTAAGAAGTTCACCAACTACAAATTTCTGTGGTGGTCCAGGGGCCAAGAATCCATGCTCCCAGTGCAGGGGGCCTGGGTTTGATCCCTGGTCAGAGAACTACATCCCACCAGTTGCAACTGAAGAGCCTGTGTGCTGCTGCTAAGGCCTGGTGCAGCCAAATACATCAATACTAAAAAAAAAGTTCACCAGCCAGAAGAGATGCTAAACAGACACAGACACAGCTCAGAAGCACTCCCCTCTGGGATAACTTTGTTCATTGAGATTTGTTCATATTCTCGAATCTTTAGATATTTGCTCTCCCTGTTCATCAGAATTACAGCTACAGTTCAAACGGAGGGTGAATTCTAGCTAAACAGAAGGTGCTTCGCTTTCCACAGCACAGTGTCTACAGGACCTTTTTCCTAAAAGCAACTTTGAGCAACTCTGGACCCAAGTCCCAAGGCTGTAATCCCAGCCAGCCGGAATGGTTGTCCACCGTTCAATTTCTGCAGCTGGAAAAGTGCTGTGTCCCGGTGGCGATCTGTCCAGCTTCACAACTCTGCAGTCAGACAGACCTGAATTCTAGTCTTTTCTGCTTCATGACTTGAGTAAATTCCTGAAGCTCTATAAACCAGCCTCAGTTTACTCCTCTGTAAAATGGGAGGATCACAGTGCCTATATCCTGGGGTTCCTGTGAGTGTGAGATAGCAAATTCCTGGTACTGGTACAACGTAGGGCCAGGGGAAACCCTATGTAGATGCTGGTGAGTGTTCAGATTTCCTGTTGGTTTTGGTGGAAGGACATCACCTGTCCATCTACTTTCAGTGCTGCTGGCTTCTCTATGTCCTTGGGACCCCCAGGGCTCCATGTAACGTGGAGCCAGACGGGGCATGCGCTAACTAAATGTCTGCTCTGTGAAGCAGAGGGCAAGACAGCCTGCGGGTTCATCCCCCAAATGTATTATTTTAGAAAGTCAGTTATAAATTACTGTTAACAGGATATAGACAGTTCATAAATGACTGTTAAAATAGACATTTTCCAACATGGCTAACAAAGGAAATTTCAAGCCTTAGAGTCTAGATACTGAGGAAATATTTTACTAAAGGAATACTTGCCAAATTTGGAACTGTGGCCAATCCCACCCCCAAGAAAATAGATCGTTGCTGACTTTAACAGGTGATCTTAGTAGATGTAGAGCGCATTGGGAAGGGGCAGTAGTGATGGAGTGAGATTTTACTGTCATTTGTGGGCCCTAGACCTGGGAGCCCATCTCTAAATCTAGGGAATGAGGGTTTGGCTCACTTTTTATGTAAAGGGCCAGAGAGTAAACATTTAGACTTTGCAAGTCTTTCAGAGTTGTACTGTGAAGCAGCCACAGAACATGTAAGCAAATGAATGGGCTGTGTTCCAATAAAACTTTATTTACAAAACCAGATGGTGGCAGGATTTGTTCTATCCATGGGCAATAGTTTGCTGATCTCTGGTATAAGAGGCTGAAAATGTGATAAGTCAATATTCAGAACTTAATTTTGTAATCAACTTTTAGGTAGGTCACATACTCCCTAAATAAGGCATCTCTCATTTCTTCTTTCTTTCTGGTTAACAGTTCATCCAACTAAGATGCATTAGACTCTAAAGGGACATGAAGAACAGGATCAGAGACGGTGAGTCTGGGGACCAAACTCAAGGGCCACACATATGTGAGGAGTGGGCAGTGATAAGATAATGAGTGATAATGAGCCTGGGATGCATGGGTTTGGAGCTAAAAAAAGACCACATGCCATGTTCCAGCTGACTATTGCTGTAGAGAGTTTGGATCAAGTGATCCAGATATTCCAATTTTTCAAAAGAAGCCAGAAGCCTGAGAAAATACCAGATTTTTAAATTTACATTGGCTTACTAGTTTTAAAAGCACTGTGACACCTTACCAAAACACGCGTGTGGCTGGATGTAGTGTGCAGAATGGCGGTCTGTGAGCTCAGCTTTCAGCCCACAGATCACCTCTGGAATATTGTTAGTTGTTTTAAAATGAGGCTGGAAGATTTCTGAATTTTGTAAAAACTGATCAGATTTATGTCCTTTTCCTTAAAGTCCCCCCTCTATTTCAAAACCGTCTACACCAAAGTAGCACCACAAAGCTCTGCCTGACCGTGTGTACAAGGTATGCCAAATATATCCAGTGAAATTCTAACTATAGAATGTCATTAGGATTTGAACAGCCTAAAGGAAAGGGCAAAACTTGGCAGCTTGTTCATTACACTGAAGATTTATGGACAACTAACCTAGAAAATTCAGAGAGAAATCAGGCCACTTTGGGTCTGAAATTGTCTAGCTCTGTTTGAATATGCTAAATCCTCTCTTATCTTGTCTCTGCTATGTTGGCAGATTTAGTTCTATGATTCAGTAGAAACTGTTCTCTTCTGATATTAAAATCTCATTTTGCTCTAAACTCTAATAATTTGAGATCTTTTTTTTTTCTGAGTTGGATATCAACAGAAATTACCTTTTCATCACTTGCAAGTTTAATTCTTTAGATTTAATCAACTCATTAAAAATAAATTGAACAAATTAGATAAAACTTCTATTGTTTTGATCTGACAATCTAGAACTGCATTACTGTGGAAATATTTGGGGCGCTAGTTGTAATTTTAATGTCCTTGTGCTAATCCTGTGGGCATTAATCTACTTGGGATTCATCTGTCCTCAGGTATCTGAAAATTCTTTTGTGGAATAAAACGTGCTGGAAGTCTTTGGAGGCTTTTAAACCCAACCTCCCCCACCCCTTTTCTCTTCTTTAGCAGCCCTTCTCCCAAAAACAGTCTATTGCACCTGAACTTGAAAAGATTCCACTCCTATTTGTAACTCAGTGACCCTGAGGCCCAAATTGGTATTGAACTTTCTGAAAAAGCACTCTTGATTCTTTAATAAGGACTTATTGGTAATTAGCACCCTAGCCTGGGCCTACATTTTGGATTGTCAAAATAAAAATAAAAATCAAGTGGCATCTGTTGATCTGGAAAAAACAAGACTGGCTGTGCACATTTAGCTTTACATTTTAGAAATTCTTCCGTGAATCCTGGTTTAGCATTGAGGTGCAACGGAATGAAATGATCCCATGAAATCTTTGTGTTCCATAAGGTGTCTTGAAGTTTGATTGGATATTAACTAAAAGATCATTTTGTTTCTCTTTTATAGCAGGAGATGCAATGTGTTCATTTTATAACATCTCCGCTGTTTGGAATAAATCACCAAGGACAGATGCTCATCACATTTCAGTTCAATAAAATTCTTTGCAGAGTCTGAACAGATACATGGCTAGTTGCTTTAGGTCTCTGTCCAGGCCGTTATTTATTTGGAAAATCAAATTCACTGAACAAAATAGAGTTACACTATGAACACAGAAATTAATATTTTGTTTGCTGTCTTATGGATTTGTTGTAATTTTTGCTCAGGGATGCACCTATAGGACTTTACCTGCAATTTCATAAATTTCACCTTCATAAATACCATTGACTACCTCCTCATCTTTTCTTCTAAAATAGCACAGTTAGTCTGACTTCCTGCTGTTAGATCTGCTAGTAATACTATTTTAAAGGTTCTCAGCAGGAAAAATTTGCCAGTGCTCTTGAAGAAGTACTAAAATTCCATCTTCAGTCTTTTCTGTGGTGGCAAATGGGTTTTAAATAAGAAAAACGGAAGCGTTGATTTTAAATGAATATGTGTGTGCTGTACCACTGTTGGTGAGTTTTGGATATCTTTCATGTGCTGCTGTATGGCACGTCTCTTGAATTAAAAAAAAAATAAAAGATCAAGAAGACATCATCTCTTGACTTGCCAATATTACATTTTTTATTTTTGGAAGAGAGAGTTGAGCTTCAAGAATTGTCACTGTACATTTTTTGAAGAAATTTCATATGGCTATAAGTTATTTATTCAAGAGGGATGTGATCAAGGGTTGAGGCTGTCCATGGTGGCGAGTAAGGTAAAAAAATGTGCATTTAACCAAACATTCATAACTGCATGTCCCTGCATTTGACAAGGCTTCAGGAATCTCCTGAGAAAACATTGAGTGTGTGTGTGTGTGTGTGAAGAGTAAAGGAAATGCTTAATTGGTGAGCAAAGAGATCAGCGCACGGTTAGAACGATGTGGGGTGATCATCACTCCCAAAGGGCTGCAGAGCATGCTTGCTCACCTGTCATGGTGATTTTCCTTGAAAACGAGTGAAGGAATCCAGGGTGTATAACAACCATTTGGTAGGGCTGTTGTTCCGACACCATCTGAGGAGACAGGAAGAGGGGGAAGCCAGGCGCGCGTGGGTCTCTAACCGCCGCCCGTGAATTTTGCTTGCTGTTTGTTTATTAACAGCCACGTCAGTGTTACATTTACTTCCGGGCTTCCTCTCTTTCAAGAATCTGTTTCTCACTCTAGAATTAAAACAGCATTTTTTTTTTAAGGGTGTATACTTTTGTTTTGAGGAAGGATTCAGTGGCTGTTGGACATTTTAGGGTTAGCTGTGCTTTCCCTCCCCCACCCTGAATTAGATTGCCAAACTGCACCAAATCCTGAAGTTTATAGAGAGTAGATGATAGGAAAGAAAAATGATACCCTTTCTTTTATTTAAAGATCGCCTTCATGTTGAACCAGCTTTTTTTTTTACTGCCATTAAATATTTGTTTTTCTGGGAGCATTTGTGTGTATTTTCTTAGCTCTTAACTACCATTTCTGCGCGGTTTTGTATCTGCTAGCCCCAGCATTTACAACCTACGAAAACCTCATAAATCCACTTCATTTTTCTAATAAGACATGAAAGTCCTTAATTGGCCTTAATGAAATGCACTTAAAGGGCAATAAACGTGTTTAAGCCCCTCTTTCAGGGTGAGCCTCACTACTCTCACTCTACTCTGTTTTAGCCTTTCTGGTAATTAATCATTTATTCATATGTGACGAATCAGTAACAAGATCAAGCAACTACTGCACAATTGCATGATAATAAGCTGCTCATATATGTGTCAAGATTTAGCAATCCTTTTTAAAGCCTAATTTAAAGTCATTTTACAACTAACCAGACTGCTTCTCTGAAGCATTTTCTCCCCCAGTATTTTTTTCTCCATATTTTCATTTGGATGCCATCTTTTTATTTTGTTTATAGAGCCCAGTCTGCCTTAAATCCACTTACGGCACCAGCATGAATTTCAGCAATGCAAACATTTACCATTGTTTTCCAGTCTGCTTGGAATTCTCTCTTTGATCCAAATGGGCGGGGAGTGGGGGAGAAGCAAAAGAAAAAGAAAGACCGCATTTATAAATAGAAGACCCCAGAGCCCCTGCCATTTTTAGTATGAATTTAAATCTTAAATCTGCGGTGATTTATGGAGACGTGCTAATCATTTGCCTGCACCCCAGCACTCTGAGAATTCCAGCAATATCCATGCGACAAATATGCCATCAGACGGGAGCCTGTTCTGCAAAGGAATTCTTTCCTTCTTTTCCTAAACTGAGTTATATAATCGATACATCCCTCACCGCAAAAGAGGAGTTCTTGACTTTTCCACACAAGCTGACAGGTCGAATATCTGAATGCCTGTGTGTGTGTCCCCACCTGGCTGTGTGTGTGCAGAGGATGCTGTCGCCCAGAGGCCTGGCTGAAGGTCTGTGAGGAAAGATTTGAACCTGCCCAACTGTGGCAGAGTTGCTTTGCACTCAGGAAGTGTGTCTTGAATTGATCCTAATGTTATGATTGAACGGTTGGCATCAGCTGTGGTTCAGGCAAGTTTGTTCAGTCCACGGAAACCAAAGTCATTAAAGACAACAGTCAAAAGCCCTTCTCCAGCATATGTTAACATGTGTAGGTCACTTGAGATTTAATCATTCAGAAGGTTTAAATATTTGCCTATAAATAGCAGGTGACAAGACCAGATATATATTTTTACATTTATGTAGACTTACATGTGTATATTTTAAAGTACGAAGAGACCCTGACAAACTCAATAGAAATCGCTCTGTAGGTAAAAACTTGCCATTAAATTGCTTTGACATCTGAATTTTTACTTCCTTTTATTAATATTAGAATGAAGCTTTAAATATGTGAGTCCCTTCCCCAGATGCACTTAAACATTATTAATTAAAATGTGAGGTTAAAAAAAAAGGTGAATCCTAATTGGTGACAAAGCTGCATAGTGTAATTTTTTGGAAAAAAAAAAAAAAAGTCATTTTATTACTTTTAAGTACAAAAAAAAGGCTACTCCAGTATCACTGAACAGCGGGAACTCTGACCAGAGTCACTTTTAAGTCTGGAAAGTGACCACGTGTGATAGCACGTTACTGGTCCCTTGGTAGTGCCCGTTCCGAAGCACTGCACAGTTGGCCTCTTGTATACCTTAGGAATCCATTCAAGTTAAGTGTAGATAGGCCCCTCTAATGTAGAGATTTTGTTTTCTTCTTGGGTAGCCAACAAAATTCAGTGGATTTAATGCATATCTGTTTACTTTGACTCAGCAACACTTTTTATCTCAGGCCCTAAAAAAGTAAATTCTGTTTGAACTTTTTCACAATAATATGTTCCTAAACAGAAGGCACAAAGTTAATGAGACCTAATCAAGGCATCATTCTACATGAATGGCTGCCCCTGGAGCTGTGCAGTGCACAATTCACGCATCCATACATGGCTGCTCTGGGTTTCTGCTTTCTCTGTATATGCTTGGACTTGATCAAGATATCTCTCATATTGGTTAAAACCTTATGTAGCCTTCATTTTCAGAAGGTGTGTATTCCTTATCGTGTGTTAATTTTTCTGTCCCAAACTTGATTGCACTAATATTTTCTTCACTTGCACACATGTGCCATAACCCCTTTATCTAGCTCTAACTCACTCTATGGGTGAGATGTGAATTATATCCCATTCTATTTTGTCTTTTATGTTGTTTTGTGAGAAGATAATGTTGCTTGCCTTCAAATTATGATAAAGTTCCTTAAGCCAAATAGCTTTTACAAAAAAAAAGTCATGATGAAACTTGAATAAAATAAAAAACAATTTTTTTAAAGACCTGATTACCAAGCTCTACTAATCAGCTGATATAAATAATTTTAGGGAGAAAACGACATACTTTTAGAATATAAAAGCTGAATTTTGTACTGGGCTTGGTATTTGAAGACAGAGCGCTACAACCCAAGCCCTCTGACTGACGTCTCCCCTGAATTTTGCAGAAATAATTGCAATGTATAAAAAGAATCACAGTGTATAAAAATAATTGCAATAAGGTGATAATTCAGCAGTAAAAGGAAAATTCCAGATCCAGTTTAATCAGTTAAAGTGTCTCTCTGGTTCTTCTGATTTGTTGTTCATTTATGCTGGGCAGCTGGACATTAGGATTTTGCACGGGCCACAAACAATGAAATAAAACAGCAAGATGTACTGTATTTTACTGAAACATACAATAAAGGGCAGCAGGGGACTAGTCAAAGCCCGATATTCAAAGACTGTAATTTTTTATCACTCCTTTATTTCCTAAACCAAAAATGTTTTTTGGGTATAAATATTGGATGACAACGAAACGGCATCACATTTGCTATCACAGAGGCAAGACCTAAAGCTACTTTTTATTAGAATTAAATTAATATTGTGTAAGTAGTTTTAGAGTTTCAGCATTTTATTATTATTTATGTTCTAAGTGCTCTGCATAAATAGAATTGTTCCTTGCTTCTTTTTGTTTTTACTACTAATAAAAAGTAATAGGTATCATAATTCAGGGACTGTTTGCATTGCCAGGCCTTTTCTGTTTGGTCTCGGTGGCCTGTGGAAGGAGACAGACCCTCACCCCGAGTGGAAGAAGCTTTAATAACAAACATAGAAAGCACTTCTATGGAGCAGTAAATGTTTAGGCAAGAGTGGTCAAAACAAAGAAGGGCAATTAAGAATTCAGCCTTATCGAACAGAAAGCCAGTCTAGCCAATGACCACACTGTGTGAGCAGAAATGCTTATGTTCATTCAGGTACGTCTGGTAATTGCAGCGTATACATATGTTTATTAATAAATATATTCCCTTAATTACCTGGTGATTTCTCAGGACACTTAAGAGAAGAAAATAGCTTTATTTGTGATGGACAGGAAGGCAGTTTATAACCACAACAACCATGCTTTCTTATATTTCCTAAAAAAAAGGTTTTTCAGGATTATAAGTGACCGAAAATACTTAAGTGAAAAATCAGAAAATTGAAAGCATTCCTTTGTGAGAGTCACAGGTTTGTAATGTTCTCGAGAAGATTAGGCAAGAATTCACACTTTAAAATCTGGAAAACCGGTCCAGGGGCTAAGACCACGTTCCTTAAGGGGGCAGACTGATCTAGGGCTATATTGTAACAAGGCTTTTCTGCCTTAAAACCTGTGGTACTGTGGCTGTCTGAAGCCTATAGCCAGCACACGCAGCCCCTGCAATGCAGGTGACTCTCAGCCTCTCGACTCCTAAGGAAAAGGATGGAAGCTTTTTTGTTGTTCTAGAGAAATCTTTGTTTTACAGTTAAGAGTCTTATGGCTGTACAGTGGAAGCCTACACGACCGTTCAAAGGGACATTCAGGGAGGATTTTTAGTTAAGTGGAAAATATTGATTCTGTGATAAGAAGGGGAAAATACAGCCTAAAAAATTATACCCCCAGTGAGATCTCAGGGAGAGTAAACGCATTACAGGAAAACTAAATGAAATATGTTTGACATGTTGACACAAATTGCTTCTGGGTGGTGGGATTATGGGTGACTCTTGGTTTTCTGTGTATGTTTCTCTAATTTTCAAATTTTTCTATAATGTGCATATATTATCTTTACAAAATAAAGCGAATAGAACCTATAAGAAGATAAAATAATAAACTCAGACTTAAGCATGCATTTTTAATGAATTATACTGTATTTAATTTTTACATACATTGTCAGCAACCCCACGAGAGAGCTAACATCATTTTCACCCACCATCCGAGCGAGGATACCAAAACTTGGGGGAGACCAGGTCACACAGACTTCAGATCCAGATGGATCTATTGTAGTGCTCAGATCTCTGCCCAACACCTTATGCTGCCTTTGAGAGTCACTGGTCTGCATGCACACTTCAGGGATAAACAAAATACTGGAAGGCATCACGGGCTCAGCTGTGAGGTGAGCTCCCCCAGTGCTGGAGCCCAGAAACACCTCTTTCTTTTCACGGGTGCTGTCACTCCTTGTTGATTCTCCTTGTTGCTCCAAGTCACAGGCTTTATTTTCGATCAAACCAAACCAAAGTAGCAGGACTTCCCACACTGTCATTCCAATGCCTTCAGTTGCTGGAGCTCAACTTTTGGGCGTGACCTGTTGCTTGTGGGCAGAGTTTTCCCTAAGCTCTTATGCTAACTCTTTAAGATATCTTTGCATCCTAACACATCCCACGCGACGCTACAATAAATACCAAGCCAGAACCCTTCTAATTCAGACCAGCCTTGCCATTCTTTCTGTAAAACTTGAAAAGTCTCAATCCTGATACCTGCAGGAACAGGCTTGGTTTTACTTATGTTACTTATTGTACAAACACTTTTATTCACCTTGACTTTTTCTGGAGTAGCCCCTGAAGACCAGAGATTCTAATACAACATATTGCCTGTTAAAATTTTCTGAGATTTTCATTTTGCTTCAGGAAAAATCAGTTTCTTTCTTTCTTTTTTTTGGTGTCTTAGGGTCATTTGAATGAAGCTCAGAGGGAAAATCTGCAATTGGTTCCATCTTGTTCACTGTTTTGTAGGAAGCTTTGAATGCTATACTTCTGACAAAGAAGGCCTGATTTCCCTGGTTGTTACGACGCTGAACTTGTCAGTCCTCAGTGACAATGCAAAGTGATTAATATAAGCGATGACCCAGATAGTCAAGAAGGATGGACTATTGGAGAAAAGGTTTTATTGGGCTAGATTGGTCTAGGGAAAGATGGCGCCATTGACTGTCATTTGTCCTGGGAGCTTGCATGAGCCTTAGCATTACTTTTGCTGTGCAGAATTTAGATAGCAAGTCTGGCACTTTAAAAACATGGCCACAAATATTTTGCTATTTCTCCTTGTGAGAGGGAGTCTGGGTCCCCTGCCATTAAGCCTACATAGCCTTGTGCGGGCTTCCACCAGTATTGGACTTTAAAGACTGAGTGATAATGGTCACACCTTTCGTGTGCTTCTCCCATGACATTCCCTCTCTGGATGACCCTTCTTGCAGTCCAGACCTCATGCCATAAGCCCAAGCCCATGCTCTGGACAGTGGTCTCAGTGGAGCCCAGTGTTTGAATCATCGCTGTTCAGGTGTAGACATGTGAGAGAAGCAGCTTTTAGGTGATCCCAGCCCACAGCAGTTCAAGTCCACTCAGACAAGCCCTCCGTACTGAGCACAGTCCAATCCCAACAGAATCAGTGAGCATAATAAAATAGCTGTTTTATGCCATGAGCGTTGGAGTGGTTTGTTGCACTACATGGAGAACCAGGATAGGAAGCTCTAAACATGTTTCTCCAATTCTCAGTTAGTTGTTCAAATAATGCCTTCCTTTCTCCTCTCAACTATGAACTAAGAAGCCTTAGTGCTCAGAAATATGGGAGGCAAAAGGAGAAGGGGACAACAGAGGATGAGATGGTTGGATGGCATCACCGACTCAATGGACATGGGTCTGAGGAAACTCGGGGAGATATTGGAGGACAAACCTGGTGTGCTGCAGTCCATGGGGTCGCAAAGAGTTGGACATGGACTGAACACTTAGCCCTGAACACTAAGAGCTTCCCTGGCAATTCAGGTGGGAAAGAATCTGCCTGCAATGTAGGAGACCCGGGTTTGATCCCTGGGTCTGGAAGATCCCCTGGAGAAGGAAATGGCTACCAACTCGGGTATTCTTGCCTGGAGAATTCCATGGATGGAAGATCCTGGTGGCCTACAGTTCATAGGGTCGCAAAGAATCAGACATGACTGAGCGAGTTTCACTTAGTGACTGAACAACAACAACAAAACAAAGACTTAAGTCAAGTCAGAGGCATGACTGTTAAAAAAATGAAGATAGTAAAGAGATTCCTAAGCATGGGGTTGGGGCTGAGGAAGGTGTGTGGCCTCCCTACAGATGCTGGGACATATCTCCTGGTTTTCGTGGTGTGTGAAAATAATCACAAATATGGGGACTTTTGGAGAAGGCAATGGCACCCCACTCCAGTACTCCTGCCTGGAAAATCCCATGGATGGAGGAGCCTGGTGGGCTGCAGTCCATGGGGTTGCTAGGAGTTGGACACGACTGAGCAACTGCACTTCCACTTTTCACTTTCATGCATTGGAGAAGGAAATGGCAACCCACTCCAGTGTTCCTGCCTGGAGAATCCCAGGGACGGGGGAGCCTGGTGGGCTGCTGTCTATGGGGTCACACAGAGTCGGACATGACTGAAGTGACTTAGCAGCAGCATGGGGACTTTGCAAAGAACTTTTAAATGCATCAAATGCCATTGAATTGTTACAACAATCTTACAAAGTAAGATTTATTAATACTGTTATCATCATTATTTTGCAGATTAAGAAACTGTGGTTCCAAAGACCTTAGATTGCCCAAAGACACACAGCAACTTGAGGGCAGAAGGGACCAGAGCTCATGTCCCCTCGCCACTCATCCCTGTCCTGCCTGGAGCCAGGTGCTGGACAAGAAGGGCCCTGGTGCCCCATTGTGGCAGCTGGTCTTGCTTCATACAACTCAGAACTCCAAGCTCTGTAGGAAGCTGGAGGGGCTGCCTTTGCTGAACAGGTGAACATAGCTGCCCTACAGGCCTCTCCTCACGGAGGGCGGAGGTGGTGAAGCAGAGAAATGCTGGCTGAGCTTTCGTTTCTCCAGGAAGAGCACACAAAGACTTCTGAAGATCCTGAGTGCAAACCTCATTCTTTGCTCCACTGTGTTTTATTTCTAGAAGTTTGACTTTTTAGATATCTTCTCTGTCTCTGCTTCACATGCTCAATCTTTCCTCTGGCTTTTGAAACATCTGGAATGCAGTTACACTATCTGCTTCCATGTCCTCGTCTACTAATTCTATCATCTGTGTCATTCTGAGTCAGTTTCAATTGACCCAGATGAGTTGCATTTTCTGTTTCTTCCTGTGTTTGGTAATTTTTGATTTGATGCCAGCCATTGTGAATATTGTTGCGTGCGGGATAGTTTGGTAATTTCTATATTTCTGAGTTTTTTTTCCCAGACCTGGTTAGGGTCCTTTGAGCCAGTTTCATCCTTTGAGTATGGCCCTTAAGCTTTGTTAGTGGGACCAGAGCTGTGCCTCATGTAGAATGCATTTCTGGCTGCTACTGGGCACTGTTTTCTCTAGGCTGTTGACACACATACACCAGTTAATCCTCGACTGAATACTTGTGAGGGACCCTCTGCAGGCCTGTGGAGCTTTCCCTGGGCAGAGTGCCCCTCTCTGATGGTCTGTCCTGTAAGTTCTATCAGCCCTGGCATTCCATACTCCCAGCTCTGACTCCTCCACTTGGGCTCTGCCCAGAGTTACCCTTCCTGGGCCACAGCATCCAGACTTTCTGCAGGCAGTAATGTAGGGCAACTGTAGGGCTCACCTCACTTGTTTTTTGTCTCTCAGGCTCATTCAGTTCAGTTCAGTTCAGTAGCTCAGTCCTGTCCAACTCTTGTAGACTCCATGGACCACAGCAGGCCAGGCCTCCCTGTCCATCACCAACTCCTGGAGTTTACTCAAACTCATGTCCATTGAGTCAGTGATGCCATCCAACCATCTCATCCTCTGTTGTCCCCTTCTCCTCCTGCCCTCAATCTTTCCCAGCATTAAGGTCTTTTCAAATGAGTCAGCTCTTTGCATCAGGTGGCCAAAGTATTAGAGTTTCAGCTTCAACATTAGTCCTTCCAATGAACACACAGGACTGATTTCCTTTAGGATGGATTGGTTGGATCTCCTTGCAGTCCAAGGGGCTCTCAAAAGTATTCTCTAACACCACAGTCCAAAAGCACCAATTCTTTGGCACTTAGCCTTCTTATGGTCCAACTCTCACATCCATACCTGACTACTGGAAAAACCATAGATTTGACTAGATGGACCTTGGTCAGCAAAGTAATGTCTCTGCTTTTTAACACACAGTCTAAGTTTGTCATAGCTTTCCTTCAAGGAGCAAGTGTTTTTTAATTTCATAGCTGCAGTCACTGTCTACAGTGATTTAAGAGCCCAAGAAAATAAAGTCTGTCACTGGTTTTATTTTTTCCGCTTCTATTTTCCATGAAGTGATGGGACCAGATGCCATGATCTTAATTTTTTGAATATTGAGTTTCAAGCCAACTTTTTCACTCTCATCTTTCACCCCCATCAAGAGGCTCTGTGGTTCCTCTCCAATTTCTGCCATACGAGTAGTATCATCCCCATATCTGAGGTTGTTGATATTTCTCCCGGCAATCTTGATTCCAGCTTGTGAGTCATTCAGCCTGGCATTTTGCATGATGTACTCTGCATAGAAGTTAAACAGTGTGACAATATACAGCCTTGAGATACTCCTTTCCCAGTTTGAACCAGTCAGTTGTTCCATGTCTCATTTTAACTGTTGCTTCTCGACCTGCATACAGGTTTCTCAGGAGACAGGTAAGGTGATCTGGTATTCCCTTCTCTTTAAGAATTTTCCACAGTTTGGTGTAATCCACATGGTCAAAGGCTTTAACATAGTCAATGAAGCAGAAGTAGATCTTTTTCTGGAATTCCCTTGCTTTCTCTATGTTCCATTGAATGGTTGGCAAGTTTATCTCTGATTTCTCTGCCTTTTCTAAACCCAGATGTATAATCATACATCTGGAAGTTCTTGGTTCATGTACTGCTGAAATCTGGCTTGAGGACTTTGAGCATTGTCTTACTATCATGTGAAATGAGCACAATTGTATGGTAGTTTGAACATCCTTTGGCATTGCCCTTCTTTGGGATTGGAATGAAAACTGAACCTTTCCAGTCCTGTGGCCACTGATGAGTTTTCCAAATTTGCTGGCATATTGAGTGCAGCACTTTAACAGCATCCTTTTTGAGGATTTTCAATAGCTCAACTGGAATTCCATCACCTCCACTCGCTTTGTTCATAGTAATTTTTCCCAAGGTTCACTTGACTTCGCATTCCAGGATGTTTGGCTCTAAGTGAGTGACCATACAGTTGTGGTTATCCGGATCATTAAAACTTTTTTGTATAGTTCTTCTGTGTATTCTTGCACCTGTTCTTAATCTCTTCTACTTCTATTAGGTCCTTACTATATCTGTCCTTTATTGTGCCCATCCTTGCATGAAATTTTCCCTAGATGTCACCAATTTTGGGGAAGAGATCTCTAATCTTACCCACTCGTTGTTTTCCTCTATTTCTTTGCACTGTTCACTTAAGAAAGCTTTCTTTTCTCTCCTTGCTATTCTCTGGAACTCTGCATTCAGTTGGGTATATCTTTCTGTATTATCTTTCCATTCTCTCCTCAGCTCTTTGTAAAGTCTCCTCAGACAACCACTTTGCCTTCTTACATTTCTTTTTATTTGGGATAACTTGGTCACTGCCTCCTATACAGTGTTATGAACCTCCATCCATAGTTCTTCAGGCACTCTGTCTACCAGATCTTATTCCCTGAATCTAGTCACCATCTTCACTGTATAATCTTAAGGGATTTGAGTCATACCTGAATGACCTAGTGGTTTTCTCTACTTTCTTAATTTAAGTCTGATTTTGGCAGTAAGGAGCTCATGATCTGAGCCACAGTCAGCTCCAGGTCTTGTTTTTGCTGACTGTATAGAACTTCTCCATCTTTGGCTGCAAAGACTATAATCAGTCTGATCTCAGTGTTGACCCTGGTGATGTCCATGTGTAGAGCTGCCTGTCTCTTGTTGGGTGATGGTGTTGGCTGTTACCAGTGTGTTCTCTTTGCCCTGCTTCATTTTGTACTCCAAGGCCAAACTTGTCTGTTACTCCAGGCATCCGATGACTTCCTACTTTTGCAGTATAATCCCCTATGATGAAAAGGACATCTTTTCTTGGTGTTAGTTCTAGAAGGTCTTCTAGGTTTTCATAGAACCAGTCAGCTTCAGCTTCTTCAGCTTAGTGGTTGGGGCATAGACTTGGATTACTGTGATATTGAATGGTTTGCCTTGGAAATGAACAGAGGTCATTCTGCTGATTTTGAGATTGCAGCCAAGTACTGCATTTCAGACTCATTTGTTGATTATGATGGTTACTCCATTTCTTCTAAGGGAACTTGCCCACAACAGTAGATATAAAGGTCATCTGAGTTAAATTCACCCATTCCTATCCATTTAAACTCACTGATTCCTGAGATATCAGTGTTCACTCTTGCCATCTTCTGCTTGACCACTTCCAGTTTACATTGATTCATGGACCTAACGTTCCAGGTTCCTATGCAGTATTGCTCTTCACAGCATCAGGCTTTACTCTGACTGCCAGACACATCCACAACTGAGCATTATTTCTGCTTTGGCCCAGCCTCTCCATTCTTTCTGGAGCTATTTCTACACTCTTCCTCAGTAGCATACTGGACTTGGGGGGCTCATCTTCCAGTGTCATATCTTTTTGCCTTTTCATACTGTTCATGGCATTCTCGAGGCAAGAATACTGGAGTGGTTTGCCATTCCCTCTAAGAATACTGGGGTTATTTGCCATTCGCTCCCGCAGTGGACCACGTTTGTCAGAACTCTCCACTATGATCCGTCCGTCTTGGGTGGTCCTGTGTGGCATGGCTCATAGCTTCATGGAGTTATGCAAGTCCCTTTGCCACAAGGCTATAATCCATGAACTGTAATTCATGAACTATAACTATAATTATAAGGCTATAATCCACTCAGCTATAAAGTGGGGGAAAAACAGCCAGTTCTGGCACGTAGTAGCTACTCAGTAAACATGAACTGTTACTGGGGGCCTTGCCGGCTCACCCAGGCCCATCGGGACTGTCCTGCTTCCACCTCATTACCGTCCAGCTTCTACTCTTGCTGGTCTGTACCATGTTCTCACCATCTTTTCTATTTTAAATTCCCAAGAATAGGGATTGGATTGGTTCGACTTTGTGTGGGCTGAATGCTTTGGTACCAGCCGCTTCCTAAGCTTCTGATTGGCCTGCCTGCTCATTGGCCAACCTTCTTATTGGCAGTCTTTGGCTTTATTACCCCTCACTGGCCAATCGGCTACAACCGGAGGACAGTGATGTCAGATAGTATGAACACAGCTCTTAAAGGCTGCTTCGTTAGGAGGGACCCCGGGCAGGCTCAGTGCCGGTGTTTAGTCTGTGCGTCCCATAAGGGGCCTGGTCACATTTTAAGAGGGCTTGGCTGTGTGTGCAGTTATTTCTTCTAATGGATTGTGAGTTCTTTGAAGATAGGCACCTGTTTCATGGACTCCTGACAGAATGTTAAAACAGCAGGCACTTAACAATATTATAGGGGTTAATTTAACAGTATTATGGAGGTGCCATGGAGGCTGACATGTTCTGAGGAAGGTTTGGAGGAGAAGGCAGGCAGGCAGAGAAAGGATTCAAATGACTATGGGAATTTCAAAAGATGGAGAGAAGCAGAATGCTTCACAGAGAGGGGCACTTGCATAAGCAAAATTTGGATGGACGAAAAGACCAACATTTTAGGGAAAGAGGCAAATAAGGTCTTGCCTGTGCAAAGGCTAACCTGAGGTTGAGCTACATTTCCCCCTGATACAGTTATGAATTGGCATTTTATTTAGTCTTCCTATGTAAATCCTGGGTCCCTTAATTTTTTACACACACACAACATAATAAAAATAAAACATTCCAGGAAAACATATTCCGCTCATGCATTTACTTTGCTAGCTGCTGAGATGTAGAAGTAATAAAACATACAAAGAGTAATAAAAACATACTCAGAGGCAGCTTGCACAGAAGATGGTTTTCTGCAAGTGCTCACAGATCTTATTTTAAGGTTGAAGCCCCCAGGTGTCTTTCCTCGTTTTTCAACCGACGGTTGTGGTTGAGCAAGAGGCGCGGCTGGGCCGGGGAACTGCCCCGGGGCTCACACAAACAGCCACTCGCGGCCGCGGACTTCCTCTTGGCTCTGTCTGGAGGCAGCGGTTAGTGATGGGGAGTTTGGGGGCTGCAGGCTGGGGTCAGACTTGGAATGGTGCTAATTCTGACTCCAGTCTCCTCGTTTTCATGTCTGTTTGACAATTTTAGCTTTTCACTGGGAGATGAATACTGTCCTGAAAGAATTCTGGAGGGGGCAGCCCTTCCAAATGGGACATTCCCGGACTTTTCAAGGAATAAGACTCCTGACTGGTGGGAACGCTGCTGTTTCAGTCCTTGGGATATGATGATTTCCTTCTTCACTGTGCTGTGCTCAGCCGCTCAGTCATGTCGACTCTTTGCGACCCCATTGACTGTAGCCCATCAGGCTCCTCTGTCCGTGGGATTCTCCAGGCAAGAATGCTGGAGTGGGTTGCCATGCCCTCCTCCAGGGAATCTTCCCAACCCAGGGATTGAACCCAGGTCTCCCGCATTGCGGGTGGATTCTTTACCATCTGAGACACCAGGGACGCCCTGGTGGAGGTTTCCTTCTCCCCTCAGTTCCGTTCAGTTCAGTCGCTCAGTCATGTCTGACCCTCTGCGACCCCATGGAAAGAATCTCCCTCCTGCTAATCTTTCACCCTAAAATCCTTACTGCATACAACAGCCAGATTGATCCCAACACTTCCAGCTAACTCTGTATGGTTCTTTTTACCTCTAGGATCAAATTCTTTCCCCTTTGCTTAAATTTAATTTTGCCTACCCCAATCTGGTCCTACCCTCTTTCCACCTTTGTACATTATTTTCTGGATACAAAAGCTAAAATCCAGCCAGATGGATGAACTCGCTGTTCCGATGTCCTACAGTCCCTCTCTCTAGGTCTTTGCCTACAGAGTTCCGTCGTCGGGCATGAATTCTCATTTCCTCTCTTGAAATTCACCAGTTCATTCTCCACCATCTAGCCCCACCTCTGGCATCCTCCAAAATGACCATGCTTCCAGAGCATCTTCCTGGACCCTTCACCAGTGAAAGTTAATCTTGTCTCTATTATTGATCATCTTTTGATGTGCCTACGCTTGTTCCCTCAACTAAAACAATACACTCCTAGAGGGCAGGGTAGTTCAGTTCCAACACAAAGCTCTGGAGTTTAATGAATTGCTAGCAACTTGGATACTGTTATTTACAAATCAATTTCATTGCAAGCAGACCTTGAAGATCTAGCGGTTGAACATTCTGATAATATCAGTGCCTCATGTACTTGAAATGAACAAGCCAGCTTACCAGGAGACATTTCTCCTTGGCAGAGTTTTCCTGTGAAGTCAGCATAGTGTAGGGGAAGGCCTCTCAGGGAGAGTCAAGAGGCTGGGTGCCTCTCATGAGTGAGCTGCTTCCCAGGGACTCAGTTTCGTTAAGATGTGCATTTTGGAGGATAGTATAATCCCAAGGCTGAGATGGGGGGCACATTTCTGAGACGGTGGTCCAGGTTTGCTCATCTGCCCCTGTTCTCCTCTATCTCTCTTCTCTTGTCAGGGCAGCCTCCCGCCTTCCTCTCTCTCTTGTTTT
Source organism: Bubalus kerabau (assembly GCF_029407905.1). Taxonomy (NCBI): domain Eukaryota; kingdom Metazoa; phylum Chordata; class Mammalia; order Artiodactyla; family Bovidae; genus Bubalus; species Bubalus kerabau. Next base: position 201,283,967 of record NC_073625.1, read on the forward strand.
TTCCCCTTTCAGTGTTAGTAAATCTGATAACGATCTCACTTTCCTTTTATTCCTTCCTTTGTTCTAACCACACTTTGGCATGTTCTCCTTAGATAAACATTTCTCATGCCGTGAGTGCTGAGTGCTGTACACACAAGCTCTGGCTTACTCTGCTCTCAGAATATTTTGGTGGGGAAAAAAAAAAGGAAAAAGAAATGAACTCTCAACCCTGATACATTTTTCTTGTAATTGAGCATTGCATTTTCACTCAAGAGTGCCAAGTCTTCAAGAAGTATGACCTTGTTCCCTCATGCGCTCCCGGGACTCCTGGAGGTGGGACACAGCGGCACCGCCCTTGTGCAGCCCCGTTTTACAGAGAGAGAAATCAAGACCCAGAGCCCAAGCGGTTTGCCTGAGGGGGTCAACGAGTCCCTGGCCAGCAGGAGAGCACAACGTGGGGTTCCTGATTTCCAGCCACTTCTCTAGCCGTGGGCAGGGGGGCAAGTTTGAACAGAATCTTTCGGAGGCAAATTGATTGCAAAGCAGCCAAGAAAGGGTGCTGCCGTGGGGTTTCGGGAGGTGATGAGTGAGAGCAAGGACTCTGACTGCAGACAGATGAAGGGAAAGGAATTCACCCAGAAACTGCTAGACAGAAAAGAGAGAGCTCCACTGAGGCAAGACCGGGGGGAGAGGAAACCTTGAACTGTATCTATTGGTGTTTAGTCCTAAACACCAAGTTGTATTTCCTGCCCTTTCAGATCTCTGCCCTGAAACCGTGAAGTGAGGACAGCTCAAGGGCCTTGCACTCGCGGTCCAAGAGCCTGGGAGGGTCCAAGTGACGCTTTCACGTGACTGTGTATTTTGGCAAAATTTGCAAAAGTAAGATCGTCTCTTTTTGTAATGAGTCCCCCAGATTGTACAAGCTCTAGGACTCACAAAATCTGAACATGCTGCTAGGCCCGACCCCCCACTGACAAAATATCCATAGCTTTGTGACCCAAGAAACCACTCCTTCCTAAATGGATTTTAGGCTACGGTTGTGCCTGCCTTGTGATTACTGGGCAGTTGGAATTCTTGGCCTTAGGGAAGGAAGCTAGCCTTTTTGAGCACTTCTTATGTGAACAGTGTTGTCAAAAACCCCATCAAAGTCCAGGCTCACGACATCTCACTTTTTCAAGGTAGGGGAACAGGTTTGTGGAGGTCTGGTAACTTGGTGAAAATTGCTTGGCTCCAGCATGGCACAGTCCCACCTGGAACTCATCATTTTGCATAAGCAGGGGAATTGGGAAGGAAGAAAGAGGATTCTGGGGCAAAGGGAAAGTCCTTTCCTTTTTGCATGAGTCACTTTTCTTTGTTTTCCTTTCCCTATCCTTTTCTCTCTTTCTGTGAAGGTGATCAATGCATGTTTGTGAGGTCTGTGGTCTCTACAAGGCCTTGGGATAGGCACCCAAAGTGCAAAAGGCAGTTCCTTGCAATTTAAAAGAGGGAGCAACAATGTTAGGTGGCAGCCTTGATGGGAGGGGGTTTGGGGAAGAACGAATACATGTAGCCCGCCAGGCTCATTTGTCCATGGAATTCTCCAGGCAAGAACACTGGAGCCGGTTGCCTTACCCTTCTCCAGAGGATCTTCCCGACCCCAGGACTCAACCCTGGCCTCCTGCTTTGCAGGCAGATTCTTCACCATTTGAGCTAAGGGAAGTCCTCTTAACTGGCTCTACCCGAATACAAACTAAAAAGCTTATGTTCCAGCACAAAATTAAAAATGTGATAAAAAAAAAATAAAGGAAGAAGCAAAATAGCTATGCAAATTGAACCCTGGACAGTAGAGAGATACACAAGGGTGATGGGGGTGGGGCACAGCTGGAGGTGAGATAAAACAGGTAAGAAAAGCCTCAGGTGAGATTTCAGTAGGATGCAGGCAGCTGGGAAAGATGTACATGGAACCTGTGGCAAGAGCCCACAGCAGAGTCAGAAGGAAACACACAAGCAGCATCGTCCTTGCACTGGGCCAGGCTGATGTGGTACCCGCCCCAAGCCCTGTGCGTTTTCAGAGCTGTGCGTCTGGACTCAGGCACGAGTTAGAAGCAAGGAGGCTGGTTCCAGCTCAGGGTTCGGGGCTCCACCCTGAGTTCCTGACTCAGTAGTCTGTGATGCGCCTCAGAGTCTGCGTGTTCCCAAAGTCCACCCCCTCACGATGCCAGAGCTCCTGGTCCAGGACCAAACTTTGAGTAGCACTGCTTCAGAAGACCCCACTCTGGGCTGCCTTGGGTCATGCCCCTCCTTACAGGGTCAAGGAAGTATTGCCCACAGGCAACTCCACTCAATATTCTGTAATAACCAATGTGGGGAGAGAATCTGAAAAATAATAGGTATATGTGTATATGTATATGTATGTGTATGTGTATGCATATGTGTATGTATATGTATATGTATATGTATGGGGCTTCCTCCATGGCTCAGTGATAAAGAATCTGCCTGCAATGAAGGAGACACAGGTTCCATCCCTGGGTTGGGAAGGTCCCCTGGAGAAGGGCATGGCAACTCACTCCAGTATTCCTGCCTGGAGAATTCCATGGACAGGGGTGCCTGGCGGGCCACAGTCTGTAGGATTGCAATGAGTCGGACTAAAGCAACTGAGCACACACACACACGTATGTGTAAAACTGAGTCACTTTGCTGTGCACCTGAAACTAACATAGCATTATAAGTCACCTATGCTCCAATATAAAAGAAAAATTTAAAAAAGGAGATTCTGGTCACTCATACTTTCTAGACCACCTTTGGATGTTCAGATTTGGGAGTCCTGGCTTTTTCTGCCTGTTTCCAGGACTCAGTGGGCATATTTTCCCAAAGATGGACTGCTTCAGTGATGGATGCACCCTCAGTCTTGGGGGGTGGCAGGAATGGCTGTTTGCAGTGTGGACAGAACTCAGGCCTACAGATTCCTGTGTCCACATCTGTACATGTGGGCCTCTCGGGGCTGAGATGAATCTGGAGTGGGGTCAGGTGAGAACAAGCTATGAGTCACAATTCAAGGCCAGTTTCCCTCCACCTCCAGGGTCCACACTGACCTCGGGGGTCCTGGGGATGCAATCCAAGAGCTGCCTTGTTCAGTTCAGTTCAGTCGCTCAGTCGTGTCTGACTCTTTGTGACCCCATGAATGGCAGAATGCCAGGCCTCCCTGTCCATCACCAACTCCTGGAATTTACTCAAACTCATGTCCATCGAGTCGGTGATGCCATCCAGCCATCTCATCCTCTGTCATCCCCTTCTCCTCCTGCCCCCAATCCCTCCCAGCATCAGAGTCTTTTCCAGTGAGTCAATTCTTCGCATGAGATGGCCAAAGTACTGGAGTTTCAGCTTTTTTTTTTTAATTTATTATTATTTTTTTTAACTTTACACTATTGTATTGGTTTTGCCATACATCAACATGGAGTTTCAGCTTTAGCATCATTCCTTCCAAAGAAATCCCAGGGCTGATCTCCTTCAGAATGGACTGGTTGGATCTCCTTGCAGTCCAAGGGACTCTCAAGAGTCTTCTCCAACACCACAGTTCAAAAGCATCAATTCTTCGGCGCTCAGCCTTCTTCACAGTCCAACTCTCACATCCATACATGACCACTGAAAAAACCATAGCCTTGACTAGACAGACCTTTGTTGGCAAAGGAATGTCTCTGCTTTTGAATATGCTATCTAGGTTGGTCATAACTTTCCTCCCAAGGAGTAAGCGTCTTTTAATTTCATGGCTGCAGTCACCATCTGCAGTGATTTTGGAGCCCAGAAAAATAAAGTCTGACACTGTTTCCACTGTTTCCCCATCTATTTCCCATGAAGTGATGGGACCAGATAAAAATGCATTTGTCCAGGCAAGAAAATAAACATACTTGATGTAATGGTTTGTTCTTTGATTCATGACTTTTAAATATTTGGACATTTGGTCCCTGGGGCTCTATTTGTACTCCTGTTCCAGGTGCTTCAAATGTTAGATGTGGGCCTGCAGATAAGAATAAGTCACACCACATTGCTTTTCTAAAAGAAAGGGACTTCTTTCCCGCACCCTCTCTGCCTTGTTATAAGCACAGGAAGTTTCTCCTGGAGCGGGTGGCTCCCTGAGAGGCAGGGCCGCCTCTGCTCCCGCCAGCCTGCCTGGGGAGCCTGGCTGCGCGCCTACCGGTGGGGAGCCGCCTCCGCCTGGTTTTCGTCTGTGTCTCTCCCCTCCCGGTTGCAGAGCCTGACTCTGCACGAACTGCTGACACCAGCTAAGCGCAGCTATGGCTCCTCGCAGACGTGCTCCGAAGGGGCACTGCCTCTGAGGTCTCAAGGCATGACCTTCTGCACACTGTGGGAAGGAGGGTCAGGACAGTGTCTAGAGTCTATTTCAAATCCTGTCTCAATGGGGGCTTCCAACAGGTGGATGTAGGCTTGTCCAGTGAAGAGGTCTCAGACAGAAGGATTTTTATTTTTTATTATCTTTTTATTGAAGTATAGTTGATTCACAATGTAATTAATTACTGTATAGCAAAGTGGTGTGTGTGTGTATGTGTGTGTGTATATATATATATATATATATAGTAGTGGTTGGGAAGATCCCCTGGAGAAGGAAATGGCAACCCACTCCAGTACTCTTGCCTAGAAACTTCCGCGGGTGGAGGAGCCTGGCGGGCTCTACAGTGCATGGGGTCACAAAGAGTCGGACAGGACCGAGCAACTTCACGACACGCGTGGTGCTTTAGTCACTCAGGCGTGTCCTGCTCTTTGCGACTCCGTGGACTGCAGCCCGCCAGGCTCGTCTGTCCATGGGATTCTCCAGGCAAGGATACTGGAGTGGGTTGCCATTTCCTTCTCCACGGGATCTTACCAACCCAGGAACTGAACCCAGGTCTCCCGCATCACAGGCAGATTGTTTACTCTCTGAGCTACAGGGAAGCCATACTTAGGGGGAGTTTGTTGCTTTCAGTCACAGAGCACCTTTCTCCGAAGAGGACAGAGGTGTCTCTTGGAAGCACCAGAGCCCCCTGTGGTTACCAGTGTGAGCTCCAGACCCTGACCATGTTCAAATCCCAGTTCCACTATTTCCTAACTGTGCAATGTTGGATAAATTATCTAGGCCTCGTTTTCTCATCTGTCACCTGGGGATGCTATGTTCTCACAAGGCTGTTCTGAGCATCACGTAATTAGCAGTGCCTGGCACCATTTACTATTATTAGTGCTCTCTGCCGGTATTATTCCTCAAATAGGAGGAAGTTTGGCAGCAGTGGGGTTTTTGCAGGAATGCTGATTATAGTGGACTTCTGAAGAAAATGGTGCTGGAGGGGTGAGTAAACATAGAAGGTAGGAAGCTGCTGGGTACACGAAAGTAATTAGTGGCGCCGGGCACTTCACTCCTCCAGCTGATGTGGGTAAACACGGAGCAAATCCCGCTCAGCCCCTGAAAGGGTCCTTCCCAGACCAGGGTTACCTACACTAATTACCCAAACACAATGCTTCCCATCTGTTCCAGGCCGTGAGGTCTTGTTAATGCGATAGAGGGAATCTTCCAGAAAGCGCCACATTCAACTTCAGCACACCTGCTTCATACACCCTGGGCTCCAAATGGAGAAAAGAAACACACACACACAAAAAATTGATTTAAATTATGCAGGTGGAGGGTAATTAAATATTGATATAATAATTATTAAATTATGCAGGTGTCAGGGAGGTTTATGGGAAACTTCTGGAATCACCGCAGGAGAGGTGTAGACAATGAAAAACTCTGCATGGGGCCTGAAGCTGGAAGACAATGCTGGGAAGTTACGGTTGAACTGGGCAGCTGGTGAGGTTCACGTTCATCGGGAGGTCTCTCTGGATGAGCTCATCCAAACCAAGAGCAAGGCTTCCCTCCAAAGGCGTGAGTACACAGAAGAGGGGCCACTTTCCTCAGGCAGGAATTACTTTTTAATTCCCAAGGATGAAAAGAAAGTAGTTGAAATGGAAAACGTGGGGAATCTCCCTAAGAATCACCTTTTCATTTAAAACTACGGTATTCAGCAACAACAACGTTTTCATCTCTGAAGTCACATTGGTGATTTCAGAGCCAGAAAGAAATAGCCCTGAAATAAACAAATGATTCAGAGAGGAGTATGGGGCAAGGTCTGAGGGATCGTGATGGGGACCCTCCCAGATATGGACCAGAAATGCGTTTGTGAACTGTGGTGGCTAGGATAGGCAGGCTCACCATAGCTAGTTTGTTGGAGGAAAATTCTAGTTCCAAGGCAGTGAATTTTTATGTTTGACCATTTTGTCACGTGTGTCACTAAAAAAGAATGGTCCAGATGGTGGTCTCTAGTATGTTTTTCACGGTGTGGCGTCTGCAGAGGGGTTTACCCTTGTTGGCTATTAACAAGCAGTGTGCACAGCTTAAATGGGAGTCCAATGTGGAAAGGCAAGAAAGCCAAATGCTGCAATGTCCTTTAATTTGAAATCTCAGATGAACTTAAATGTTCAGCTTTAAAAGCTGCAGTTGACAGTCAGAGCCAATGGAGAAGATGACAACTTCAAGTATCAGTTCAAATAAGCCACTTTGTCCTCTTTCTTTCTGCAAAATGCAAAAATAAAAAATTATGGTTAAACCCCAGAGTTCTGATGTGTTGGCATTCAATGTTTTGACTTTGGTTTTGACTTTTATTTCACGGATGTATAGTTGATGTACAATGTTATATTAGTTTCGGGTTTATAACAGTGACTGGACATTTAAGTACAGTGCAAAATGCTCACTCTGATAATTCTGGTAACCATCTGTCACCATATGAAATCGTTCTGATTTTTTAAGGTTAGATAGTTGAGGTTCTTAAACTTGAAAAAACTTCAGAACCACCTGGGGGCTTGTTAAAGCACAGATTTGTGGGCCCCACCCCCAGGATTTCTGATTTAGTACAAATTTGCATTTCTAACAGGTTCCTGCGGTGGAAGTTCCCAACTTCCCAGCAAGTTCTTTGCTGTGGGTGTGGGGACCACACACAGTCTGAAGATCACTGTTCTAATAATTCCTCCAGTTCGGTTGGGCTCTTGATTAATCTTTAAGTCCTAAATTCTTTTGAGAATCTGATGAAAGCCATAGACCTTTTCCTCAGAAAAAGCACCCAGCTAAGCATAGACACTTACAATTTTAGAGAATTTATTTCTAGGGGATTCCAAGAGTCTTTGCATAAAAACTCTTGTCCCGTCTAGAGCAGAGGTCAACAAACTTTTTCTGTAAATGTCCAGATAGTAAATAGTTTAGGTTTTATGAGCCATATAGACCCTGAGGCAACTACTCATGTCTGCCCTTGTAGTGGGAAGACAGCCATAGACGATACATAAATGAATGGGCCTGGCTGTGTTCCAAGAAACCGCTTTCTATGGAAACAGGTGATCTGCGGTGTTAGGCACTAAGGCTGTAGTTTGCCAACCCTTAGTCTAGAATATGGATTTTAGAATCAGATATACCTGGGTCATTAACTGTGCAACCTTTGGGTCAAGTCTTAACCTGTGACAGCTTTGTTTTCCTCATCTGTAAAATGGTATGTAGTGACTCTAGCTATAAGGTATTGCATTGAGAATTAACTGAGATAATCCAATCAAAGTTCCAAGCATTGCCCTTAAATGTTATCTTTTTTTTTTTTTAAGTTAGCTATCTTTTATTTTTATTTTTTTATCTTTTGGCCATGCTTTTGGGATTTTAGTTCCCTGACCAGGGAATGAACTCACATCCTCCGTGTTGCAAGCGCAGAGTCTTAATCACTGAACAGCCAGGGAAATCCCTTAAATCTTATAATTTTGATATTTAATAATATCAGTAACAGTAAATGGATAACTGCTAGTATGAAGGCCCTGTATGAGCCACGCAGGCATTGGGCAATATTCAGTCAGTTCAGTCGCTCAGTCGTGTCTGACTCTTTGCGACCCCATGAACCACAACACGCCAGGCCTCCCTGTCCATCACCAACTCCCGGGGTTCACCCAGACCAAGGTCTATCGAGTCAGTGATGCCATCCGTCTCATCCTCTGTCGTCCCCTTCTCTTCCTGCCCTCAATCTTTCCCAGCATCAGGGTTTTTTCCAATGAGTCAGCTCCTTACATCAGGTGGCCAAAGTACTGGAGTTTCAGCTTCAACATCAGTCCTTCCAATGAACACCCAGGACTGATCTCCTTTAGGATGGACTGATTGGATCTCCTTGCAGTCCAAGGGTCTCTCAAGAGTCTTCTCCAATACCACAGTTCAAAAGCATCAATTCTTCTGCACTCAGCTTTCTTTATAGTCCCACTCTCACATCCATATATGACTACTGGAAAAACCATAGCCTTGACTAGACAGGCCTTTGTTGTCAAAGTAATGTCTCTACTTTTTAATATTCTGTCTAGGTTGGTCATAACTTTCCTTCCAAGCAGTAAGTGTCTTTTAATTTCATGGCTGCAATCAACATTCGCAGTGATTTTGGAGCCCAGAAAAATAAAGTCAGCCACCGTTTCCCCTGTTTCCCCATCTATTTGCCATGAAATGATGGGACCGGATGCCATGATCTTAGTTTTCTGAATGTGAGCTTTAAGCCAACTTTTTCACTCTCTTCTTTCACTTTCATCAAGAGGCTTTCTAGTTCCTATTCACTTTCTGCCACAAGGGTGGTGTCATCTGCATATCTGAGGTTATTGATATTTCTCCCAGCAATCTTGATTCCAGCTGTGCTTCATCCAGTCCAGCATTTCTCATGATGTACTCTGCATAGAAGTTAAATAAGCAGGGTGACAATATACAGCCTTGACGGACTCCTTTTCTTATTTGGAACCAGTCTATTGTTCCATGTCCAGTTCTAACTGTTGCTTCCTGACCTGCATACAGGTTTCTCAAGAGGCAGATCAGGTGGTCTGGTATTCCCATCTCTTTCAGAATTTTCCACACAATCAAAGGCTTTTGCATAGTCAATAAAGCAGAAATAGATGTTTTTCTGGAACTCTCTTGCTTTTTCCATGATCCAGCGGATATTGGCAATTTGATCTCTGGTTCCTCTGCCTTTTCTAAAACCAGCTTGAACATCAGGAAGTTCATGGTTCACATATTGCTGAAGCCTGGCTTGGAGAATTTTGAGCATTACTTTACTAGCGTGTGAGATGAGTGCAATTGTGCAGTAGTTTGAGCTTTCTTTGGCATTGCCTTTCTTTGGGATTGGAATAAATTAGTTAATGCTATTATTGTTTGAGCAGGCACATGAGAATTACGCATGTACAGATGGAGAACTGTTCTTGAATTGTGAGATACAAAGGATGGATGTCTCGAAGGCCTTATGTGTTCTAGCCCCTGCCTTTGTCTCCAGACTCCTCTGGCCACTCTGCTACTGATGCCCTTGTCTCCTATCCAGGTGATGTTCAGGTAGGCTCCCTTTTCCCTGGAATGTTCTTTTTCCTTCCTACCCCATCCTCAGGCTTCTATTTATGTCACTTCCTCCAGAGGCCTGGTCATGTAGGATTTGTTCCTTTCCTTTGTGATGCTCATTAGACTTTGTACTTATGTATTCGTAAGTGTACTTGAGTTTTGAATGTCTTCTGCATTAGCACTGTAGGCTTCTTGAGGTCAGGACCATGTCTGTTTTGGTCATCAGCATACAGCTGGAGTGGAGCACCAGGCCTGGCCCTTAGTGGCTGCTCGAGAAGTATTTAAGAAGTGAAGGAGCCAATTTTACCCAAGGTTATTCTTGGTTCAAAATGAAATAATGCCTCTGTATCTTTGGAGCTCTCTACCACTGTTCTTATCTCTAGGCAGAGGTGGGAAAAATGAGGCTGCGGGAGAGCTCTCTTATGCAGCAGTTCTGGGCTTATGTTGCCTTCTATGGCATTAAGCTCCCCCATCCCCATAAATGCAGATTCTCAATGCCCTCCCCAAGTGTCTTAGAAAGGAGTCACAAACAAATGCTACTCAGTGCTGATAAACCTTTTTTTAATTGAAGTTTAGTTGATTTACAATGTTGTATTAGTTCAGGTGTACAGCAAAGTGAGATATATACATACACATATATATACAAGAAGAGATGGCAAGAATACACAGAAGAACTGTACAAAAAAGATCTTCACGACCCAGATAATCATGATGGTGTGATCACTGACCTAGAGCCAGACATCCTGGAATGTGAAGTCAAGTGGGCCTTAGAAAGCATCACTATGAACAAAGCTAGTGGAGGTGATGGAATTCCAGTTGAGCTACTCCAAATCCTGAAAGATGATGCTGTGAAAGTGCTGCACTCAATATGCCAGCAAATTTGGAAAACTCAGCAGTGGCCACAGGACTGGAAAAGGTCAGTTTTCATTCCAATCCCAAAGAAAGGCAATGCCAAAGAATGCTCACACTACCACGCAATTGCACTCATCGCACACGCTAGTAAAGTAATGCTCAAAATTCTCCAAACCAAGCTTCAGCAATATGTGAACCGTGAACTTCCTGATGTTCAAGCTGGTTTTACAAAAGGCAGAGGAACCAGAGATCAAATTGCCAACATCCGCTGGATCATAGAAAAAGCAAGAGAATTCCAGAAAAACATCTATTTCTGCTTTATTGACTATGCAAAAGCCTTTGACTGTGTGGATCACAATAAACTGTGGAAAATTCTTCAAGAGATGGGAATACCAGACCACCTGACCTGCCTCTTGAGAAACCTGTATGCAGGTCAGGAAGCAACAGTTAGAACTGGACATGGAACAACAGACTGGTTCCAAATAGGAAAAGGAGTATGTCAAGGCTGTATATTGTCACCCTATTTATTTAACTTCTATGCAGAGTACATCATGAGAAATGCTGGACTGGAAGAAACAAGCTGGAATCAAGATTGCTGGGAGAACTATCAATAACCTCAGATATGCAGATGACACCACCCTTATGGCAGAAAGTGAATAGGAACTAAAAAGCCTCTTGATGAAAGTGAAAGAAGAGAGTGAAAAAGTTGGCTTAAAGCTCACATTCAGAAAACTAAGATCATGGCATCCGGTCCCACCACTTCATGGGAAATAGATGGGGAAACAGTGTCAGACTTTATTTTTCTGGGCTCCAAAATCACTACAGATGGTGACTGCAGCCATGAAATTAAAAGACGCTTACTCCTTGGAAGGAAAGTTATGACCAACCTAGATAGCATATTCAAAAGCAGAGACATTACTTTGCCAACGAAGGTTCATCTAGTCAAGGCTATGGTTTTTCCTGTGGTCATGTATGGATGTGAGAGTTGGACTGTGAAGAAGGCTGAGCGCTGAAGAATTGATGCTTTTCAACTGTGGTGTTGGAGAAGACTCTTGAGAGTCCCTTGGACTGCAAGGAGATCCAACCAGTCCATTCTGAAGGAGATCAGCCCTGGGATTTCTTTGGAAGAAATGATGCTAAAGCTGAAACTCCAGTACTTTGGCCACCTCATGTGAAGAGTTGACTCATTGGAAAAGACTCTGATGCTGGGAGGGATTGGGGGCAGGAGGGGAAGGGGACAACAGAGGATGAGATGGCTGGATGGCATCACTGACTCGATCGACATGAGTCTCAGTGAACTCAGGGAGTTGGTGATGGACAGGGAGGCCTGACGTGCTGTGATTCATGGGGTCGCAAAGAGTTGGACACGACTGAGCGACTGATCTGATCTGATACATACACATTTATATTCTTTTTCATATTCTTTTCCATTATAGGTTATTACAAGATATTGACTGTCTTATAAAAACTGCTATGAAGTAGGACCTTGTTATGTATTCATTTTATATATAATTGTTTGTATCTGATAATCTCAAATTCCTAACTTATGCCTTCCCCCCTTTCCCCTTTGGTAACTGTAAGTCTGTTTTCTAAATCTGTGAGTCTGTTTCCATTTTGTTGATAAATTAACTCGTATCATATTTTAGATTTCACATATAAGTGGTGTCATATGTTCTTTGTCTTTCTTTTTGACTAACTTAATATGATAAACTCTAGGTCCATCCATGTTGCTGTAAATGGACACATTTTGCTCTTTTTTGTGGTTGAGTAATGTTTCATTGTGTGTGTGTATATATTGGTGAGGGGGCATCTTTCCAGGAGTGGCTGGTTTTAACAGAGAACCCTGGGGGTGCAAACCTTGGCTCCTGAGCAGAGCTTTCCAGTGTGGACCTCTAGGCTGAGGAGGGTGGGTCGGTGGGTACATGGAAGAGGAGCCACGACTGAACTCCTCCGAATCCCAGCCCAGTATTGGCTGTCTGCTCTGAAGCAGCGTTGGACTTTGGATCTGAAAGAGGAGTCTGATACTCCTGCAGGAAAACCTCACTGAATCCCCCAGCCACACTGATAAAGAATATTTGTGAGTGACACTAACTCAGTATCCGAGGCTCTTCCCATCCTTCTCTTTTCCCTTCTCCTTCCTGCTTTCTCTTTCTCCTCCTTCTTCCTCTTTCACTGTCTAATGATTTAAGCTTTTATTCCTTGGTATGGTGCAGGAAGAGAAAAGTCCAGAGGATAACCATGGTTAACAATAGCATCATGTCTATTTGTGAACTTGACTCTATGGACATGAGTTTAAGTAAACTCCAGGAGTTGGTGATAGCAGGGAGGCCTGGCGAGCTGCAGTCCATGGGGTTGCAAAGGGTGAGACACGACTGAGCGACTGAGCTCCTCAAACTGCCTGATTGACTATGGCCAAAATTCTTTACAAAGATGTGCATGCATGCTAAGTCACTTCAGTCATGTCACCCGATGGATTGCAGCCCACCAGACTCCTCTGCCCATGGGATTCTCCAGACAAGGATACTGGAGTGGGTTGCCATGCCCTCCTTCAGGGGATCTTACTGACCCAGAAATCAAACCCATGTCTCTTGCATCTCCTACATGGCACATGGGTTCTTTACCACCAGCACCACCTGGGAAGCCCTTGACAAAGATAAATAAGCTTAACATGTAGTCCCCAGTATTGAAGGTGGAGCAGAAGATCTCAGGGCACTATGCCCCATCTCCTAGACTCCTCTCTGACACCAGCCACAGCTTTGACGGATGGTGCTCTCTTTCAGGACTCTCCTTACACTCCAGGTGGGCATCCATGCACTTTTCTGCCTGACCTCTTTCTTCAGAACTGCGGGAGCCTATTGAGTTGGTACATAGAGTCAGCCAGGGGCAGAGCCACCAACAGGTGGCATGGATAACCTGGGTGTGGAAGCCAGGGCCCCAGCCCCCTGGACTTTGTGCAGATGACTCGAGGCGGGGGGGAGGAGGTGTCTCTCCAAGGTTGCCAAGCAGTTGCTTCCTGCTGTCCACAGCTCCAACCTCTATAGCCCACCGTTATGGAGCTTTCCTTTCACAGTCTTATTCCTTCATTCCACCACTCAGGCTTTTGCCTGGTGATATCTGTTTTGTCTTGTTTTGATGATGGTAGGGCACCTCCTAAATAAACCCCCTCCATCCAAGCCTTTTCCAAGCCTCAGCTTTAGGAGGAAACTAAATTAAGACAAGGGATGGTCTAGGGGTGATACAATGATCTTAAAATGGTGACTTTTTTTTTTTTTTAAAGACAAAGGTGAAGAAAATGACCTTGAACAGAAACATAAGGAAGTAAGCTCTGGACTAGTATTCTGGTACTGTAGCCACTAGCCACATGTCACTCTTGAGCATTTAAATGTGACCAAAGAACTGAACTTTAATTTAACTGAAATAACTATGCATGCCTCAGTTCAGGCGCTCAGTCTTGTCCAACTCTTTGCGACCGCATGAACCGCAGCACGCCAGGCCTCCCTGTCCATCACAAACTCCTGGAGTTCACACAGACTCATGTCCATGGAGTCAGTGATGCCATCCAGCCATCTCATCCTCTGTCATCCCCTTCTCCTCCTGCCCCCAATCCCTCCCAGCATCAGAGTCTTTTCCAATGAGTCAACTCTTCACATGAGGTGGCCAAAGTACTGGAGTTTCAGCTTCAGCATCATTCCTTCCAAAGAAATCCCAGGGCTGATCTTCAGAATGGACTGGTTGGATCTCCTTGCAGTCCAAGGGACTCTCAAGAGTCTTCTCCAACACCACAGTTGAAAAGCATCAATTCTTCAGCGCTCAGCCTTCTTCACAGTCCAACTCTCACAACCATACATGACCACAGGAAAAACCATAGCCTTGACTAGACGGACCTTTGTTGGCAAAGTAATGTCTCTGCTTTTGAATATGCTATCTAGGTTGGTCATAACTTTCCTCCCAAGGAGTAAGCGTCTTTTAATTTCATGGCTGCAGTCACCATCTGTAGTAATTTTGGAGCCCCCCAAAATAAAGTCTGACACTGTTTCCACTGTTTCCCCATCTATTTCCCATGAAGTGATGGGACCGGATGCCATGATCTTCGTTTTCTGAATGTTGAGCTTTAAGCCAACTTTTTCACTCTCCACTTTCACTTTCATCAAGAGGCTTTTGAGTTCCTCTTCCCTTTCTGCCATAAGGGTGGTGTCGTCTGCATGTCTGAGGTTATTGATATTTCTCCCGGCAATCTTGATTCCAGCTTGTGTTTCTTCCAGTCCAGCGTTTCTCATGATGTACTCTGCATATAAGTTAATAAGCAGGGTGACAATACACAACCTTGACGTACTCCTTTTCCTATTTGGAGAAAAAAAAATCAACTGGAATTCCATCACCTCCATTAGCTTTGTTGGTAGTGATGCTTTCTAAGGCCCACTAGACTTCACATTCCAGGATGTCTGGCTCTAGGTCAGTGATCACACCATCGTGACTATATGGGTCGTGAAGATCTTTTTTGTACAGTTCTTCTGTGTATTCTTGCCATCTCTTCTTAATGTCTTCTGCTTCTGTTAGGTCCATACCATTTCTGTCCTTTATTGAGCCCATCTTTGCATGAAATGTTCCCTTGGTATCTCTAATTTTCTTGAAGAGATCTCTAGTCTTTCCCATTCTGTTGTTTTCCTCTATTTCTTTGCATTGATCGCTGAGGAAGGCTTTCTTATCTCTTCTTGATATTCTTTGGAACTCTGCATTCAGATGCTTATATTTTCCCTTTTCTCCTTTGCTTTTTGCTTCTCTTCTTTTCACAGCTATTTGTAAGGCCTCCCCAGACAGTGATTTTGCTTTTCTGCATTTCTTTTCCATGGAGATGGTCTTGATCCCTGTCTCCTGTACAATGTCACGAACCTCATTCCATAGTTCATCAGGCACTCTATCTATCAGATCTAGGCCCTTAAATCTACTTCTCACTTCCACTGTATAATCATAAGGGATTTGATTTAGGTCATACCTGAATGGTCTAGTGATTTTCCCTACTTTCTTCAATTTAAGTCTGAATTTGGCAATAAGGAGTTCATGATCTGAGCCACAGTCAGCTCCCGGTCTTGTTTTTGCTGACTGTATAGAGCTTCTCCATCTTTGGCTGCAAAGAGCATAATCAATCTGATTTCGGTGTTGACCATCTGGTGATGTCCATATGTAGAGTCTTCTCTTGTGTTGTTGAAAGAGGGTGTTTGCTATGACCAGTGCATTTTCTTGGCCAAACTCTATTAGTCTTTGCCCTGCTTCATTCCGTATTCCAAAGCCAAATGTGCCTGTTACTCCAGGTGTTTCTTGACTTCCTACTTTTGCATTCCAGTCCCCTATAATGAAAAGGACATCTTTTTTGGGTGTTAGTTCTAAAAGGTCTTGTAGGTCTTCATAGAACCATTCAACTTCAGCTTCTTCAGCATTACTGGTTGGAGCATAGACTTGGATTACTGTGATATTGAATGGTTTGCCTTGGAAACGAACAGAGATCATTCTGTCGCTTTTGAGATTGCATCCAAGTACTGCATTTCGGACTCTTTTGTTGACCATGATGGCTACTCCATTTCTTCTGAGGGATTCCTGCCCGCAGTAGTAGATATAATGGTCATCTGAGTTAAATTCACCCATTCCAGTCTATTTGAGTTCACTGATTCCTAGAATGTCGACATTTACTCTTGCCATCTCTTGTTTGACCACTTCCAATTTGCCTTGATTCATGGACCTGACATTCCAGGTTCCTATGCAATATTGCTCTTTACAGCATCGGACCTTGCTTTTATCACCAGTCACATCCACAGCTGGGTATTGTTTTTGCTTTGGCTCCATCCCTTCATTCTTTCTGGAGTTATTTCTCCACTGATCTCCAGTAGCCTATTGGGCACCTACTGACCTGGGGAGTTCCTTTTTCATTATCCTATCATTTTGCCTTTTCATACTGTTCATGGGGTTCTCAAGGCAAGAATACTGAAGTGGTTTGCCATTGCCTTATCCAGTGGACCACATTCTGTCAGATCTCTCCACCATGACCCGCCCATCTTGGGTTTCCCCGCGGGCATGGCTTAGTTTCATTGAGTTAGACAAGGCTGTGGTCCTAGTGTGACTAGATTGATTAGTTTTCTGTGAGTATGGTTTCAGTGTGTCTGCCCTCTGATGCCCTCTTGCAACACCTACCATTTTACTTGGGTTTCTCTTACCTTGGGCATGGGCTATGTCTTCATGGCTGCTCCAGCAAAGTGCAGCCATTGCTCCTTACCTTGGACGAGGGGTATCTCCTCACCGCCACCCTTCCTGACCTTCAACGTGGGCTAGCGCCTCTAGGCCCTCCCGCGCCAGCTCAGCCACCACTCCTTGGACGTGGGGTTGGTCCTCCTGTCCACCGCCCCTGGCCTCGGACTTGGGTAGCTCTTCTCTGCCATTCCTGCACCGTTGCAGCCTGGCACTCTCGACCGCTGCCCCTGACCTCGGACGTGGGGTAACTCCTCTTGGCCGCCGCCCTTCGGGCATGGGGTCCTCCCAGCTTCTGCCCCTGCCCCTGGACGTGGGGTAGCTCCTCTCGGCCGCGCTTAGTGCGCCGGTCGCAGCCGCCTGTGCTGAGTGCATGCACGCCTAGTAGCTACTATATGGGACCACGTGGCTTTAGATATTTTATATTTGTGTATAGTCACTCATTATGGAGGTTTAGGTAAGTTTTTTGGCTTACTGTACTGATTCTTTTCCATATAGTGTATTGCAGAATATTGAGTGGAGTTCCCTGTGTTACACAATACGTCCTTATTACTTATCCATTTTATATATAGTAGTGTGTTTATGTTAATCCCAAACTCCTAATTTATCCCCCCACCCCCACTATCCCCCTTGGCAGCAGTAAGTTTGCTTTCTATGTCTGTGAGTCTATTTCTGTTTTGTAAGTAAGTTCATTTGTATCACTCTGCATTCTTGACATGGGCCTCAGTCAGGAAATAACCAAGGTAGGTAATCCCACACCTCCTTCACCTCCAGCTGTGACAGGCAGTGTGGTGAAAAGTTGCAAAACTCCCTTGTAATGCATTTTTCAAGGCTTTGGTGAATATTTTGGGGGTTCAAGTCTATTTTTCCCTACCATATAGATCATCAACTAACCACAATACCCACACTTCTGCTGCAGGAAAAAAGATATTTCACTATCTCAGGCTTTCATTGAATAAAGAGATTTTTGAACTGAGCTCCTTAAAATATCAATGCTCCATATTACTCCCCAGATACAGATATAAATCTTTATAATGGTACACTTTACAAGCACCACTCTGGAGTCTTTTCTGATTGGTAATCACAGTGTTTCCTTATTAATACTGTAAAAAATGTAAAAGACATAAACATTTTGCAATCTATCTGTTCTTTCTGTGCAGGCATACATCAGGGGCTGCTTTAAGCATTCCTAATGGTTCACCCATCACATTTTTTATGAGTTTATATGGGAAGAAAATTGTACCAGAAAACTGAATTCAATGACTGCCATTCTATGAATAAATTCTGTTATCTTTGATACTCTGGGTATAATAAAAACATACAAAAGTTAAATTTCAGCATCCTTGCAGAGTTATGTCAACTGTTTTTAATGTCAATAAGACACTGCTGTTCACCCAATGTCTTTTCCCTCCAAAAAATACTGCTTGATTTTCAGGTTATGTTTTCATTAAAACAACTTGTTTTTAACAGTGAAATGCTGTGTATGTTTGCTAATTTATGTATACTACAAAGTCTGATCAAAATGAAGAGTTATAATTTTAAGACATAGAACTCAGTAAAACTCTATCTGTACTTTGGATGAAAGATTAAAATAAAACTCAGGTATCCATAAAACCTGTTTTATATAAGTTAGATCAGAAAACATCTTGGTGGAGTAACTTTGATCAAGCAGATTCTTTATATTTTTTTGTATTTACACACAGCCTCCTATGATCAAAGGGCATATTTTATATCCTACGTATCCTATAGGTATATTCTGTAAATAAGATATTGATCATTATGATCAGCTATGAGATTCCTTTTTAAAAAAATCCAATGATCTAAATAAAACCAAGAGCAGATTTCCTGAACTATCCAACTTCAATATTTGCAAGTTGATTCACTGTGCTTCCTTGACGGGATAAACACTCTAAACTACTTCTCTAAAATAGGGAAAACCCGAAGCGCAGGTAGTTACCCCATAGGATTGGCCCACAGACTCTCGGCTGCCCATCTGAGGGCCCCTTTTCCTTAGGGGAGGGGGTGGGATGTTGAAGTTTTTCCTCCAAAAGATCAAAACTTTCTAGGCAGCCATTTTGAAAATGGCTTAATTGTGAAGGCACAAGAAAACTGAAATTAAAATCTCCAAGATACTCAGAAATGTCAAAGCTCTGAAGTCCCCCTGCTGCCTTCACCCCCACATACCCTAATGAGTTTGTACATAAAAGCTACAGACCAGAGAAGGTACTGCACGCCTTTGCTAGTGGCAGGGACCCACCTTACTCTCCACACTTAGTTACTGACGTTCGGGACCTCTGGGTTCCTACATCTGCTTAAGCTTTGCCTCAAAGGAGGTTCTGCCTCATTTTATAGTCTTAAGCTAACCCTTAGCCCCTCTGCCTGTGGGAAAGGCAGGAAAGAATTTGGGATAGCAACGAGTCAGACATGGCTGTGCGACTGAGCAACAACATTTTGAGGTATGCAAACAAAATTTATTCCCAAGCCTAGTAGAGTTTTTAAAAATTTTATGTTTTGTTGAAATAAGTAGGTAATTGAAATAAAAGTGCCTCCCTGGCCTAAATGTATGTCAGATGATGTGAATTCTCTATTCACTTTAGAGACAGCTTTTGATCTTGACCATAAGCAAGATTTCCCAGATAAATTAAAATCATGGAGAGAGAAGGAGGACTCAGAACAGGTCCACAAGGTGGGCAATGGAAGTTTCACTGGACCCACCCTGACTTCTTTCTGGGCATCCATCCGGTTTGTTTTCACGACAGGGCAAAAGCATCTTTTCTGGACCAGATGACTGCATCTGAGCAAGCGAGTGTTTTGTTTTCCTTTAAAAGTGTGCACAAAGATGCTTATTTGTGAAGAAGATTCCAGAGTTGGCATCCTTGGGAGTTAATCCTGATTAATAGGTGCTTGGCTGTATAATTTCGGCTCTTGCTTGACACTGAGGTTCTGGCCTCCAGCCACCCTACAATTACCACCGAGTCTCAGAGCACACCCTGTAGACACCATTGTGTGGGGGAGACGGTGCAGGTGAATGGCGTAAACAGTACCTTATAGCCAGGAACCACTCATTAAACACCTTAGCTCCCAGAATTTCGCAGTGCTCTCTCATTTTCCCATGTTCATTGACACCCCAAAGAGGTGTTGTGTGTTGCTTTGTTTTGCTCTAATATGACATTTACTGAAGTTTCTCCTTGCTCTGGGTGGTTGTCAGCATTAAGAAGAAAGTAGAGTCAACATTGCTTGAGTGTTTTCACTCTGGAGAGGTTAGGCCAACATGTCAGGGTGGGACTCACACTTAGACACACATAGGACCAACTGAGACTGGGTCGTGGATAGCTAATGTTTCCTGAGCTATGTTGTTATTATTTTGTTTTAATAAGCAGGGAAATCTCCATGCCACTTCTCCCCCAGCTTCTGGGAAATATCTCTACTGTGCATTCTCCTCAGATGCAATGATGTGAGGCTTTGAGGTTGAAGGACAAGAACTTTGATGAGGGTTTTCAAGATCTCAGTCCCATCAGTTATTTCAAACTTCGCTTGAAATGCCTGGCATGCGGATTTGTACCAATGGCGCTTCTCGTGTCGACTAGAATCGAATCACTGGCTGGTAGTTGGGGGATACAGGGCCCCTGGGGCTTCACCGACTCTTCTGATTCACAAAGTGATGTGGGAGCAACTTGGAGGACATGGCCGCATTTTGAACAAATTAGGGAAGCTAAGTTTTTATCAAGAACTTTCTATGTGTAGAGTGCAGAGCCAGATGTTGTGAGGATAAAGAACCTTCAAGATCGAGGTCTTATTGTTACAGACATTCATAATCTAGTTGGAGAGTTAGCGTCAGGTCTGTCTTAAATATCTGTGGGCTGGCGTCCAAAGTGTGACTGTGATTTTCAAGACCAGGAAAAGATTCAAAATATTTCACAATTACCAAGATTAAAGCCAATTTCAACCTCAACCCAACCTGAGCCCTCAAACCTAACCTTTCTAAAAACAACAATTGGTCTTTTATATTGAGTACCTTGAACATGCCTGGCTCTGTGATATGTTCTTAACATATGTGATGTTCTTTAGTTCTGAACTGTATTCAGCTTTGAGCTTGCTTTATGTTTTCTGCCAGTTCATGTGCCAGGCAACCTCTTACACAGGCTTGGGCTGAGCAGGATGGCCACTTAAGGCGCTAAACTGCTCCCCAGATTTGGAACTACCTGTTCTCAAAGCCACCCAGAGACCTGTCACCCAAGGTGGTCTACATGTTTTGGAAATTCAAAAGGCTGGGACTGAGAAGAATTTGAAGTAACATCCTAGGATATTAGGGTTTCCCATTCCTTCAGTCCCCAAATGGCTCTCATTACCCTGATGAACTTCAAAGAGTAGAAAAGTTCTCTAAGAATAGTCTCAATGTGTTTCTTCTACATATGCAGCTTATTTACCAGAAGGGCTTCAAGATCCCACTGTCTTTAAGGTCTCATAGATTGTGGGCTCTGTGTGACTGAGAAAGAGACAGAATTCTCTCAAGAGTTGAGTTGGATTTTGAATTCTGAAGTTCTATCTGTACAGCTACAAAGAAATACCTGACTATCCCCCCATCTCTAAAGTGTTAGTACAAATTTAGAGAATTAATTCTCCAGGCACTTTTAAGTCAAGAGTACTGCTATGTTCGTTGAACTTGGCTTGTCCCAAATAACAGATTGTTTCAGAATAGAATTTGTGAAGTGTGTGCAGAATTATTTTTTATTGGAGGTAGTAAAGCTCCACAAATTTGTGGGAAAGTAGATCACACATCTTCTCAAGAAATTCTTTCTTTAGTTCTTGTTGTTCTTACTAAAATGTGGGGAGATATTCCAAGTATTCATCCGTGTGATGTGGAAGAAGCATTTACTAAGGTATACTTTTAAAAGTCATAATAGATTCCAAAGATTAGTTGGATGCTATACTTTTCATTGACTATGCTAAAGCCTTTGACCGTGTGGATCACAACAAACTGTGGAAAATTCTTAAAGAGATGGGAATAGCAGACCACCTTTTCTGCCTCCTGAGAAACCTGTATGCAGGTCAAGAAGCAACAGTTAGAACCAGACATGAAACAACTAACTGGTTCCAAATTGGAAAAGGAGAATATCAAGGCTTATTGTTACTCTGCTTACTTAACTTATATGCAGGGTACATCTTGCAAACTGATGGGCTGGGTGAAGCACAAGCTGGAATCCAGATTGCCGGGAGAAATATCAATAACCTCAGATATGCAGATGACACCACCCTTATGGCAGAAAGGGAAGAAGAATAAAAGAGCCTCTTGATGAAAGTGAAAGAGGAGAGTGAAAAAGTTGGCTTCAAGCTCAACATTCAGAAAACTAAGATCATGGCATCTGGTCCCATCACTTCATGGCAAGTAGATGGGGAAACAATGGAAATAGTGACAGACTTTATTTTCTTGGGCTCCAAAATCACTGCAGACAGTGACTGCTGCCATGAAATTAAAAGACACTTGCTCCTTGGAAAAAAAAACTATGACAAATCTAGATAGTGTTTTAAAAAGCAGAGACATTACTTTGCCAACAAAGGTCTGTATAGTCAAAGCTTTGGTTTTTCCAGTGGTCATGTATGGATGTGAGAGTTGGACAGTCAAGAAGGCTGAGCACCAAAGAACTGATGCTTTTGAACTGCAGTGCTGGGGAAGACCCCTGAGAGTCCCTTGGACTCTGAGGAGTTCAAACCAGTCAATCCTAAAGTAAATCAACCCTGAATATTCATTGGAAGGATAGTTGCTGAAGCTGAGACTCGAATAGTTTTGCCATCTGATGTGAAGAGCTGACTCATTGGAAAAGACCCTGATGCTATGAAAGATTGAAGGTAGGAGGAGAAGGGGACGATAGTGGATCAGATGGTTGGATGGCATCACTGACTCTGTGGACATGAGTTTGAGCAGCTCCAGGAGTTGGTGAAGGACTGGGGAACCTGGTGTGCTGCAGTCCACGGGGTCACAAAGAGTCAGACACGACTGAGAGACTGAACAACAGCAAATACTTACCTTACAGTTCTCAGCTTTCTTAACCCTGAAAGACCAATGTTAGTAATTCCACTTCCACAGAGTGAGTCTCAGATAAATTGAATAACGTGGCCAACTTTATACATCAGACTCTCATGCCCTTTCCTTTTAAAGTTGTTTTCAAGAAATCTCAGAAATCTTAGACACTGAAAATATATGAAAAGAAAAATTATTTTATTTAAGAAAATTTCCAACTTTATTGAGATAAAACTGTGTAAATTTAAGGTGTACAATGTCTTGATTTGGTACACATGTATACTGCAATATGATTATCACTATAACCATACATCTCCATCACTTCACATAAGTACCATTTCTTTTCTGCAGTGAGGACATTCAAGCTCTACTCTTGTAGCAGCTTTCAGGTGTATAATATAGCAGTGTCTATTAGCTATCACTGTAGTGCTGTGCATTAGATCCCCAGAACTTTCATCTTCTAACTGGAAGTTTGTTCCCTTTACTGGTGTATCTCCATTTCCCCACCATTCTACTCTCTGTTTCCATGAGTTTGGCTTTTTCAGATTCCACAGATAAGTGCTATTTTACAGTATTTGTCTCTGTTTGGTTTATTTCATTTAGCACAATGCCCTTAAGATCCATCCATGTTGTCACAAAAAGCAGGATGTCATTTTTATAGCTGAATAATATTCCATATATATATACATATATATACACATATATATATGATATTTTTTTTGTATCTGCTTTATCCATATGCAGCAACTGACAAAGGGTTAATATCCATTCATCTATTAATGGACACTTAGGTTGGTTCCATATCTTGGCCATTATACATAATGTTGCTGTGAATGTTGGAGTATGCATATTTTTTCAAATTTGCATTTTTGTTTTCTTTGATAAATGCCCAGAAGGGGAATTGCTGGATTATATGGTAGTTCTATTTCCAGCTTTTTGATGAACCTACAGTTGGTTGCGCCAATTTCCTTTCCTACCAGCAGTGCTCAAGGCTCCAACGAGAAATCATGATAAAAGAGCCTTAAAACAGGCGGAGCTTGTTCTCATGTCCTGTTTCCCATCAACACCACCCAGGGACGTGACATGACAGCCCTGGAAAGACCCTGGATGAGGTGCTCCAGACAGCGAGGGCACACTGCTCCTCATGTGTATCCACTATCATGTGTCCGTAGAAATGCAGAAACAACCGGATATGGGTGTTTATGTGAGTATTGCTGGAAGAAGGAGACTCTTGGCGCCTTGGTGGAACCACGAGAAGAGTCAAATAGTTCAGCTAAGTATCGGTGCCAGGATCAGTCCTGTCATTTGGCAAAGAGTCAGTGGCTAGAGTTGATTAGTTGCAGCTAGCCAGTGGAATGCTGATAAATTAGGGGTTGTGAGTCTGTGAATCCTGATTTGTGGCATTTGTCCAAAAAAAAAAAAAAACCAACATGAAAAAGAATGGATATATGTATTCATATACATTCTGATTCACTTTGCTGTATAGCAGAAACTAATACAATTTGTAAAACAGCTATACTCCAATGACACCCCCCTCAAAAAAAAAAGAGACCAGTGGTTTGACCACGGGCTCACAAACTCCTGAAAACCTAACAACTGGCTTTTACAAGCCTGTACGATCTGGCTCCGACACGCTGCCTCAGCTCTTCTCTGGGAGCTGACAGCTCCAAGGCAGCCTCTGGTGAAGACATGCAAGACACCCTTGCTTCCTGTACCTGCCCAGGGCTTCCCAGGCGGACTCTCCTCATGGGAGTGATGCTGGTTCCATTCATCACATTTCCCTCCACGTGACTGGTGAGTAAGGAAATCCCCTTTCAAAGTAATCTCTCAAGCAGGTAGAACTTTGTTTTGAGGAAAACAGGGCAGTGAAAAGTGTTGGTAAACCCCAAAGATGCCAATTTAGCAGCAAGATCTCAGATGAAAAACAGATTGGAAATATGCTCAAATTCGTGCTACTCAATAGCAAGAAAACCCCCAAACAACCTGATTATAAAAGGGACCAAGGGCCTGAATAGACATTTTTCTCAAAAAAAAAAAAAAAAAAAAAAGCGTACAAAAGACCAATAAGTATTCAATATCCCTAATCAGGGAAACACAAGCAAAACCACAAGGAGGTCTCTCCTCACACCTGTTAGGATGGCTGTTACCAAAAAGACAAGAAATATTAAGTATTCACCAAGATGGAGAGAAAAGGGAACCCTTGTGTACCGTTGGTGGGAATATAAATTGGTGCAGCTACTGGGGAGAATAGTCTGGGAGTTCTCACTGCAGAGACCCAGGGCTGCAGCAGAACTCAAGGAAGATAGAGCTTTAAGGGACTGGATTCCTACTCTAGGAAGAAAGGGATGCCCAGTGCAGCCCGGGATCAAGACCTGGGTTCCCATCCCTCTGTCACTCAGCAGCTGCGTGAACCTCCAGATAGCTTATCGACCTCTGTCATCTCTGGTTCTCATCCGGAAAACATGGGTAACCTTCCCAGCTTCATGATAATATCATGGGACTTGCATGTAAATAGATTTGAAAGTACATGTGTAGCATATACAAATATACTTATCTATAAATATCTCTAGGTGTCTGGAATGTAGTATGCCCTCTGCTGTGTGGTCCAGGGGCTGTGCTTCCTGGGAGGGTCTGGGAAGGTCTCTCCCTCTCCCCCAGCCCTCCTGGGGCCCCAGCGCTGCCCCTGAGTAAGAGGAAGGGAGAGTTTCAGCACAGGGCTCTGCTCGGGCAGAGGTCCAGCAGCCAGCAGGCTGAGCAGAGCCCTCTAGCCAGGTGCGTCCGGCTTGAGTCACCGCGCCGGGCCAGGTGAGGCTCTGAGGTGGCACCTGCCTGGTGTTGGCAAGACTTCTGAGAGTGCTGCGTAATCCCCAGTAATCATAATGACAATGACAGGGGCGTTAATGGAGGGCTTACAGCGCGCAAAATGTGGTTCAATCCCCAAAGGTCCAGGAACTCTACAAAAGGTCCCGATAAGTATTATTATCTCTTGGGAAGGCAGCAGGTTTCCCCTGTGGGCAAATTCTGTGTGGGGAGGTAGGGAGCCTGAGACACCTGGAGAGCGGGTAATCACGACGGTGCAAACGCCTGTCATCAGGAGAAAGGACAGGCCCAGAGGACAACCAGGGATGCTTCAGGGAGAGCGTGCCTTCCCTGTTTCTACTGGGCTGTGAATCAGCAGCAGCAAATGCCAGAACGCAAGCTCAGGTTCTAAGGTCAAGAGGGGGCCCTGGGCAGGGGGCTGCTTGCCCTGCATGTGTGGTCTGCAAACGGCACCCTGGAGGGTCTTTGGGGCTGACAGGTACTGGTAGTTAAAGAAAGTGGTCCGGTGGAAGGCAGGCACAGTTCAGGTGGCGTGAGGTCAAGACAGCTGTGGTTGCTGATGCTTGGCCTCAGTGCTGGGGGATGGTGAGGAGGTTTGGGGGCTCACCTGCCTGGAGGGAAAGTGAAGTGGGCACCTCTGCTCAACTCCAACCTAAGCTGGCCCCATGTTGTCAGACCTTCCAGTGTTGGAGAGAAGCTGGAGATCTAATGTTTTTTCTTTTTAAAATTATTTTATTGAAGTATAGTTGATTCACAATATTGTGTTAATTTCAGTGTATAGCAAAGTTACTCAGGTAATACATACATACATGTGTTAGTCATTCAAGTCATGCCTGACTCTTTGCAATCCCACGGACTTTAGCTCTCCAGGCTCCTCCATCCATGGAATTATCCAGGCCAAAGTACTGGAGTGGGTTGCCATTTCCTTCCCCATACATACATACATAACATGCACTTGTGTGTATGTGTGTCGGTGTGTGTATTCTCTTTCATACTCTTTTCCCTTACGGTTTCTTACAGGACACTAAGTGTAGTTCCCTGCACTGTGCAGTAGGTCCTTGTTTATTCACTGTGTGAACAGTTTGCATCTTCTAATCTCAAACTTGCAATTCCTTCTTCCCTCAGCCCTCCTCCCCCTTGATAACCGTAAGTCTGTTCTGTATGTCTGAGAGTCTACTTCTGTTTCACAGATAAGTTCATTTGTGTCATATTTTAGATCCCACATACAAGTGATACCCTTGGAGAAGGAAATGGCAACCCAGGTGATGCCGTTTGTATTTGTCTTGCTCTAATTTGATTCACTTAATCTGATCACTTCTAGGTCCATCTGCAAGCGGCATCACTACAGTCTTCTCTCATGGCTAGTAGAATTCCATTGCGTATGTGGGCTTCCCTGGTGGCTCAGCTGGTAAAGAACCCGCCTGCAATGTGGGAGACCTGGGTTCGATCCCTGGCTTGGGAAGATCTGCTGGAGAAGGGAAAGGCTACCCACTCCAGTATTCGGGCCTGGAGAATATCTATGAAACAGAAATAGATTCACAAACATAGAGAACAGACTTATGGTTATCAAGGGGAGGAGGCTTGTAGTATTCCCTTGTGTATATGTACCACCCCTTTTTTTTTCTTTTTTAATTATTTTAATTGGAAAATAATTACTTTACAATATTGTGGTGGTTTTGGCCATACATCTCTAGTCTTTCCCATTCTGTTGTTTTCCTCTACTTCTTTGCATTGATCTCTGAGGAAGGCTTTCTTATCTCTCCTTGCTATTCTTTGGAACTCTGGATTCAGATGCTTATATCTTTCCTTTTCTTCTTTGCTTTTTGCCTCTCTTCTCTTCACAGCTATTTGTAAGGCCTCCCAGACAGCCATTTTGCTTTTTTGCATTTCTTTTCCATGGGGATGGTCTTGATCCCTGTCTCCTGTACAATGTCACGAACCTCCATCCATAGTTCATCAGGGACTCTCTCTATCAGATCTAGTCCCTTAAATCTACTTCTCACTTCCACTGTGTAATCATAAGGAATTTGATTTAGGTCATACCTGAATGGTGTAGTGGTTTTCCCTACTTTCTTCAATTTAAGTCTGGATTTGGCAATAATGAGTTCATGGTCTGAGCCACAGTCAGCTCCCGGTCTTGTTTTTGTTGACTATATAGAGCTTTTCCATCTTTGGCTGCAAAGAATATAATCAATCTGATTTCAGTGTTGACCATCTGGTGATGTCCATGTGTAGAGTCTTCTCTTGTGTTGCTGGAAGAGGGTGTTTGCTATGACCAGTGTGTTCTCTTGAAAACTCTATTAGCCTTTGCCCTGCTTCATTCTGTATTCCCAGGCCAAATGTGCCTGTTACTCCAGGTATTTCTTGACTTCCTACTTTTGCATTCCAGTCCCCTATAATGAAAAGGACATCTTTTTTGGGTGTTAGTTCTAAAAAGTCTTGTAGGTCTTCATAGAACCGTTCAACTTCAGCTTCTTCAGCATTACTGGTTGGGGCATAGACTTGGATTACTGTGATATTGAATGGTTTGCCTTGGAAACGAACAGAGATCATTCTATCGCTTTTGAGATTGCACCCAAGTACTGCATTTTGGACTCTTTTGTTGACCATGATGGCTACTCCATTTCTCCTAAGGGATTCCTGCCTGCAGTAGTAGATATAATGGTCATCTGAGTTAAATTCACACATTCCAGTCCAGTTTAGTTCGCTGATTCCTAGAATGTCGACATTCACTCTTGCCATCTCCTGTTTGACTACTTCCAATTTTCCTTGATTCATGGACCTAACATTCCAGGTTCCTATGCAATATTGCTCTTTACAGCATTGGACCTTGCTTCTATCACCAGTCGCATCCACAACTGGGTATTGTTTTTGCTTTGGCTCCATCCCTTCATTCTTTCTTGAGTTATTTTTCCACTGATCTCCAGTAGCATACTACCGACCTGGGGAGTTCCTCTTTCAGTATCCTATCATTTTGTCTTTTCATACTGTTCAAAGAAATAGAAGAAACAACAGAATGGGAAAGACTAGTGATCTCTTCAAGAAAATTAGAGATACCAAGGGAACATTTCATGCAAAGATGGGCTCGATAAAGGACAGAAATGGTATGGACCTAACAGAAGCAGAAGATATTAAGAAGAAGTGGCAAGAATACACAGAAGAACTGTACAACAAAGATCTTCACAACTCAGATAATCATGATGGTGTGATCACACACCTAGAGCCAGACATCCTGGAATGTGAAGTCAAGTGAGCCTTAAGAAGCATCATTACGAACAAAGCTAGTGGAGGTGATGGAATTCCAGTTGAGCTACTCCAAATCCTGAAAGATGATGCTGTGAAAGTGCTGCACTCAATATGCCAGCAAATTTGGAAAACTCAGCAGTGGCCACAGGACTGGAAAAGGTCAGTTTTCATTCTGACCCCAAAGAAAGGTAATGCCAAAGAATGCTCAAACTACTGCACAGTTGCACTCATCTCACACGCTAGTAATGCTCAAAATTCTCGAAGCCAGGCTTCAGCAATACATGAACCGTGAACTTCCAGATGTTCAAGCTGGCTTTAGAAAAGGCAGAGGAACCAGAGATAAAATTGCCAACATCTGCTGGATCATCAAAAAAGCAAGAGAGTTCCAGAAAAACATCTATTTCTGCTTTATTGACTATGCCAAAGCCTTTGACCATGTGGATCATAATAAACTGTGGAAAATTCTGGAAGAGATGGGAATACCAGACCACCTGACCTGCCTCTTGAGAAACCTGTATGCAGGTCAGGAAGCAACAGTTAGAACTGGACATGGAACAGCAGACTGGTTCCAAATCGGGAAAGGAGTACGTCAAGGCTGTATCTTGTCACCCTGCTTATTTAACTTCCATGCAGAGTACATCATGAGAAACGCTGGGCTGGAGGAAGCACAAGCTGGAATCAAGATTGCCAGGAGAAATATCAATAACCTCAGATATGCAGATGACACCACCCTTATGGCAGAAAGTGAAGAGGAACTGAAGAGCCTCTTGATGAAAGTGAAAGAGGAGAGTGAAAAAGTTGGCTTAAAGCTCAACATTCAGAAAACGAAGATCATGGCATCTGGTCCCATCACTTCATGGGAAATAGATGGGGAAACAATGGAAACAGTGTCAGACTTTATTTTGGGGGGCTCCAATATCACTGCAGATGGTGATTGCAGCCATGAAATTAAAAGACACTTACTCTTTGGAAGCAAAGATATGACCAACCTAGATAGCATATTGAAAAGCAGAGATGTTCCTTTGCCAAGAAAGGTCTGTCTAATCAAGGCTATAGTTTTTCAAGTGGTCATGTATGGATGTGAAAGTTGGACTGTGAAGAAAGCTGAGTGACGAAGAATTGATGCTTTTGAACTGTGGTGTTGGAGAAGACTCTTGAGAGTCCCTTGGACTGCAAGGAGATCCAACCAGTCCAAACTAAAGGAGATCAGTCCTAGGTGTTTTTTGGAAGGACTGATGCTAAAGCTGAAACTCCAGTACTTTGGCCACCTCATGTGAAGAGTTGACTCATTGGAAAAGTCTCTGATGCTGGGAGGGATTGGGGGCAGGAGGAGAAGGGGACGACAGAGGATGAGATGGCTGAATGGCAATACTGACTCAATGGACATGAGTTTGGGTAAACTCTGGGAGTTGCTGATGGACAGGGAGGCCTGGCATGCTGCAATTCATGGGGTCACAAAGAGTTGGACATGATTGAGCAACTGAACTGAACTGAACTGGCCATATGTTGACATGAATCAGCCATGGTGTACATGTGCCCCCCATCCTGAACTCCCTCCCACCTCCTTCCCCATCCCATCCCTCTGGGTCATCCCAGAGCACTGGCTTTGAGTACCCTGCTTCATGCATCAAACTTGCCCTGGTCGTCTATTTTACATATGGAAATATATGTTTCAAAGTTATTCTCTCAAATCATTTTACCCTCCCCTTCTCCCACAGAGTCCGTAAGTCTATTCTTCATGTCTGTGTCTCTTCTGCTGCCTTGCATGTAGGATTGTCGTTAGCATCTTTCTAAATTCCATATATATGCATTAGTATATTATATTGATGGTTCTCATTCTGCTTACTTCACTGTTTATAATATGCTTCAGCTTCATCCACCTCAATAGAACTGACTCAAATGTGTTCTTTTTTATAGCTGAGTAATATTCCATTGTGTATATGTACCACAGATTTCTTATCCATTCATCTGTAGACGGGCATCTAGATTGCTTCCATGTCCTAGCTATTGTAAACAGTGCTGAGATGAACATTGGGGTACACGTGTCTCTTTCACTTCTGGTTTCCTCAGTGTGTATGTCCAGCAGTGGGATTTCTGGCAGTTCTAGTCCCAGTTTTTTAGGAAATCACACTGTTTTCCATACTGGCTGTACCAGTTTGCATTCCCACCAACAGTGTAAGAGGTTCCCTTTTCTCCACATGATCTCTGGCACTTATTGTCTGTAGACTTTTGGATTGCAGCCATTCTGACCAATGTGACATGATACCTCATTGTTTTGATTTGCATTTCTCTAATAATGAGTGATGTTGAGCATCTTTTCATGTGTTTGTTAGCCATCTGTATGTCTTCTTTGGAGAAAAGTCTGTTTAGTTCTGTGGCCCACTTTTTGATTGGGTGGTTTATTTTTCTGGAATTGAGCTGCATGAGCTGCTTATATATTTTGGACATTAATTCTTTGTCAGTTGTTTCATTTGCTATCATTTTCTCCCATTCTCAAGGCTGCCTTTTCACCTTGCTTACAGTTTGCTTCATTGTACAAAAGCTTTTAAGTTTAATTAGGTACCATTTGTTTATTTTTGCTTTTATTTCCAATATTCTGGGAGGTGAGTCATAGAGGATCCTGCTGTGATGTATGTTGGAGAGTATTTTGCCTATGTTCTCTAAGAGTTTTATAGTTTCTGGTCTTATGTTTAGATGTTTAATCCATTTTGAGTTTATTTTTGTGTATGGTGTTAGAAAGTATTCTAGTTTCATTCTTTTACAAGTGGTTGACCAGTTTTCCCAGCACCACTTGTTAAAGAGATTGTCTTTTCTCCATTGTATATTCTTGCCTCCTTTGTCAAAGATAAGGTGTCCATAGGTGCATGGATTTATCTCTGGGCTTTCTGTTTTGTCCCATTGACCTATATTTCTGTCTTTGTGCCAGTACCATACTGTCTTGATGACTATGGCTTTGTAGTAGAGCCTGAACTCAGGCAGATTGATTCCTCCAGTTCCATTCTTCTTTCTCAAGATTGCTTTGGCTATTCGAGGTTTTGTGGTGTATATGTACCACATCTTTTTTATCCATTCATCTGTCAATGGACATTTAGGTTGTGGAAATCTAAATTTGGTGAAATATATCTTGAATTTGAAATACTGGTAACTGACTGAACATTTTCAAATGCCATTGGCCTAAGTCCTGCCTGACTGGGGAGTCTGTCTTGGAAGATGATTCTTCAATCATTTCAAATTTTCAAGAAGTTGAGCCTCATTATACTCATGGAGTTGGATGAGTCAGAGCTGGCCCACTGTGCATCCCCCTCCCAGTCTGCATCCCCAAGGTTATAGAGGAAGCCAGTGGGAAGGAGTGGGGGGATTCTAGGCTTAGTTGAAGTGGGGTTGGATGGGGCTTCCCAACTGGGGTCAGATGAGAACCATCAAAAAGAAGATGGTAGGAGGAGGTCAACCGAGGGTGAGATTCAGCGACTAGGACACAATGTTCTTGTTTAGCTTCCCCGTCTTTTGCTCTTTACAACCCGGCCATCAATTCTTCCTCCTTCCCACCCACCCTTCCTTCCTTCCTTCTTTCCCTTTTACCAATTTTGGAGTTAGGCCTGACAAGGATGGACATTGCACAAGTTGGCTGAATAAACTGCTCCTTGAGGGAATCACCTCAGCAAGACACAGCTGCTCTGAACTCCAGAGCTGCAGACACTGAAGCATCGAGGCCTGGTGCACGTGGATGGCACGAGTCCTGGGAGACGCCTGAGATGCCGTGGGCAGAGGCTGCAAACCATAGATTCAGATCTGAGCCTTGATAAGTCACGAGGGAAACACCTGTTTCTGACAAGATCAAATTCAGAGGTGCTACTGGGTAAGTATAAACAACAGGTGTTCATTCAATGATGCTGCTGACCTCTAGCAACATTGCGGAGGCTGTGAGTAGTGGATGGGTCAGCTCTTCTCAAACTCCACTCCACGTGTGGACCACTGACCTGCAGCGCCAGCATCACCTGGGAGCCTCTTAGAAACGCAGCCTTTTGACTCTACCATGGATCTACTGCCTTTTATCAATATCGCTGCACGTACACATTAAAATTGGAGAAGCATCACTAAAGCAGGATTTCTTAAACCTGGATTCATCTGAGAAGTGAAAGAAAAGTGAAAGAGAAAGTTGCTCAGTCTTGTCCAACTCTTTGCGACCCTCATGGACTGTAAAGTCCATGGAATTCACCAGGCCAGAACACTGGATTGGTTAGCCTTTCCCTTCTCCAGGGGATCTTCCCAACCCAGGGATCGAACCCAGGTCTCCTGCACTGCAGGTGGATTCTTTACCAGCTGAGCCACAAGGGAAGCCCCATCTGGGAAAGTAAATAATAATAAAAGGAAAGTAATCTGGGAAAGTAAATAATAATAAAAAAAAAATCAATATGTTTAGGCCAGCACAACCTCACCTCCTGTCCCCTGCCGCCAAGAGGCTCTGATTTCAATCAGTCTGGGTGGGGTCTGGGCAGTAGGAGATTTTCAGCCTTCCTCCTGTGTTTCTGATATGCAGCCATTTTTGAGAATTAGTGCTTGTTAGAAATGCAAATTCTTGGGCCCTACCTCAGACCTAATGAATCAGAATCTGTCTCACAAACTTGGAGGGATGATTCTGTTGCACAGTTAATTTGAGACCCACAGTCCATGCTGGTGACAGACAGGAAAGCAGACCTGTATGCATCCATCTAGGCAGAGATGAGGGCCCAGACAGGGATTCATTCTCCTGGGGGACATTCAGCCTAGTGCGGAGGGGGACAGAAAGGCCTTCTATAGGGGGCACCATTTAGGTGGAGAGAAGGATCCAGCCAAGTAAAGAGATGGAAAAGTAAAGCACATTCCAGCAAAAGAAACTGGGGGTGCAATGGCCCTGAGGTGAGAGAGCACACAGCTCGTCTGAGCTCTTGAAATGGGTCAGTTGGATTGGAGGAAGGGATGCTGTGGGGTGAGACTAAGCTACAGGCCAGAGACAGATAGTGAAGGACCTGTGTGCCATGCTAAGGAAGTTTTTCTCTATGCCCAGGTGGGGTTTTGGTAGAAGGATATTAGAATGATCACTTTGGTAGCCACATGGAGAAAGGATTTGGGGAGGCAGGGGACACTGGTGGACTCAGGGGACCAGTCAGAAGGTGGTCACAGCTGTTCAGACAATGGGGAGGCACACATTATCAATCAGCCAGTTTCTAAACTGGGAAGTCACTACACTAATAATTGTATGGGATATAGTAGACAACTTTTCACCTCAAGGGCCTCTGTTAGATTGTCAAGATGAGTAGATTATCCTATTCAATCAGTTGATTTAACAGAGCTCAACATATTCATAAGCCCACGTTACAGAGGGTCAGTGTTCACAGCGGCACTACTTAGAATAGCCTAAGCACGGAAGTGGCCTGTGTCCACCGACAGATGAATGCATAAAGAAGGTGCGACACCTATGTACAGTGGAATATCACTCAGCCTTAAAAAGAATGACGTGATGCCATTTGCAGCCGCATCGATGGATCTAGAGATTATCACACTAGGCAAAGGAAGTCAGAGAAATGTGAACATCAGATACTACTTGTATGTGGAATATTAAAAAAAAAAGGTACAGATGAACTTTTTTACAAAACAGAAGGAGACTCACAGACAAAGAAAACAAAGGTATGGTTGCCAAAGAGGAAGAGGGGGGGATGAATTAAGGGTTTGGGATTAGCACACACACACTACTGTACATGAAATGGATGAATGGTAAGGACCTTCTGTAATGCACAGGGAACTATATTCAATATCTTGTAATAAACTATAATGGGAAAGAATCTGAAAAAAGTATCCATAAGTCCTGCGCTACAGAGAGACAGTGTCCCAAGGGACAAGGACATGAAATGATCAGTAAGATACGGTCGCTGCCATCAAGGAGCATACAGTCTTCTTGGGAGGCACACATGGCCAGACAGGCACATGCTACAGAGTACAGACACTGGTGGACACGTAAGTTAACTGGCCGGCACTGGCCATGCCCTCTTACTGTGATGCTCGCCAGACCCTTGATGTATTCAGCCTCACCTCCCATGTGTGGCTCATCAGACCCAACTGCAGTCTTGTGGGCAGGATTATCTTCATTCCCATTTCATAGGTAAGAAAACAGGTGCAAATAGAAGTTAGCGGAATTACAATGTTGTAAGCTATGGCACCCCACTCCAGTACTCTTGCCTGCAGAATCCTATGGATGGAGGAGCCTAGTAGGCTGCAGTCCATGGGGTCGCAAAGAGTCGGACATGACTGAGCGACTTCACTTAAGCTATGTATTGCTATTTAGTCTCTCAGTCATGTCTGACTCTTTGCGACACCATGGACTGTAGCCTACCAGGCTCCACAGTCTATGGGATTTTCCAGGCAAGAATACTGGAGTGGGTTGATATATATATATATATACACATATATATATATGTGTGTGTGTGTGTGTGTGAATATATATACACATATGTGTATATATATATATATATTCTTTGTCAGATTCTTTTCCATTATAGGTGATGAATCTGACAAAGAATATATATATATATATAAATGATACATATAAATTTTTCCATACCATCTTACAGATGTTAACATACAAAGCACATTCTTCTTCAGATGTATCCTATCTGAATTGCTTTGCCATTCACTTGAAATGAATATACCATTTTAAATCAACTCTACTTTAAAAAAAAAAGGTCTGGCATTAGTATTTTGAAAAGGGAAAATGTTTTTAAAAAAAGAAAGAAAAATGAGGCATAGAGAGATTACGCCATTTGCTCTGGATCTCAGGACCAGCAAAGGAGCAGAGATGAGACTTGTTATCCCAGGTCCTCTGGCTGCATCATCCCATATTCTAACAATTATAATGACATTTCCCAAGATTCAATCATCCTTCCTGATTTTTACCACAATTTTGCAACCATGAACAATTATTTACTTTGTATTTTACATTAAACTTGCTTGTTTTTACATGTTAAATAATTTATTCTAAAAAGAAGGCCATATGAATACAGTGAATAGAAAATTGGTATCACTTGCCACAAATAGGAGATGACTGTAACATTAAATAAGTCAGACAAACCAATGGTATTTTTTAAAAGATTTTTTGATGTGCACTATTTTCTTTCATTTTTAAAAAATTAATTTATTTTTTATTGAAAGATAACTGCTTTACAGTATTTTGCTGTTTTCTATCAAACTTCAACATGAATAAGCTACAGGTAGACATATACCCCCTCCCTTTGGAACCTCCCTCCCGTCTCTCTCCCCATCCCACCCCTCTAGGTTGATACAGAGCCCCTGTTTGAGTTTCCTGAGCCAGACAGCAAATTCCTGTTGACTATCTATTTTACATATGGTAATGTAAGTTTCCATGTTACTCTTTCCATACATCTCACCCTCTCCTCCCCTCTCCCCATGTCCATAGGTCTATTCTCTATGTCTATTTCTCCATTGCTGCCCTGAAATTAAATTGTTTAGTATCATTTTTCTAGATTCTGTATATATGTATTAGAATACAATATTTATCTTTCTCTTTCTGACTTCACTCTGCATAATAGGTTCTAGGTTCATCCACCTCATTAGAACCGACTCAAATGTGTTCCTTTTATGGCTGAGTAATATTCCATTGTGTATATGTACCATAACTTCTTTATCCACTCATCTGTCAGTGGACATCTAGGTTGCTTCAATGCTCTAGCTATTGTAAATAGTGCTGCAATGAACAATGGGATACATGTGTCTTTTTCAATTTTGGTTTCCTTGGGGTATATGCCAAGGAGTGGGATTGCTGGGTCAATGGTGGCTTTATTTCTGTTTTTTTTTTTTTTTTTTTTTTTTTAAGGAATCTCCATACTGTCTTCTATAATGGCTGTACCAATTTACATTCCCACCAACAGTGCAAGAGCATTCCCTTTTCTGCACACCCTCTCCAGCATTTATTGTTTGTAGACTTTTCTGACTGGTGTAAGGGGAAAAAAAAAAAATAGGCATAGAAGGAACTTACCTCTACATAGTAATGGCCATATATGATAAGCCTACAGCAAGCATTATTCTCAATGGTGAAAAACTGAAAGCATCCCCCTAAGATCAGGAACAAGACAAGGGTGTCCACTTTCACCACTATTATTCAACACAGTTCCGGAAGCCCTGGCTACAGGAATCAGAGAAAAAAAAGAAATAAAAGGAATCCAGATCAGAAAAGATAAAGTAAACTCTCATTGTTTGCAGATGACATGATACGGTACATAGAAAACCCTAAAGATAGTATCAGAAAATTACTAGAGCTAATCAGTGAATTTAGGAAAATTGCAGGACACAAAATCAATACATAGAAGTCACTTCTATATATGAACAATGAAAAATCAGAAAGAGAAATTAAAGAATCAATCCCATTCACCACTGCAACAAAAAGAATTAAATATCTAGGAGTAAACTTACCTATGGAGACAAATGAACTCTACACAGAAAATTATAAGACACTGATGAAAGAAATAAAAGATGACATAAACAGATGGAGAGATATTCCATGTTCCTGGGTGGGAAGAATCAATATTGTGAAAATGACTATACTACCAAATGCAATCTACAGATTCAGTGTGATCCCTATCAAATTACTAATGCCATTTTTCACAGAACTAGAACAAGACATTTCACAATTCATATGGAAACACAATAGACCCTGAATAGCCAAAGCAGTCTTGAGAAAGGAGAATGGAGCTGGAGGAATCAACCTTCCTGACTTCATATTATACTACAAAGCTATAGTTATCAAGACAGTATGATACTGGCACAAATACAGAAATACAGACTGATGAAGCAAGATAGAAAACCCAGAAATAAACCCATGCCCCTATGGGTAGCTTATTTTTGACAAAGGAGGCAAGAATATACAATGGGGCAAAGACAGCCCCTTCAATAAATGATGCTGGGAAAACTGGACAGCTACATGTAAAAAAATGAAATTAGAACACTTCTTAACACCATACAAAGAGGTAAACTCAAAACGGATTAAAGACCTAAATGTAAGACCAGAAACTGTAAAACTCCTAGAGGAAAACATAGTCAGAACACTCAAAGATATAAATCAAAGCAAGATCCTCTATGACCCACCTCCTAACGTAACAGAAATAAAAACAAAAGGAAACAAGTGGGACCTGATTAAACTTGAAAGCTTTTGCACAGCAAAGGCAACTGCAAGCAAGATGTGCACTGTTTTTAAATTCTCTATTTGTTGCAATATTGCTTCCTTTTTTGAAATTCTGTTGACTTATTTATGGCTGTGCTGGGTCTTTGCTGCTGTGCGGGCTTTCTCTACTTGTGGTGGGTGTGGGCTGCTCTCTAGTTGCAGTGCGTGGGCTTCTGTGCGGCGGAGCACAGGCTTTAGGGTGCTCAGATGCAGTGCAGGGACTCTGTGGTTGCGGCTTCCAGGCTCTAGAAGACAGGCTCTGTCGTTGTGGCCCGAGGGCTTGGGGTGCTTCTAAAGATAAGCGAACCTTCTGGGAAGAACTTTCTCACTAGGAGATTTAATCTTATCTGATAGTATCCGTCTACTGCCCCCAGTCATTGCACATCCTCCTGGGGCAGACACTGTGACGTCTCCCGTTCTCCCCTTTTCCCTTTTTATGAGACGCCTGCCTTCTACTGCCTCAAGGCCCCACCCCACGAGATCACCAGGGACAATTCTTCTAGGAGGGCGGAGGGGAGTGAAGGTTTGATATAGTATCATAAGTTATAGAGGCAGCCGCTGGGGCTTCAGTCTTGGGGAATGTGATTGCGATACAGTGATGGTCCTCATGTGATAAATGGCAAAGATTATGTCTTGCTTTGCTCTCAGCTCCTGTTTTTCTTCTTTTTTCTCCTTTGTGGGGTCACTTTAGCTCTGATCTTACACTTTTGTCTCTCAATGTTCATGAATCTTCTTTTGCTTTGTTAATGTTTAGTGATTTTTTAAAATAATATTACTCAACTTGATAACTTTAAGGCTGTAGAGAGAAAGAAGGAGACTTTGGAGATGCCTTAAAATCTGGGAGGCTGGGGGACTGAGAATACAGAGCAGAAGCTGGGTGAGAGGAGAAGTTATCAGCTTTGTTTGCCTGTCCTTGGGGACATCTGGTTGCTGGAGCACTGGCTAGTCATGTGGGAGGACCCAAGGATGAGGCTGGAGGGTGGTCCTGAAGCAGGATTACAGCTGCGTGGAAAGCCTGTGAACAAACTCCCACCCTAAATGAGGGCTTGAGGTGGTGTCCCCACTGCATTTAGAGCCCACGAGTGTGTGTGTGGGGGTGACTCCCAGCCCTTTAGAATGATCCTCCAGCCTGACCGTTCTCCCTGACTTGAGAATGTACAAGAGCAGGCACTTGTCTCAAGAAAAATACCTCCCAAGTGATGTATTTGTTGACCCAGCTCTGTGTATACCTAATTTGTACATCAGCTGGGACATTGCTTTTATTTGAGTTAAATAATTTATATGTTAACAACTCTACTTTAATGATCATGATTATCATGATTTATCATATACTTTTTAGCATCCCGGTAAAACAAAATTCAGGAGATTATCACCTGAGTCTGCTTGGCAAATGATTTGTTTCTATCAATATTCCAGTGAGAGGGGAACATTTTGCTTATGTGACACACACTCGAGAGTTACAAAGAGCCAAAAGACCCCCCATTAAGCATATCTGAACACATGCAACTCCATATGAAAGATTAGAGGAAGAACAAAAAAAATGACTGTGAAGACCAAGTCTTCAATTTCTCTTAATTTTAGTATGGTGATGTTCCATGAGGTCTGCTTTTCAGAAGCTGAGTTTAGAACAAAATAAAAAGACACTGAAACTTTTCAAAAATAGTCTTCAAAATTTCATTTAGAAATAGACAGAAAACCTGATTTCTTATCTGGAATATCCAGGTACTAAAGACACTATGATGAAAGTGAAAGAGGAGAGTGAAAAAGTTGGCTTAAAGCTCAACATTCAGAAAACTAAGATCATGGCATCTGGTCCCATCACTTCATGGGAAATAGATGGGGAAACAGTGGAAACAGTGTCAGAATTTATTTTGGGGGGCTCCAAAATCACGGCAGATGGTGACTGCAGCCATGAAATTAAAAGATGCTTACTCCTTATCTTCCCTGGTGGCTCAGACGGTAAAGCGTCTGCCTACAATGCAGGAGATCTGGGTTCAATCTCTGGGTCGGGAAGATCTCCTAGAGAAGGAAATGGCAACCCACTCCAGTATTCTTTCCTGGAAAATCCCATGGATGGAGGGACCTGGTAGGCTACAGTCCATGGGGTCGCAAAGAGTCAGACATAACTGAGCTACTTCACTTCACTTTACTCCTTGGAAGGAGAGTTATGACCAACCTAGATAGCATATTCAAAAGCAGAGACATTACTTTGCTAACAAAGGTCCGTCTAGTCAAGGTTATGGTTTTTTCAGTGGTCATGTATGGATGTGAGAGTTGGACTGTGAAGAAAGTTGAGCACCAAAGAATTGATGCTTTTGAACTGTGGTGCTGGAGAAGACTCTTGAGAGTCCCATGGACTGCAAGGAGATCCAACCAGTCCGTTCTGAAGATCAGTCCTGGGTGTTCTTTGGAAGGAATGATGCTAAAGCTGAAACTCCAGTACTTTGGCCACCTCAGGTGAAGAGTTGACTCATTGGAAAAGACTGAAGCTGGGAGGGATTGAGGGCAGGAGGAGAAGGGGACGACAGAGGATGAGATGGCTGGATGGCATCTTGGACTCAATGGACGTGAGTTTGAGTGAACTCCAGGAGTTGGTGATGGACAGGGAGGCCTGGCATGCTGCAATTCATGGGGTCGCAAAGAGTCGGACATGACTGAGCGACTGAACTGAACTGAAAGACACCAAGTATATAAGATGTAATCATGATCCTCAGGAATTTTACACTGGCAACCCACTCCAGTATTCTCACCTGCAGAATGCCATGGACAGAGGATTCTGGCAGGCTACAGTCTATAGGATTGCAAAGAGTTGGACATGACTGAGCGACTGAGCACATGCGCAAGGGAAAGAGACATAAAACGATGGTAAAAGTTGGACCATAGGGGTTGAAAAGTGGCAAGTGAATCCAGGGGCTGGTTAGTTCCTTTGCATCAGCTGATAGAAGATAGGGCTATGGAGGAGGTGGCATTTGAGTTAGTTATTGATGGGTGCCTAGGATTTTACAGGGAGCAGAGAAGGAGATGAGAGGGAACCGCGGGAACAAGGACGTGCAGAACTCGCTTTGTAGAATGGGTGTGATGGTGGGTGCATCGTGCCTACTGAGGGAAAGTGACTGAGCAGGGTGGAAAGGTGAAGGTCTCTGAATGGCGCTTGGATTTCACTGAACTAGTCATGGGCAGCCATTGTGGGTGCTTAAACAGGACAGTAGTGATGATGGGATGCTTTGATTTAGAAAGCTAGGAACGGAGATTAGGCAAGAGGCTTTTTATGCTGGCTCAGTTAAAATGATCCTTCATATGTGCATGTGTGCTAAGTCTCTTCAGTCAAGTCTGATTGTGTGTGATCCTGTGGACTGCAGCCAGCCAGGCTCCTCTGTCCATGGGATTCTCCAGGCAGCGGTACTGGAGTGGGGTTGCCACGCCCTCCTCCAGGGGATCTTTCTGACCCAGGGATCAAACCTATGGCTCTTACACCCCTTGCATTGGCAGGTAGGTTCTTCACGGCTGGCACCACCTGGGAAGCCCATCCTCCATATATCTTACACCAACTGTGTCCTCTCTCTTTCTTCTAATAAATATTCTGAAATAAAGGATCTTTGTTTTAGAGAGATCAAATAGATTTGACATGCAAACAACTCAAATTGATCCAATGAGTGAAGTCCTGAAACACAGCTGAGGGGATGAGAAGGGGCTGTCTTTATTTTGGATTTCTGGTCCGTAATTTGTTTTTTGTTTTTGTTTTTAGTATATGGGACATACTGCTCAGGAAGATCCCCTGGAGGAGGCAATGGAAATTCCCTCCATTATTCTTGCCTGAAAAATTCTGTGGATAGAAGAGCCTGGCAGGCTATAGTCCACAGGGTCACAAAGAATTGGACACAGTTTAGCAACGGAGCACATACACGTTACTGAGATGGAGGAGGGGGTACGAGAAAGAGGGAAGAAAACCATGCACCATACTTTGCTACTCCTCCAAGAAGACTTTTTTTTTCCTTTCTGTGAGGCTCTTCAGATCAAATTAAGCAGTAAAAATACTCTAATTGAGTTGGGCTGGACTGGAGATGGATCCTTCTCTTAGTACAATTACATGGTGTAATCTGTGCTTCCAAGTATACCATTTCTCCTTCCAAGAGGAACCCTGAGCCTGTAACAGACTCCCAGGCAGGCTCAAGAAAGAAGCACGGCTGCTGTTATTAAAGAGGCGGAAGAGATGCTGTCATGGACGTACAGCAAAGACATCCCACGCCTTCAAAGACGTCGCCGTGCTGCCCTGGGGAGTGGAGGGAAGGCAGAGGGACCAGTGGGGACCAACTGAGGGGGAGAATTTTACCGTGAAGCATTAGACTACTGTGATGGCTGCTTTTTGAGACCTGACGTTAGCTCAGGTCGCCGGTGGGTTGCAGACGTTGGGGGGTGAGGTGGGGGGTGTGTGTGGCAGTGGTTCTAAGTCAGTGAGAATCCTCACATAGAGCCCACTGCCCAGAGCAAGCTCAGCTGCCTTTGGAAGTGATCAGAGCAAGGTGTGGAGCCTTGTTCAGTTTCCCCGACACGTCCACCTCCACCACCCACTTAGAATACTTTCTTCCCTCTGAATCACAAATGAGAATCAGGGTGAAGTTTTCAGTCTCAAACTTTTAAATTTTTGGATCTCATTTTGGACCAGTTATCAGAAAAATGGAGTTGTAAGGCTTTGCCTTCTCTTCATTTTTATTTTTCCTCTTTTCAAATTCTCTGTAGAAGCTTTCTTTTCATCCAAGCTCCCTGGGGAGAGGTGTTGACACTGGGAACCACTCCGTTTTTCCCTTACGTGTCGGGGTTGGTAGGGGATACTCAATTGTCAGTTAAAAAATAATGATCTGTAGCGGATTAAAGAACTAAGAGAGCCTTACACTTTGAATCCTCTAAGTGGGTAATTCCTCTAACTGGGTAATTCTTCTAAGCGGGTAATTTCTTTAAGCAGGACCCTTCACAGCCCTGTAAAACCGAAGACCATCTAGGAACTCTTGAACTGTTTCAAATTGTTTTCAAATGGGCCTGAATGCTGTTGAGAAATGCATAATTTACGACCTTAACACTTGATTAGGTGGTAAACGACTGTCAGGAGAGATGTCCTTGGTAATCCAGTTATCATCCAGACTCTAATTATCACTTCACGGGGGAAGGAAGGCTGGGTAATTGAGAACCAAAACTCTTAAAGGGCTTGAAGTGGCCATTTTCTTATGCGGTTAAACAAATTATTTCTCTACCTAGAAGGTGTTTAATTGGTGCCAATTGAGGAGAAGGAGGAAACGGTGCTGTGTCTTCCAGGAGTGAGAGTCAGGAGGCTTCGGCCAAGGAAGAGCAAAGTTGCATTGACTTCTGAGAGGTCTCTCCCACCTAAAAAAATTCACTTTATTTAAAATATGTATTAAGCAAGGGAGAGAAGAGGAAGTGGGAGCCAGCCAAGAGAGGCCAGAACGTAATTAACAGCTGCCGGATGTCCCACGCCCCTGTCGGTCATCACTAAGGATTGTTCTCAGATGAGCACCCATCTCACCTGGTAGTAGTTCCCACTGATCACTATAAATTATTTAAGCCACAAATGCTGGGCCATCCATTAAACCAAGAATGGGGAAAATTGGCCAAAATTTGCCTCTGGGAAGGGTCCTGCTCTTCTGAATTTGGTGGAAATAGGAGTGAGAGGTAAGAGGTAAAGAGATTCCCTTCTGTATCTTTTTCTCTGATCATCCTTCTTCATCCTCCCCATCCTCAATCTTCTACGAAGCACTTCTATGTGCAGAAGCGTCCACACTAAGTGCTGTGGATACAAAACCGGGAATGTCAGGCATGACCCTCATCTTCAGCAGTGTCCACTCTAGAAGGACACTGGTGGATAGTGTTGGGGTTTAAAAGAGGCTGGGGATCAACCCGTCTTCTTTCAAATGTGGGATGAAGTGGTGGATACATTCTGGAGGGTGGGAGGTCAGTGTGCTTTGATTACTTACAATGCTGAGTGGAGAAAATGTGGGTTAGATCTGTGGCCAAGCGTGTTTGCCTATTGTGGACAAACGGTGTTGCCTGCCATATCTGCAAACAAAGGATGTTGGGGCCATCAAGCCATCAGCCGCTGCAACCACACACATCCAACAAACTGTGCACCCTGAGGGG
This sequence comes from Bubalus kerabau, assembly GCF_029407905.1. NCBI lineage: Eukaryota > Metazoa > Chordata > Mammalia > Artiodactyla > Bovidae > Bubalus > Bubalus kerabau. Next base: position 201,327,860 of record NC_073625.1, read on the forward strand.
ATTCAGGACGGAGCGAAACAGGATACTGGCTCTAAGAGTTGAGGTGTTTATCAGAGTGATTTCAATGATAGCAAGACTCTTGCATCTTCCCCTACAGAAAATGTGAAAGTGAAAGTCACTCAGTCGTGTCCGACTCTTTGTGACCCCATCGACTATGCAGTCCATGGAATTCTCCAGGCCAGAATACTGGAGTGGGTAGCCTTTCCCTCCTCCAGGGAATCTTCCCAACCCAGGGATGGAACCCAGGTCTCCCACATTGCAGGCGGATTCTTTACCAGCTGAGCCACACAGGGGCTATATTCATTGAGATTTTTTTTTCCCCCTTTAATGGACAGTAATCTTTTAATATTCCAACTACCTCATCTTTGTTGCAAAAACTGGCTCCTCCTTTACCTCTTTGGAGCAGTTGCTCAGAGCTATCTGAAAGGCTGTGTCATGGGCTTAGGTCCTTAGGAAGTCCACCGAATAAAGAATAATTCTCAACTTTTAGGTCGTGCTTTTTGTTTTCAGTTGAGACCACTCACCAGTAAAATCAGTTCCTACCTCTGGGCACTGGCACAGCTGGTCGACTGCCAGCATCCCCCACAATGAGGATGTTAGTGGGGCAATCTCCATGGCAGAGAGCAGAGCGGAACGCACGTGGCTTTTGGACCGGCTGGCTCCAAAAGAGTCTCTGCCTAATTCTCTGATCAGATCATCACTGCTGCCATCAGAGAGTAAGCTGGAAGTTGAGCCCAGAGTCACTGTGACTCATGTCTTTCTACTTGGAAAAACGAGGTCTTGTAATAGAGAGGGCTTGAAGGGATGTTAAGTGGAGACTAACCTGTACCAGGTAAGTTACATGCTTAATTCACTGCTTTCACAGGTTTGAGGTTAGAAGTGCAATTCTGTGCAATGTTCTGAAAACTAAAATTGGCCACATCCTGAAAAATTCAGAAGGCTAAAAATGTGCAGAACCACCATGATCCAGAATGACTATCTTATTATGGCGAGGATGCAGATAATGTGTCATCTGTCCCTGATGGGTAGGTGTCAGTCTGGCACAGAGAACGTCTGGTGAGCAGAAAATGAGGGCTGAATGTAAGCTGATATCTCCCACGTTCTTCTGAACTTACTTTTTCTCGATAGCATCTTTTTCACACGGATACAAATGCAATACATATTCATCAAAGAATATTCAGAAAATACACAGAAATAAAAAGAAAATAAAAGTCAACTTCATTCCACCATTGAAAGACATCATTGCTACTATTCAGGTTTTTTTTTTTTTTTAATTCTATGTATAAGGTGATGGATATTAACTAAACAGATTGTGGTAGCCACTGTGTAATATACACATACACTGAGTCATTATGTTGTATACCTTAAATGTATACAATACCATATGTCAATTATATCTCAGTAAAACTGGAAAAAACAAAATTCTGACCAACATAGACAGTTTATTAAAAAGACATAACTTTGTCAACAAAGGTCTGTGTAGTCAAATCTATGGTTTTTTCAGTAGTCATGTATGGATGTGAGAGTTGGACCGTAGCGAAAGCTGAGCGCCGAAAAATTGATGCTTTAGAACTGTGGTGTTGGAGAAGACTCTTGAGAAGCCCTTGGACTGCAAGGAGATTCAACCAGTCAATCCTAAAGGAAATCAGTCCTGAATATTCATTGGAAGGACTGATGTTGAAGCTTAAACTCCAATACTTTGGCCATCTGATGTAAAGAACTGACTCATTTGACCCTGATGCTGGGAAAGATCGAAGGTGGGAAGGAAAGGGGACGACAGAGGATGAGATGGTTTGATGGCATCACCGACTCAATGGACATGAGTTTGAGTAAGCTCTGGGAGTTGGTGATGGACAGGGAGGCCTGGTGTGCTGCGGTTCATGGGGTCACAAAGAGTCAGACATGACTGAATGACTGAACTGAACTGAACTGGCTGAGAGTTATTAAGAGAGTTTGAACGTCTTAAAGCAGTGCTGTGCTGTTAAATGCTTAATAACCCGCTTGCAAAGGGGAAGAAAGCCTTGATCTGTAGTATTTGCTCATTTTTGGGGTATAAATACTTCCAAGCTAGTTGATTTCAAGCTACCAGTGGTTTAAACCCTCCATTAAAATTATTCTGAAAAAGTAACAATTGATTCTTGTGAGCCAACACACTACTGCGAGGTTTTAAATATATATTTTACTGTTTCTCTCCAGAGAGTTTATACCCAGGAACGTTCCTACTAGGAGTGTGAGAGAAGGCCTGTTTAGATCCAGGTGGGCCAGAAGCTGAGGTGGAAAGTAAGGAAACTCAGAGGGGTCTCGTGCCACCTCTGATGACATGTAGGAAAAATAATTTTTTTCCCTAAACAATGATTCCACATATATAAACGTTGTAAAAGGGGAAAAACTAAACTCTGAATTTGTTTCAGATTTTTATTTAAAACCAAGTCCAAATATTTGCTAACCAAAATAGTCTCTCTTTTATTTCTCTATCTCTCATATTGATGCAAGGCTATTAAATATGGCATTTCATCATGTTGTATATGCAGAGAAATATGGCATCATAGAATAAAAAGAAACCTTGTAATATTGCTGGAGCATGGTAATTCTCAAAGAGCTGGAGTCCTGGCCCAGACGACAGCTAGCTCTATGAACTTAAGTGGAGCCCCTGCATTCTCTGTTGGTCCTCTGTATGAGAATCAGAGAGAGCTGTAAAATGCAGACGTAGTTCTGCCACCCCTCCATGCAAAACATTCTTTGACTGAGTTCCCTTTATTAGCATCAGGATAAAGTATTTTATCCTGATAAAATAGGATTTACAATGTTACCTGGTATAGCAGACAAACTTTAAGGTAACCTTCCTTGAATTAGTCCATGACTTGCTGTTACCCAGTAGACTGTGGCAAAGATGATGGAATGCCACTCCAGCGTTTGCATGGGTGTGCTCAGTCGCTTCAGTCGTGTTCACCTCTGTGTGACCCTATGGACTTCAGCCCGCCAGGTTCCTCTGTCCAAGGGATTCTCCATGCAAGAATACTTGAGTGGGTTGCCGTGCCCTCCTCCAGGGAATCTTCCTGACCCGGGGATTGAACCCGCATCTCTTATGTCTCCTGCACTGGCAGGCGGGTCCTTCACCACTGGTGCCCCTTGGGAAGTCCACTCCAGTGTTTACATCATGCTGCTTAAGATTCCATCTCTTTAGAGTCGTTCTTGTTTTCCTGCTGGCCTTGAAGGAATAAGCAGCCATGTTTTGCATGTCAGTAGAAAGATTCACATGCCAGGAAAATGCAGGGAACCTGTAGGAACTGACAGCCTCAGTCCGATAACCCCAAGGAACTGAATTCTGCCAAAACCCTGAATGAGCTTGGGAGCAGAACCTTCCCCAGTCAAGTCTTCAGATGAGAGTACAGCCTGGCCAACACCTGGGTTACAGCCTGATGAGACCCTGAACCAGAGAACCAGCTCAGCAGGCTTCGCCGCCTGACCCACAGAAGTGTAAGCTGATAAGCGTGTGTTATTTTAAGATGCTAAGTTTATGGTGCTTCGTTGCACAACGATATGAAACAGTCTGTGGTCTTCCATGACCTCTTGACCACCAGTCTCCTCTAGTCCAAGGCTAGTGCTTTCCTCCTGCCGCTTCAGATCCATTCTTCATGCTGTCTCTTCTTTCTCTGGGCTCAGAGACGCTGACATCTAGGGCTGCAACTCCCGAGCTTTCTTGCCCTCTGGGTTTTGACTGGCTCTGAAATGAGGCTGGGATGCAGGAGAAGGTGGGAGAGGGTGAATCGAGGCTTACTCCCTGCCAGGTGGTAGGCTGCAGATAGCCACGTTTCTCTATGAAGACCTCAGGCCTTGTTAAGAGGTTTTCCCCCTCTGGTTCCAGTGCTGTCTGATTTCTTCCTTTCTTTCTTTCCTTCCTGGGAGCACTGCATGGAATGTGGGATCTTAGTCCCCTGTGGACCAGGGACTGAATTCTTGGCCTCTGCTCTGGAAGTGTGGAGTCTTAACCTCTAGACCGCCAGGGAAGTCCTCTGCCTGGTTCCTTTACTGCTCCATTCCTGTGCCCCTGAGTGATGGGGCTGGTGCAAGCTCCTTCCTGTGGCTGCTGCTGCTAAGTCACTTCAGTCATGTCCGAACCTTCATTTTCAGCATCCTTTCCCTTGTTCACTTCCCTCAGCCCCACCTAAACTTTTGTTAGAGGGCACTTCATTAGACTCCCCTAACTGACCCTGTTTAACTATATCACTACTTCTGTTGGGACCCTGATCAATACAAAGCATTATTTCAGCTCCCTGCCCTACTCTTTTATACACAGGGCTTCCCCCATACACTAGAGGATGGTTTCCCCAGCCCCTGGTCCCCATCTTTACCTAGCTCAGTTATTATGCAAAATGTGGTCCCCAGAAGGGTAGCATCAGCCTCAACCTGGGGAGCACTAGAAATTCATGTTCTCAGGCCCTATCCCAGATGTACTGAGTCAGAAATGCTGAGACGGGGCCCAGCGATCTGTATGTTAACAAGCCCTCCAGGTGATTCTGAGGCATGCTGAGGTTTGGGAACCACTGGACTAGTTTGCTCTGTTATCTTCTACTTTAAGTTGCAAATTAGACTCTTAAACTTTATTTGTTCCCTATGTTACATTTTCCACAGCACTGTCTCTCTCTTTTTTTTTTTTTTTTGGCCACACTGTGTGGCAGGTGGGATTAGCATGTGGGATCTTTGTTCCCCAATCAGGGTTTGAACTTGCATCTTCTGCATTCGGAGTGAGGAGTCTTAACCTGGATCGACCGGGGAAGTCCTAGCAGTACCCGTTTCTGTATTTGTAGCATATCTATCACTTATACATGTTCAAAGGTGGTCTCTCCCAGCGTCTTACAAGCCCAACATCTATGCTTTGTTCATGTTGGAATTATTCTTGTCATATCCGGTGCCCGACCTTTAATGAATGTGCAATAATTATTTCTTAAAAAATTCATTCCTTGAACCATTTGTGCCTCAGTGTACTCATTTACAGAAAGAAGATTGACTGACTCATTCAATCAACAATCAACATTGCTCAAGTGACTTATTTAAGTCACAGAGTTTGGCTCTGGGCAGAAGTTTTCAAACTTCTGGTTTGGAAAGATCTAGATTGTATGGGTTAATTCATATTCTTCTCAACAATTTCTATCTAAGCTCATAAGGTTGCAGATTTGGAAAAATATATTCTATAACATATTAACATGCTTTTTAAACAGCTTAGCTCATAGTTCAGATAAACTGCTTTCCAATTCCTATCTAAATAATCTGACCAAAGAACTTGTGTTCTATACTTCAGCTCAAACCACTCTGTCAGCTTTATATTAACCTAATATTATTTTGATAGATTGAGGATCCATCCACTCAAAATTTATTACACCTTGAAATAACTGTTTACTCTTTATCAGGACACGTGTTTTGAACTCTGAATTGTAGTACAGTGAGTCTCATACATGTGCACCCTTAAGTTGCGAATTTTCAGAAATGCAAACGTGCTACCACCCCGATGTCACTGGATCATTTTTCGAGAGGGTAGACAGAACTGAATCCAGCTGGGAACCAGGCTCTGTGGCATCAGCGTCAGGGGTGAGTGACACTGAAGCTTGGCCTTTGTCTCCTATTGCTGGCGATCCTTCAGCTCTACCGACTCCCACCTCCTCTCCCATCAGTAACTCTTCTGCCCGTTCACCGGATGCCAGGGTCTGTGTGCCAGCTGTTATACTGCAGTCCTGTGCTTTTCAAGGTACTGGGCTGTACAACTAAAAATGTTTTCTTTATTTTTGCGTTTGATTTTTATGTCTTATTTGTATAAAAAGTACTATGAACCTGTTAAAGTACAGAACTGTAGAGTCGACTGTGTTCATTGCACACGTAGGCTAACTTTGTTGGACTTACCCATGAGCTCTTGAAATGGAACTCTGTATAGGCTGTGGCAAGGACAGTTGCTTAGAACTATTTTTTTTTAAAGCCACAAGCTGTAGCCTGATCTTATGTTTTTAATGACAGTGGGGTCATAGTCTAAGATGAATTTTCCAGACTCGAAGTGGTCTTGTCCCTGAAGGAGCTTCTTGAACTTATGACAAAGAGGAAGAGATGGGAGCCATCGGAGGTTTGAACAGAGGTATGACAGGAACAAACTTACATTTTAAAAGGATCACCCTGGCTACTCCACGGTGTAGCAGAACAAGAGCAGAGGCAAAGAGATGTGTCATGAGGTGGTTGCACTGATCCAGGTAGAGAGGTGGTTGGCTGGGATGACTGGACATCATTGCAGACAGAGGCATGTTCAGCGTCTGGGTATATTGTGAAGGCAGAGCTATTCAGCTTTGCTGACAGATGTGATCTGGGTGAGAGAGATAGAAGTCAAGATTTCTGGCCTGTGTAACTGTTAGGATGGGGCTGCTATTTAGTGAGATGGGAAAAACTACCAGAGATGCAGGCTCTGTGCAGGAAGATCAGGAGTACAGAAGGCATCTACTGTAAATTATCAAGTTACAATTGAATAAACAGCACTGGGTTTAATAAATATCTTGGGAGTTTTATACACACTGTCTCAAATGTTGGCTTCAATATGACTGTGGATGGAGACAAAGAACATCCCATGATTTTATTCCCCATCAGTCTGTGCTAACTAAGGTAGACGTGCTTCAAGAAAGGAGGAGATCATGGCCCCGTGTAGATTCGATGTGGAGCTGGTCCTTGGGTCAGATCTCTTCCTTGTCCTTCTCCTGCTCTGCTCTGCACCACAGAGGGACTGATCATTGCTGGCTGTGTTTCCTGGAGTCTGTGGACAGGGGGGTTTGGCTGTGTTGGTTCCAGGAGGTCATCACGAGAGGTGAGTGAGTGGCGGGAGGAAGGAGCAGGGGCATTTCTCCTCTTCTCTGTCTGACTCATGCAGCGTCTCTGCTGGAAGCTCAGCATCCTCCATGTACCTGCTCCACCTGAACAGGCCCTCAGGGCCTGATAACACTACCTTCCTGCTCTGGGCTCCCAGCCCAGGGGAGCCCCAGCTTCCTGGACCGGAGTCTCTGGGTTGCCATCCTGTCCCTATTTGGCTTCTCCATTTAATGTCTAGACAGTGAAGTTGCTAAGTTGTGTCTGACTCTTTGTGACCCCATGAACTGTAGCCCACCAGGCTCCTCTGTCCGTGGGATTTTCCAGGCAAGAATACTGGAGTGGGTTGCTGTTTCCTTCTCCAGGAGATCTTCCTGACCCAGGGATCGAACCTGGGTTTCCTGCATTGCAGGCAGATGCTTTACCCTCTGAGCCACCAGGGAAGCCCAATGTCTAGAGGGGTTTCTATTTTCCTGGATGATTCCCTCAGACTAAAATTCCCATAGTGAAAAATGGGAACTTAGGGTACTTGGTACATCACTTATTTCAAGGGTATTTAAGTGTTTGACTTGTGTTTATCTTCTCTGCTTGGTTTGTCCATGACCTGATTATCCTTCTGGGTGAGATGAGCTGTGGGTTACCATTGATTTGACCCTCATGGATTTTCATTCAGTACTCAGGACTAAAGTGTCGACAGCAATCTTAAAACAAAACCACCCTTCTGATGCCTGAATTTCTTCTCTGGTATCACAATCAAGCTTGGATACTCTTCAAGAGAAACTCATTAATTTTCAAGGTTTGCCATTTTATCTTTAGTTTTATTTGAAATTTAAATTTTTTGACTAGAACAACACCCCTCCCCCCGAAATAAAACAAAACAAAACACGAACTCAAACTGGCTTAAAGAAAAAATAGAATTTATTCAGTTCAGTTCAGTGGCTCAGTCATGTACGACGCTTTGCGACCCCATAAACCACAGCACGCCAGGCCTCCCTGTCCATCACCATCTCCCGGAGTCCATACAAACCCATGTCTATTGAGTCGGTGATGCCATCCAACCATCTCATCCTCTGTCATCCCCTCCTCCTCCTGCCTTCAATCTTTGCCAGCATTAGGGTCTTTTCAAATGAGTCAGCTCTTCATATCAGGTGGCCAAAGTATTGGAGTTTCAGCTTCAGCATCAGTCCTTCCAATGAACACCCAGGACTGGCCTCCTTCAGGATGGACTGGTTGGATCTCCTTGCAGTCCAAGGGACTCTCAAGAGTATTCTCCAACACCACAGTTCAAAAGCATCAATTCTTCGGCACTCAGCTTTCTTCACAGTCCAACTCTCACATCCATGCATGACCAGTGGAAAAACCATAGCCTTGACTAGATGGACCTTTGTTGGCAAAGTAATGTCTCTGCTTTTGAATATGCTGTCTAGGTTGGTCATAACTTTCCTTCCAAGGAGTAAAAGTCTTTTAATTTCATGGCTGCAATCACCATCTGCAGTGATTTTGGAGCCCCCAAAGATAAAGTGAGCCAATGTTTCCACTGTTTCCCCATGTATTTGCCATGAAGTGATGGGACCAGATGCCATGATCTTCTCTTTCTGAATGTTGAGCTTTAAGCCAACTTTTTCACTCTCCTCTTTCACTTTCATCAAGAGGCTTTTGAGTTCCTCTTCACTTTCTGCCATAAGGGTGGTGTCATCTGCATATCTGAGGTTATTGATATTTCTCCCGGCAATGTTGATTCCAGCTTGTGCTTCTTCCAGCCCAGCGTTTCTCATGATGTACTCTGCATAGAAGTTAAATAAGCAGGGTGACAATATACAGCCTTGACGTACTCCTTTTCCTATTTGGAACCAGTCTGTTGTTCCATGTCCAGTTCTAACTGTTGCTTCCTGACCTGCATACACATTTCTCAAGAGGCAGGTCAGGTGGTCTGGTATTCCCATTTCTTTAAGAATTTTCCACAGTTTATTGTGATCCACATGGTCAAAGACTTTGGCATAGTCAATAAAGCAGAAATAGATGTTTTTCTGGAACACTCTTGCTTTTTTGATGATCCAGCAGATGTTGGCAATTTTATCTCTGGTTCCTCTGCCTTTTCTAAAACCAGCTTGAACATCTGGAAGTTCACGGTTCATGTATTGCTGAAGCCTGGCTTGGAGAATTTTGAGCATTACTTTACTAGTGTGTGAGAATGAGTACAATTGTGCGGTAGTTTGACCATTCTTTGGCATTGCGTTTCTTTGGGCTTGGAATGAAAACTGCCTTTCCAGTCCTGTGGCCACTGCTGAGTTTTCCAAATTTGTTGGCATATTGAGTGCAGCACTTTCACAGAATCATCTTTTCAAATTTGAAATAGTTCAGCTGGAACTCCATCACCTCCACTAGCTTTGTTCATAGTGCTGCTTCCTATAGGCCCACTTCACTTCACACTCCAGGATGTCTGACTGTAGGTGAGTAATCACACCATCATGGTTATTTGGGTCATTAAGACCTTATTTGTACAGTTCTTCTCTGTATTTGTGCCACCTCTTCTTAATATCTTCTGCTTCTGTTAGGTCCATACTCTTTATGTCCTTTATTGAGGCCATTTTTGCATGAAATAAATAGAATTTATTGGTTCTTTTAATTGATTAATCAAGAGGGACTGTTTCAGATGAGGCTTTATTCTGGGCTCAAAGAATGTCCATGACCCAGTTTTGTTTTCGTTCCTCCCCCCTCCCTTTCTTAACACATCTTCTTTAAGATCATTTCCTCCTGAAACCAGGTCGGCTCCCCTTGTGGTCTGAAGTTGGTTCCTAGGAGGTCACAAAAGCTCAGACAAAGCCTAGACTCTCCCTGGCCCCGACTGGCTCATATGTTCCAGCACTCATTGGTCTGCTTTAGGTCACATTCCTATCCCTGATTGGCCTGCCTTTGGTCTTATGCTGTCAACCCTGAGCTAATTCCTGTGGCTGGGTAAATGGAATGTGGTTTTTTAAAGATTATTATGTATTTTTCATGTATTTTTGGCTGTGCTGGACCTGCTGCAGTGTGCCATGTTCTTAGTTGCAGCAAGCAGGGTCTATGCTTCACTGCGGTGCTTGGGCTTCTCATTGCGGAGCTTCTCTCATTGCAGAGCACAGGATCTAGCCTCTCAGGCTTCAGTAGTTGTGGCTCCCAGGCTTAGTTGATTCTTGGCATGCGGAATCTCCCCAGACTAGGGATCGAACTCATGTCCCCTGCATTGGCAGACAGATTGCTGTCCATTGGTCCACCAGGAAATTCCAGCGGGATGCACTGATAGGCCTAGGAAAGTACTCAGTAAGTGGAATAGACTGGTTAGCTTAAGCAAATATATAACTGAATGGAACTGGGAGTGGGGTCAATCCCACCCAAACTACAGATCTCAAAAATTCAGGATGAAGTTAATCAGGAAAAGGGAGGAAATGGGTTCTAGAAATGCTTGGGGAAAAAAATTTCGCCTCTAGAAGGCAAGGACAAAGAGTCATTTGAGTGTCTGCTGTTGTTTCACCTCTATAGGTAGAGGATTCTTGAAGGTTTACATTGGACAAATTCAGGTCGCCAAGGTGCATTAACAAATCTTAGATGCCACAAGTCTAAAATCTGGTAAATAAATCAAAAAATTCTCTATTCTATGAGGAGGTAAACTCTGAATTTCCAAAGCTCCTTGAGCAGGGATAAAACTATTCTTTATTTAATTATAAATCCATAAACAATGGATGTACAGGCATATGTATGTGGAAGGAGATGACAAAACACAAAGAAACAAAAGAAAGGATGATTTTTAAAATCTCGGCTTTTGACACAGTACAAAACCGTGAGAAAATGAGCTCTGGCCTGAAACAATGCATAATTAGAATGGAAACGCTCACAGCCAACCTGGAGGGAAGGACCGTCAATACCAAAACAACGCATTGAACCCCCATGAGAAGTGCAGCCAAAATTTCATTGGATGATTCCATCGTTTCATTTTTCAAAATGGTAACTGCGGCAACTGAGGTGCGCTTTAAAGATCTACACCTCCATGGACGCCGCTTTAAAGATCTACACCTCCATGGACGCCGCTTTAAAGATCTACACCTCCATGGACGCAGCGACGTGCGACAGGTTATTCCTTAATTCGTTATTCTTTTTCATGTAGGGCCAGCCAGTAGTTACATTGAACAAAGCTTCCCTCCCCCCTGGCCCCTCTCCTGATTTCTTTTCTTTTCTTCTGGTTTGGCAGGTGCCTAGATTCTTATCTCTGCACAGGACAATAAAACAGCAGATGATCTGGTAACAGTGACAAGAACAAAATCCCACCTACAACTTAAAAAACATGAAGTGAATGGTGAGTCACTTAATCCTCTACTTACCATTAAGTCATATCTAATAATTTATAAAATAAGAGAGTACGTAAATTTTAGTGAACATGGTTCAATGCTATAATAGAGAGAGGAGCTTAATGGGATTCTCTTTTTATTTTTTGTGAGGTAGGGAGGTCATGTATTTTTTTGTCTTTTTTTGTCAAAATGAACTCTAACTCTTCAAGCCTCAGACCACTAGGTGTTTGAAGGAGCTATTGTTCTAACAGAACTTACCTGTTGAGGTTGTTTTTCTGTTGATCACTCACACTACATAATTCTGAGATGGCTTCTTTTTAAAAATTTTTAAAAATTATGGTTGATTTATAATGTTGTCAGCTTCAGATATACAGCAAAGTGATTCAGTTATACACATGTATATATCTTCTCTTTCAGATTCTTTCCCATTATGTGCATAATGAGGTATTAAATACAGTTCCCTGTGCTATAAGGTAGGAACTCGGATGGCTTTTTTCTGACACTGACTTGAAAAGCATCCCTGAAGCAACCAGACAGAGCTGTTGTGAGATTCAGGTTCCGCTGGAAGTCCAGCACGATGACTGGGGAAGTTTCAGCTAGCTGTGGTGGTGGAATGGCCCTCCCTCAAAACTAAGTGGTTAAAAAGAACTGTTGACTATTACTGACAAGACAATGCATCCGCCGGATGGACCCACTGATCTGGGCTGAGCTCTGCCCACCTCCGCCGGGTTTACTGGCATCCCTTTGGTCAGCCAGGGCCCCTTTGGCCATGGCTGGGACACATCAGCTTCGCTCCACGTGTCCTTTGATCCTTCCCGCAGGTCAGTCTGGATTTATCCACATGGCAGCGGCAAGGTTCCAACAGAGTGGATGCATGGAAGGTCTCTTAAGCTCCGGAGTCAACTGGATCGTTGTCACTTTGACCTCATTATACCGTCAAAAGCAAGCCCAGATTCCAGAGGAAGGGAAATAGACAATGCCTCCTGGTGGGAGGAGCTACCAACTCATCTTGGATGCAGGAGGGAAAGAATTGAAGCCAGATTTGCATCCATGTACCAAAGGGAACTTGAGTATTCTCAGCTCACATGGTAAACACCTTATTTTTAGGGGGGAGAGTAGGATAAAAATAAATGTTATGTGTGAAAGAAGTTCCCATACCCAATTTGGAGACAATCTGGTTTATTAAAATAGAAACATCTCCCCCCAATTTTCTTTTTTAGTTCTCTTATTTCTACCATTTGTTGACTATTCCACCCACTGTAGAGAGAAGCTTTCATATTTAATTTGTTTTTTGTTTTGTTTTGTTTTGATTATACTTGAATTATTTTTGGCTTTGTTTGTTAATATATTATTGTGGAATTTAGGTTTCTTAAAACACGAGCATATTTTCTATTCTTCTGAGTTTTATTTTTAGGTATCTTAAAATGAATTGCTATCCATAGTGGAATACTTGAAATCATTGTGTGAAAAGGTGTGATTCAGTTTTCACTTCTTCAAGAAACATTGTTGAGTGAGTGCCTCTTGGGTACTTAAGAAGCTGGGCTAGTTGCTCAAGATACAGTAAAGAACAAGGCACACAAAATCCCTGCGCTCAGTGAAGTGTGAAGTTGACCAGGGTGGGGTCAGGGTGCAGATAGGAAGCCAGCAAACAAGCAAACAAAAGAGTCAGCAAACCATGACTGATGATACGAAGTGCTGAGAAGGATAAAGCTGGAGGCTGGGGAACTTGGTTTAATCAGAGACCTCCACCTCCACTTACAGGAGATTGGAGGAGGCACAAGTGAAGCAGAGGCTCTTTGGGGAAAGAAGACAGCAGTGCAGAGGGCCAGGGGCAGAGCAGCCCAGAGTGGGCAGGCCTGGATGAAGCCCCAAGACGCCTTCGTGGAGAGTGTCAGGGACAGAATCCAGTGTCCCAGGTGCCATCAGCTCTCTGCTTCTGTCCATCTGGAGTCATCAGTCTTTGGAGTGCTTTCCTTCCCAGGGGCAGCAGTTGCCTCTCTATCAGAGGGCTGCCTTCAGACCTCCAGAATTCACTTTTCCTGAAAGTCCCAAGAGCTACGAGTCCTGGGAGTGGACCTTCTCTGGGGCAGCCCTTTAGCAATATTGATGAGAGTGGGGGTATCAATTCCCCAGCTCCCTTGCCAATGGGGTACCTCCCAGACCTCCCCTGCAGAAATAAGGCAAAGTTGTGTTCTTGCCTGGAGAATCCCAGGGACGGGGGAGCCTGGTGGGCTGCTGTCTGTGGGGTCACGCAGAGTCGGACACGACTGAAGCGACTTAGCAGCCGCAGCAGTGCTAAGTGGGACTTTTCTCGATTTCTCACCCTTGCTGGATTTTCTTCTTTTTCTGTCCCACCTCCATCACTCTCCTACTGGCTTTTCCTGGAACATTTTCTAATAAGTGACACTCTCAGGGATTCTTGTCCTTGGAGGTGATTCCAAGGTATACCAACCCTGGGCAGCCAGTGGCATGGGAGCAAAATGAATGAAGAACGAAGTATGAGATAGGGTTCCAGAGACAGGTCAGGCGCTGTGTAGCAAGTACACAGTACTTGTATAAGCAAGTACTTGTACCCCTGTACAAGCAAGCAGGAAATTACATTACCTAACATACGTATGCAAAAGCATCACCCTGTGGGCAATGGCCGGAGAGAGAATTGGTTGGCTGAGGGAAAGAGTAAAACCTCAAACCAAATTCAAGGCCAGTAATCCTCCCTGTGCTGACATCTCTACCAATTTCTTTTTATCTTTTCATTTGGGATAAAACGATCTACCCTTTGGCTATGCCTCAAAGATGGTGTGAGGATGAAAAGATGATTTGCATAAACATATCGCTTGCTGCAAAAGATTTGCCCAATAAAATCTGCTATTATTATTGATAAAAATAAAAATAGCAATGCAAGCTCATAGCCAATCTCTGGAGAATTTTCATACATTAATGGAAAAATTAAGTGTTATATTGAAGACAAGAGCAACTGTTGCTAAGTTTCTCTGTTGTTTGGACCATTGTTGCGCCTTTGAATGTGTGCAGAAACAAAATAGCTGATGCAAATATTTGTGACCCAACCTGGTTCATCCTGAATTAGAGATAAGGATCTTTTGAAAAATGGCAGCAATGAAACCAGCATTCCAGGTTTTTCCTTTTAGGAGAAAGGGATAGCTTATTTAAAAATGAAAAAAAAAGTATAAATAGAGGTTTAAAAATATTGGTTTATGTTCTAGATACAGATACACATAAATAATCTCCATACAAATGAGTTCATGTGTGTGTGTGTGATGATATGTGATGTGTATAGCAAGCATGCTTGGTAGACTCTGCTCATGAAAGCTTTTTCCAAACCAATGTACGGAAAGTGACAGATGGATCAGCAATGGCTGAGAAGCAGTTGCACATATCTGGCCAGCATGGTTTTGATTGCATGTTGGGTCATCAGCCAGCCACACACCAGAATTATTATTTTAGGAGGCTGCAAGAGAATTAGCCAATGTCAAAGGAAACAGAGATGCAGGGAATGAAATAGACTCTCAAGTGTGGAAGGGGAGGGAGTGATGGAGGCAAAGTGGGAGATGCAGTATCAGTTCTAAGTTTCCTAGGTCCCTGGGACCTCTAGTTCCTCTCCATAGAAAGCCCATCTTTCTGTCTTCGGTAAAAATGCTTTTGATAAGGCGTCAGTGTAGCTGAGCTACATCCAGCTGTCGGAATTGACACAAGAGCTCACTGAGAGCAGTTCGTTCTGGTGTTCAGGTCCAATCGTTATTGTTCCTAAGTTTTCATAATAAAAATCTCATAGTTGAAATAAACATGTGAAACGCAGGATACACCGGATAGGATTGGAGGTCCACATCTTCCAATAACCTTGTAAATGCTTCTTTTCTCTGGGGTTTTCTGAACTACACAGCAGGTGTAAGCTCAAGTGCAGTAGAAAATGACAGGCATACTTCAGTGTCAGAAGAACAAATATTTGGGCTCAGCATCTGAAAAGATCACACACCTCAGTAAGACCAACAGATGAGAGAAGTCTGTAGAAAGTCATGGCCATGTCTACTTTTCTACTTCTCCATCAACACCATTGTGGGGCTTTGCTCTATATTCTTTAAAACACACTTCATGGCACAAGATGTCAAAATCAGCCCAAACCAGGGAAGTGTGGACTCTACTACAGTGAGAAATCTCTGTTAAGTCACCCATTGGTTTTCCTTTTTGGGAAGATTCTCACAATGAATAAATAAAACAAATAAATCTTTCTCTCTCAGAAGAAATTAGCATTACAGGTCTGTGTGTTATTAGGCTAGACTTTGCCATGTCTTACGGTCTCTGCTGCTGCTGCTAAGCTGCTCAGTTGTGTCCGACTCTGTGCGACCCCATAGATGGCAGCCCACCAGACTCCCCCATCCCTGGGATTCTCCAGGCAAGAACGCTGGAGTGGGTTGTCATTTCCTTCTTCAAGGCATGAAAGTGAAAAGTGAAAGTGAAGTTGCTCAGTCGTGTCCGACTCTTAGCGACCCCATGGACTGCAGCCTACCAGGCTCCTCTGTCCATGGAATTCTCCAGGCAAGAGTACTGGAGTGGGATGCCATTGTGTTTTCTGGGGTCTCATCTACTGCACCCTTAATAAGCCTAGGGCATGCTTACAAGGGTCAGTTTTGAAAAACAGTGGAAAGAGTGACAGAGTTCCACATAGTGTTGCTGACAAGTGCTACCCATGTAGCTTCACATACATCAGAGACCCTCTCAGCCTCTGCCTCATTCTGTCTGGTACTCACCCTCCCCAGTGGCTCTTCTATGATGTGGGTTCCCACGTGGTTCATCCCAACTGCTATAGGTATTCTTATACTCAATTTTCAGGACCACCTCTTTAAAAAAATTTTTTTTCTTAATTAAAAAATATAAAATTGCCCCTGTAGAAAATTAGGTTTTAGAACCTGATAGTCGTGTGTGCATGATAAGTAGCTTCAGTCATGTCCAACTCTTTGTGATTCTATGGACCATAGCCCACTAGACTTCTCTGTCCATAGGATTCTCCAGGCAAGAATACTGAAGTGGGTTGCCATTTCTTTCTCCAGAGGATCTTCAGTGCTGAATAAATATGCAATGAATGGGTGAATTAAAAATATTTTATAAATATAATACAGAAGAAAAAATTTAAGAATCAGTCATAAACCCACCCTCCAGAGATGAACAATTAACACCACTTCTTGGTTATGTGCTCTGAGACATTTTTCTGCAAATCTAAAATCAAAAATTATACCATTTTGTCTTATTGTTTTGTTATATGCCTGCCTCTGGCCTCAAGTTGAACATCCTCCCATACCAATACATATCGTTATATGCCACACTTTTAATGGCTACCTAATAATCCACTGTATAGATATTACATGGATAATGGATTGCTTCACTAAGTTATAATTCTTTGACATTTAGCTTGCCTCTTTTTTTTTTTTTGTAAACAATACTGCAATGAACATCCTTGATGATGTTCTTCGATTTTTGTGTGTAATTTTATTTTTTTGTTTTCTTTTTGTTTGTTTGGCTGCATCGGGCCTCAGTTGCAGCATGTGGGGTCTTCACTGCATGTGACACATGACTCTCTCCTTGTGGCACAAGGGTTCCAGAACTTGTGGGCTCAGTAGGTGCTCTGTGGCATGTGGGATCTAAGCTCCCTGACCGGGGATAGAACTTGTATGCCCTGCATTGTAAGGCAGATTCATAGCCACTGGACCACCAGGGAAGTCCTTGTTTTATTTTAAAATGTGTGTTTATTTTTGAAGTACATTGAGCTACAGCACTATGTTAGTTCCTGTTACACAACATAGTGACTTTTTTCTGTACATTTCACTTTTTTCTTTACTTAATTGAAGTATAGTTGATTTACAATATGCTAATTTCTGCTGTACATCAAAGTGTCTCAGATATACACATATACACATTTTTATATGCATGTAATTTTAATTATTTCTTTAGGATAAACTCCCAGAAATGAAGAATGTGGGTTAAAGTATCTGTGTATTGTATTACCTATTGACAAGTCATTCAGGGAAGTACTTCTTTGCCTGTGCCTTGAGGTTGATCCCTGTCCAATTGGAACTCTGAATTATAACCTCCTTTGGAGTCTCCACCCTTCAGGATCTGAGTGACTTGTACACAGGTTATCAATGTGTATTTATTATGATCAAGTAATTTGAATAGCCCATTTCCTTGGCCTTGATTCTAGCTCTTCTAATAACTGAATTCCCCTGTATGGTGAAATAACCGATACACAGGAAATCACAGAGAAAGACCCCATGTTATCTCTGATACTTTAACTCCAGATCAATTAATTCATCTGGGCCAGAGGTCAATCAACTACAGTGCATGGGTCAGATCCAGCCTGTTTTTTGAATGGCCCATAAACCAAGAATTATTCCTGTATTTGTAAATGCTTGGAAAAACATCAAAAGAAGAATATTTCTTGAAGTGAAGAGTATATAAAATTTAATTTGTGCACATAAATAAAATTTTATGGGAATACAGCTCCATTAATTTATTTTCCACTTGTCTATGGCTGCTTTAGGGCTAAAATGGCAGAACCAAGGAATTTTGACCGAGACCATTACGTCCACAAGACCCATTCATTCATTCAAGACCTGTATTCATTCTTTGGCCCCTTACAGAAAACGTGTGCTGAGCCCTGATCTAGACGTCCGTCGATCCAAGCAGAGTAATCTAAACCCTAGAAAAGCGAAGTTTGCCAGACAGCCACAGTTATTAGCTCTGCCAATGTGTGGAGGTGAGATCTCACCGTCTTCCTATTGTCCAGGCTTTGACCCCAGCATTCCATAGAAAGTCTAGCACCTTAAATCTTGGCTTTGCCAAGTACTCAGACAAGGGGTTTTGGTTGTGAGTATTGACAGCTTCCCAAGTTCACAGTTTTAGCATCATTGATATCAAGTCCTGAGGGCATGCTTTGGCTGGCGTGGCTGCCGAGATGAAGTATGGCTCCCTGATTAACTTGTCAAAGTACGGTGCAGCTGCAGCATTTGCTGACCCATTTGCTTAACTTAAATAAAGGTTGGTGGTTAGGCTTCTGTTGCATTGTGCTCTCCTGCTAATTATCAGTGTATTTGTTTTAGAGACAATTAGCCACCTGGTTCATTCTCCCATTGAAGTCAGGTCATCATGACTTACATCTGCTTCCAGGCCTCCTCAAGTCCAAGACATAATAAAAAGATGATGGTCATGATTATAAAAAGCGTGCGGGGTTGGGCATCCATGGCATTGAATTCCCAAGGAGGACTGAGTTGCATCATTGTACTCACAGAAGCTCCTCTCTGCCAGTCACA
Source organism: Bubalus kerabau (assembly GCF_029407905.1). Lineage (NCBI taxonomy): Eukaryota > Metazoa > Chordata > Mammalia > Artiodactyla > Bovidae > Bubalus > Bubalus kerabau. The sequence goes on from NC_073625.1 coordinate 201,346,335, forward strand.
AAAGAAGGATGTGAACAGAGAACTCTCGTGCAGGGCTGGAAGTTCCTTTAGCAAGTGGCGAGAGGATTTGCAGAGGTCGACCCTAATAACGGCAGAACACGACGAGACGTGATTCCTCCCTGGGGCAGTATGCTGATACAACAAAAAAGTGACAAGCAGGCACGTCTTAGTGCTTGCAGAATTTGCATAAAACTGAAGTTGTTCAGACCTGTGGGTGTTGCCTTTTTTAAAAATGTGCCTGACAGCGTGACACAATATTATGCAGAATACACATTTGCTTTTATAATCCCATATGCTCTGGCAAAACTTAACATTTTGGAGCTAAGAGTTTATTATGCTGGGTCCTTGCTGAATCCCATTGATAACAGAGGCCCGGTCTGCAGCTTTCTGAGCTAGGGGAGGTGAAGGTCAACGGTCTTGAGGCTGCTTGATCACAGGGTGCACTGTGTTCCAAGGATGTAACTTCACTGTAGTGAGGAAATCAGATCTATGAAGCTTAGTAATGAATCAAGTGTGTGTCTTTGCTGCAGAGGGCCTGGAACTGGATTCAACAGCTTGAGACTGAGTATTAAACAGTTCACTTGGCTGCCTTAATACTAGTCAAGCAGAGACCGAAGTGAGGTTTGGTTCAGTATTGGGGAAAATGAAGCATTTGTAAAAGTTACAAGAATGCATTACAAGGATAAGTTACAACGGGTCACCAGGATACATTCTGAAGACCTTTCGCCCAGGAGGAAGGTGACAGAGAATGCATGCTTTCAGACCCCACATTAGCAACTTGCTTAAGCCCCGACAGAAATCCCAATTCACATAAAAACTCACACCATCCACAGAACTCCAGAGATGATGGCACTTCCCACAAAGGCACAAGGGATTATTTATAACGTATTGTTCAACTTAAATTAGGAAAAATGTAAGCAGAGAGCCAATTTGGCCCGCTAAATTTGGATTTCCCAAAGTGAATCCTGGCAGAACACTGGTTCTGTGGAGTATTATGTTGAATATGAGATTCTGTGGCCTCTTGATTTTGGGAAACGGGGGCTCAACTAAGTTAGCTAAGTTAAAAGTTTATGCAGGACCTCTGGGTGTTTTTAATATGCTAATGAGCTTTGTGAAATGCACATTTCCCAAACTTATTAGACCATAGAACCCCCTTTTCCTGAGCAGCTGGCAGAATAGTGTTCTGACAACAGGCTTGGTCAGAAAGGTTGCACCACAGTGCCTGGTCCAACTCAGGACTTTATGAAAATTCTAACTGAGAGCAAGTGAAAGTAGATGGTTGGGGACGATGGGCTTACAAAATTGAAGAGCAGGCTGGTTTCTGGATCTTAGAAGGGCTTGGGCTTTTCTTACTCCAGGTCTGAGGTCTGAGCATGAATGGTCTGACTTTTCAGTGTTTTTTTTTAATTGCTGCCTTGTGGAGCCTTAGGCTATGATTTGAAATGGTAAGAAATAATTTAGCTAATTGAGTCGAGAAGTAAGCCCACAACTTTTGATCACCTGCATAAAATCCATTAGTCTGAAGATGAATCGTGTAGTACAAAGGGTGGACAAATGGGGACGACGGGGTGCGGTCGCCCTCATTTCCTAAATGCGGGAGAAAGCAATCCAGCCTGATTGTCCATCACCGTTGGTGGCATGTGAGCCTTCCTATTTGAAAATGTTTGCCAGTTACATAATAGAGTGTGGGACATAAATAATACGGATCAAGTGCGAACACGGGACCAGCAAGGTGACTGTTTTACGCGCATTGATTCATAACACCAGCCTTTTAGAAAAAGGAGCCTTGGAACCGCAGCTACATACAAATGCGCTCCCGTTGTCTGGGTCTATTTTTGTGTTGAGCTTTTTTGTAGACTTTCGCGAGGCTGTTGTAAACTTAATCCTGTTTAGCAATTATGATTTACTTCAATTGGCTCCACTCATGAAGCTGTTTAAACTTAGACTGAAAGAATAATATCCACTTTGTTCCTTTCCACAACTTCGGGAGGAGGGGGTGGGAAATCAAACATTTAAAATGGGCTTCTTGGCAGAGAACAATCAAGGACACTAAAGCTTACTGTACCTTTAAAATATTTTTTTTCTTTAAAAAAGGTCTTTGAAGGAGAACAAAGCCCAGACTTTAAAAAAAAATAACAAGAGGAGTGACTCCTGATAAAAGCTAGCTCCAAACCACATATACACTATCTATTTAGACTTGAGAAAATGTATATCGAAATATATATATATATGTTTATATAATCACAGATCAGCAGCCTCGGGGTTTTCAACCTATTAAAAACAGCTGAGGAGAGACCAAAAGCCTGTCATTCATGGAAGCTTGATAGCCATGAACGAGAGAAAGCAGCGGTTTCTCCCCTCTCGAGGCGTCCTCTTGATGTGTGTGTTTGGAGAGGCTGGTTCTCAGATTGCTAACTGGGTGTAGGTTAGGACTCGGAGCTGTGTGAGGTCAAGGCTCCCTGGCGGACGCCGTCTTTGAACTCCTGCTCTTCAAGGCTATCGCCTTACACCCTGCTGGCCTCCGCTCCTCAGGACAGAAGGAAATAACTTGCCCCTGTTGGTAAGGGCCAAGCAAGGCGCTCAGCAAAGACTGGAAGGGAACACAGCACATTCATGGATTTCTCACTGGTGTGTTTAATCGAAATCTGAAAGCCTCAACATATTGAATTCAGTAGACTAGTGGGTATGGAGCTCTATGCTTGGGGGTGATATTTGAGCTTTTCCTATGAAGAAATAAAGGGGAAACCACCGCAGTTTTGAAAACGTGTTTGCTCTGGGAAACCCAGAGCAGTGAGGAGATTTTCATGAGAAGCAAAGCAGAAATAACTTTCTTTCTCTGGCAGATGACGTCATCCAATTTGGAACTTTCCAACTGATTAAAATTTTCTTCTTGCTTTAGTTGCTGGGAGATTTACACTAAACCTGATGTTCATTTAAATTTTTGGTAAGCTGATTGCCATTCTTATATATGATTTTAAGGTTCTTATTTGTATCTCACACTTGAATGATAAGACTTTCCAAACATTTTGCTTGTTTTAATATAGCTGGTACAGACAACTGCCATTTAAAATCCCAAACCAAAAGATATCAGTGCTTTTGCAAATGCTTCTGTATGACCTCCTTTCTTATTCTCTGGGATCTTCCAACAAGATTTTTAAAACTCTTAAAATGCGTTGTCTCTTTGGTAAAGACACCTTTGGAGTGGATTATTATTATTACCCTGACCAAACCTCCTCACTTCCAACCCGATTTTAGTTCTTCTTTTGGTCCAGACAATCAGGTTGTAAAAATAAGTGAAAGTGAAGTCACTCAGTCGTGTCCGACTCTTTGCGACCCCATGGACTATAGCCTACCAGGTTCCTCCATCCATGGGATTTTCCAGGCAAGAATACTGGAGTGGGTTGCCATTTCCTTCTCCAGGAGATCTTCCTGACCCAGGGACTGAACCTGGGTCTCCAGCACTGTAGACAGATGCTTTACCCTCTAAGCCACCAGGGTGTCTCTTCAGGTTGTAAAGGTTCAAGTTAAGGAAACATCTTTCTTCCCCCTTTTAGTCCTCTGAAAACTTTGTGTCCCTCACAAACTCACCTAACCCCTTGGGGGGTTAAGATTTAGGGAGGTGGGCTTTACGGAAGTGATTAGGTCATGAGGGTGGAGTCCTCATAAATAGGATTGCTAAGTTGCTGCTAAGTCACTTCAGTTGTGTCTGAATCTGTGCGACCCCATAGACAGCAGCCCACCCAGGCTCCCCTGTCCCTGGGATTCTCTAAGCAAGAATGCTGGAGTGGGTTGCCATTTCCTTCTCCAATGCATGAAAGTGAAAAGTCAAAGTGAAGTCGCTCAGTCACGTCTGACTATTAGCGACCCCATGGACTGCAGCCTACCAGGCTCCTCCGTCCATAGGATTTTCCAGGCAAGAGTACTGGAGTGGGGTGGATTAGTGCCCTTATAAAGAGGGCTTCCCAGGTGGTGCTAGTGGATGGCAGGCATCCATCTGCCAATGTAGGAGATGCAAGGGATGCGGGTTCAATCTCTGGGTCGAAAAGATCTGCTGGAGAAGCATGCATGCCTGGAAAATTCTATGGACAGAGGAGCCTGGCAGGCTACAATCCGTGGGGTCACAAACAGGCAAGACTGAGCAACTGAGCACACCCAACCTTATAAACAGATGCATAAACCTTATAAACAGACTGGTTCCAAATTGGGAAAGGAGTCCATCAAGGCTGTATATTGTCACCCTGCTTATTTAACTTCTATGCAGAGTACATCATAAGAAACACTGGGCTGGAGGAAGCACAAGCCAGAATCAAGATTGCTGGGAGAAATAACCTCAGATGTGCAGGTGACACCACCCTGATGGCAGAAAGCGAAGAAGAACCAAAGAGCCTCATGATACGGCAAAGCCAATACAATATTGTAAAGTAAAATATAAATTAATTAATTAAAAAAAAGAGCCTCATGACAAAAGTAAAAAAGGGGAGTGGAAAAGTTGGCTTAAAACTCAACATTCAGAAAACTAAGATTATGGCATCTGGACCCATCACTTCATGGCCAGTAATGGGGAAACAATGGAAACAATGACAGACTTTATTTTTGGGGGGCTCCAAAATCACTGAAGATGGTGACTATAGCCATGAAATTAAAAGATGCTTGCTCCTTGGAAGAAAATTATGACCAACCTAGATAGCATATTAAAAAGCAGAGACATTACTTTGCCAAAAAAAAGTCTGTCTAGTTAAGACTATGGTTTTTCCAGTAGTCACGTATGGATGTGAGAGTTGGACTATAAAGAAAGCTGAGTGCTGAAGAATTGATGCTTTTGAACTGTGGTGTTGGATTCTTGAGAGTCCCTTGGACTGCAAGGAGATCAAACCTGTCAATCTTAAAGGAAATCAGACCTGAATATTCATTGGAAGGACTGATACTGAAACTGAAACTCCAATACTTTGGCCACCTGATGCAAAGAGCTGACTCATTGGAAAAGACCCTTATGCTGGGAAAGATTGAGGGTAGGAGGAGAAGGGGAAGCTAGAGGATGAGATGGTTGGATGGTGTCACCAACTCAATGGACATGAGTTTGAGTAAACTCTGGGAGTTGGTCATGGACAGGGCGGCCTTGCGTGCTGCAGTCCATGGGGTCACAAAGAGTTGGATATGACCGAGAGACTAAACTGAGTCTATAAAAGAGGCTTCAGAAAGATCCCTCTCCCCTTCCATCCCTCAGAGGCATTAGAAAGATCCTGCTCCCCTTCCATTTCTCAGGGACTCTCAGAAAATGGGGACCTGCTTTAGTTCAGCATTGAACTTCGTGTTATAACTTATTTTTTAAATGGAAAAGGAAAAAAATTAAAAGGGTGTCCAAACTGTTGCATGCCTTCCTATTTATGTTTGATAAATATCAATAACATCTCTTTCCCCTACTTCCACTTGTTTTGCAGCTCAATTATCAGAAATCCACTGACCTTCAGGGGAAACTTGAACAAGTTCCGTGGAACCCCCGATGTTGCGAGCATGACTCTCTGAGTTTCTTGATGTGTTTGTCTTCACCCTGAAGCAGCTCTCATGTTGCCCTATCTCATCGATGACTTTAAGGCATTTTCCCTTCTTACCCACCAATTCCTCGGTGGAAGCTTCACCTCCTGATCAGAGGCAGTGTTTGGGGCATTTTCCCACATGATCCTTGCAGATGCAACATCCAAAAAGACAGAAACCTGCTCCAGAATTACGTGCTTTCTTTCCTCCCCACCATACCACCCCTATGGTGCTTTTTAATGTTGAGTGCATGTAAGCCTTTAGGAAGGAGCCAGGGATTATAAAGAAATGAGGAGGGTTGTGCTTAGGCAGCTTGATTTAGAGGTTGGGTTGGAACCACAACCTCTAGATTTAAATTCCAGGGCTGACATGCACCCCAATATTCATAGAAGCACTATAGAATAGTTCAGTCCAGCTCTCATGAGAGTTGGACTATAAAGAAAACTGAATCTGGAAAAATTGATGCTTTTGAACTGTGGTTTTGGAGAAGACTCTTGAGAGTCCCTTGGACTGCAAGGAGATCTAATCAGTTGATCCTGAAGGAAATCAATCCTGAATATTCATTGGAAAGACTGATGCTGGAGCTGAAACTCCAATACTTCTGGCCACCTGATGTGAAGAACTGACTCATTGGAAAAGACCCTGATGCTGGGAAAGATTGAAGGCGGGAGGAGAAGGGGACGACAGAGGATGAGATGGTTGGATGGCATCACTGACTCAGTGGATGTAAGTTTTAGCAAGCTCTGGGAGTTGGTGATGGACAGGGAAGCCTGGCATGCTGCAGTCCATGGGGTCGCAAAGAGTGGGTCATGACTGAGCAACTGAACTGAACTACTTGCAATAACCAAGATGTGGAAACCACTCAAGTGCCCATCAACAGACAATTGGCTTAAGAAGTGCCACACACATGTGCACACAGACACAGCGGGGTGTTATTCAGCTGTAAAAACAGATACAGCCATTTGTAGCAACATGAATGGAACTAGAGTATATTATACTTAGTGAAGTCAGACAAAGACAAATACTGTAGAATGTTACTTATATGTGGAATCTGAAAATAATACAAAGAAATCTATAAACAAAACAGAAACAGAGTTTTAGTCATAGAAAACAAACTTACAGTTACCAAAAGGGAAAAGGAATAGGGAGTGATATGTGAGGAGTATGATATTAACAGATACAAACTACTATAAATAAACTAGATGAGCAGCAGGGATTTTCTGTATAGCACAAGGAACTGTATTCGATATCCTGTATTTCCCTATAATGGAAAATAATCACATATATGTCTGTATCTATCTATCTATCTATGTATACAAATCACTTTGCTGTACACCTGAAACAAACACAATATTGTAAATCAACCATGCGTGAGTGTGTGCTAAGTCCCTTCAGTTGTGTCCAACTCTTTGTGAACCTGTGAACTGTAGCTTACCAGGCTCCTTTGTCCATGGGATTCTCCAGGCAAGAATACTGGAGTGGACTGTCAGGCCCTCCTCCAGGGGACCGTCCCAACCCAGGGATTGAACTCACTTCTCTTATGTCTTCTGCATTGGCAGGCGGGTTCTTTACCACTAACACCACCTGGGAAGCCTGTAAATCAACTGTACTTCAACAAAAAATAAATTCCACAGCTGCTGCTTGCAAAGTGCCACCTTCTCCACATCGCGTCACCTGTCTAAGCCTTAGTTTCCTCGTCTGCCAAGCACAGGCAATGGTCAGAAAGCTCTGGGGAGGAGTAATAGATTCAGCAGTGTAAACACTTAGTAGCGTGCTTTGCGCATGGTAAGTGCTCAATACATTTTTGTTGCCATTGTGATCATTGATTAGGTGATAAGAGAGGAACAGAAGGACTAGTTGTTGTCCTGAATAAACATACAAACCTCAATCCCACACAGGGTCGTGCAACACAGCGTCCTGATGAGAGAGGATTGCCAAGCAATGGGGCCAAAATAGAAACCAATGGAAAATAGAAAGCGGCAGGGAGAAATAAGAACAAATGAGAAATCGAAAGCTATAGGAACTAACGAGATGTCTAAGCTACGGAAAGCTTTTTAAGTTATGGAAACTAATGACATTGTTTAAAAAAGAATGCTAGTTTGAAATGGTATAAGTAGTCAAAAGTTCATTGTCAAACCAGGACTTGAGCCAGTCTCTAAATGACAAGAAAGTTTGGAGCGAATGACAGAGCGAATAAGACTGTTCCAGCATCAGGAATGAGGGACTAAGTATAGAAGATGTAGAAGATCCAGGACACGGGGCCCAGAGAACCATAGATCTAGTGTTGGGGCAACACATGGTTGACGCTTCGGATATACTTGTGGATGAAGGAAAGGGTATGGTTTCAGATGTGCAGGAAGAGCGCAGGTGATGGGGAGACCTGGGTGTAAACTGAGGTATTTGAGTCCAACATGCATCAAAATGCAAGAAGGAAACATAACAATTTAGGAATACTGTTTCAAAGAGGTCAACCTGATAAACTGAAGAAAAAAAGAACCCACAAACAGAGACACTAGTTTTGAGGCTCTGGTGATAACAAAGTTTCCAAGAGCTGGACTTCTTTGGGGATCTGGCAGTAGAAGTAATTAGAAGTAGGTCAGTAGGACAAATGCAAGCTGTGCTCTCTCTCCAGTCACTTTATTCCCCATCCTGTTTTGTTGCCTCCAAACATGTTTCAGTATCTGCTGGTCCTTTGTTGATTTACGTGTGTGCTTGCTTATTGTCCACCCCCTTCTCTAGAAGGTCGGCCCTGGTGAACAGAGAGCTTACCACTTCCAGAATACGGCCCAATATAAAGTTGTTCAAGGGGATAAAGGGCAGGAAGCACCTTTAAGCTGTAGATTGTCACGACACTGCAGCAGGGACTAACAGAAGAGAGGAAGGCAGGAGCAGCTGTTGGCTGCCTTCACGCCTCTACCCACCCTTCTAGCTGTGATACTTGTTGAGGGCGTTTGGGAAGCTGTGCAGACCCGCCATTAAGACCTAGACTCTGACATTGGATGGCTTGGGTTTGAGCCCGTCTCAGCATCATTTCACCTGTAAAAGGACCTCGGGGAAGTTACTCTTAGAGTCTTAATCTCCTCATCTGTACGATGGGGATAATAATAAAACTCACCTCACAGGATAGATGTGAAAGCTGACCGAGATGGATATGGTGAGCTCCTAGCACCCTGCTCAGCGTTACTAAGGACTCAGGAACAGCAGGTCTTGTTACTGCCGTGTGCCGGGTCCTGTGCCACTGTGTGGAGGTGGCGGGGAGACTAAGCAGTGGGAGCATTCTACAAGGCATCAGATATACAGGCCCCGCGTCCAAGTGAGACTTGAGAGCACATTTGTTTTGTTCTCATTCACTTATTGACTTGGGTCCCTACTGCCCTTGTCATGGTGAAAGGAAGCAGTCTCCAAAGTGATTTCAGACATATTTTCTGCAATGGACTTATGATAACAAAGCAAATTACTGTCAAGAAATGAGACCTGGTGTATAGTTCTTCCAGAAGGAGAAATGAAACAAGTTGAAAGGGTCTTTTCTTACTTTTGTAACTCAAAATAATGCTAGAAAATAGATAGCTGGATAATTTCAAAGTCAACTGCTTATTGATGTTTTCTTGTTTATAAAAAATTCGGGTATTTAAATTTAAGGGACTTTTATGAATAGCTATACTAGACAGTCGGAAAACTACATAATGTAGCTCCCAATATCTGGTAGAATAGTGAAACAAATAGCCTTAATAACAGCCCATATGCTTTTATTTTTTACTATCAAGAACACCTTTTAAAGTATTTCTGATATTAAAGAAAAAAAAGGAGTGTCACTAACTAAGACATTTCTTGGTCAATGTCTTAATAATTATTTATTTTAAGGGTGCTCTTTAATAAACAGGGAATATATTAACCAGAACCATATCATAGAATGTTGGGACTGAAAAAGTGCTTGGGGGTGATTTTAATCTTATTATGCTGTAGACCATTAAACCCAGAGACTGAAAGGGATTTCCTCAGGGCACAGAGCTCTGGGTGGCAGGATTTGAACAGAACCCAGGTCTCTGGATTTCTAAGCCAGATCCTATCCCACTCACCAGGTTAGTGGTCTATGATAAAGGGGCAAATGTCCAACTAGGGTCAATGTGGACTTTTTATCTCTGCAGGTGGCACACCATCTTCCTTCTTGGCCAAACAGGATTCTGAGCATCATAATGGTTTCTCTTTTTTCTCCCAGAACCAACCGTTCTCCACCATCTTCCCCTTCCACTCTACTTCTCGAATCCTACCTTTCTCCATCTCCGTCTTTCCAGCCCAGACCGACCGCCGCCGTCTCTTCTCACCTGCATCACTGCCACAGCCTCTAACACGTCTCCACATTCTTCTCCTTGTCTTCTCCCATTTTCCGGCTCAGTCTGATCTTCACATGTTGCAAGAGTGATCATCTGGAATCAAATCTACTTATTTCACAGTTGTGTTCATTATCCATCAATGGTTAACGGTATGTTATCCCATCACCCTCAAGAGAAAATCCAAACTCCATTCACTTGAAATACAAAGTGTTGCAAGAATAGCTCTTGGCAATCCTCTTAGCCTCGTGTATTCCTTTATTTTCTCACCTGGCCCCTCCTCCCCTTGCTGAGTTGATCCTCCAGCCATATTGAACTCAGATTTTTCCAAAAGCACCAGGCCCTCATGTCTGGGGCTTTGTATGTGCTGTTCTGCCTGCCTTGGGTGCTTTCCCCTTATACCTTCACCTGGTTAATTTCTAAGCATTCTTTAGATTTTGCTTGGATATTACTTCTGTATAATCCTCCATGACCACCCACCCTATCTGGTTAGACGTCTCCTCCCTGCTTCAGAAGTATGCCCCATGTCCCCAGTATAACACTTACCACACCTGACTGTGATCATCTATATTTTATTTTTCCTCATTAGCCTGCCAGCTCCATGAAGGATGGAAATCATGCCCAACTTCTGTGTAGAATCCTCACTACCTATTGTACCTCCTGGGACAGAATCAAAAAATAGCTGGTAAATGAATGATTGAATGAATAAATGGAACTGCTTTTCATTTTCTAAGATTCCTCATGGGACTAAGAGAATTTAGTCCCATTTAGAATTGGGTTGCATGTAAGGATGAGTGAGGAATGGCGCAAAAAAAAAAAAAATTATTACAGATTAGAGTTGGGAGGAGGCAGAACGTCATTTGTTTTTCTCTTTCTGACTTAACTTTCACTCAGCATGACAATCTCTAGGTTCATCCTCGTCTCTGCAAATGACACTATTTCATTTATTTATATGGCTGAGTAATATTCCTTTGTATATATGTATCACATCTTCTTTATCTATTCCTCTAAGACACAAAGAGAAAAACAAATATCATATGATATTGCTTATATGTGGAATCTAGAAAAAATGGTACAGATGAACTTATTTGCAAAGCAGAAATAGAGACACAGATGTAGAGAACAAACTTCTGAATACCAAGGGGGCAGGAGGAGTAGGATATATAGTGTATATATGAATATATACCCTTCTATGTTAAAAGTGGATAACTAGTGAGAACCTACTATATCTCACAGGGGGCCCTATTCAGTGCTCTGCAGTGATCTAAATGGGAAAGTGAAAAGAAAGTGAAGTCGCTCAGTCATGTCCGACTCTTCATGACCCCGTGGACTGTAGCCTACCAGACTCCTCCTTCCATGGGATTTTCCAGGCAAGAATACTGGAGTGGGTTACCATTTCCTTCTCCAGGGGATCTTCCCGATCCAGGCATCGAACCCGGTCTCCTGAATTGTAGACAGACGAAAACCATCTGAGCCACCAGGGAAATCTTGACCTAAATGGGAAGAAAATCTAAAAAAGGAGGGACATGTGTATATGAATGGCTGATTCACTTTGCTGTACAGCAACTACTAGACAACACTGTGAGGCAAATATACCCCAATAAACATCATTTGTTTCTCTGCCCCTTGGAATTGTAACAAGGAACAAAGCTGGAGACCAAGGAGTGTGGGGTGCTGGATTAAGGGTGTACTGGCAGATCTGTCATGGAAGACTTTGAAATCAAGGGGAGTCTCCTTATCCTACACTAATGATTTGTGTGTACTTTCACCTATATCTAAAATTTTCCATAATAAAAAATCTTAAGAAGTATTATTTTGCCTAGAATTCCAGGAAATTGGAGAGGCAATAATGTGGTCATGTAAATGGTTATGTAATCAGTCAGTGGGTTCTGTGGGTGTGGGCATCAGGGAAAAAAACGCATTAATCAGATGATTTTATGTGGGAAATGGGGATCCAAGTGCTTGATGGCTGAGGAGCTCACATTGAAAGGAAGAAATTAACATCAGCTTAATTAGTATTATTGTTTAAATTGAAATGTGGATTTACAACTATGTGTTAATTACTGCTGTACAGCAAAGCGATTCAATTATATGTGTATGTGTGTATGTGTATGTGTGTGTGTGTTAGTCACTCAGTAGTGTCCGACTGTTTACAACCCCATGGATTGTAGCCCACCAGGCTCCTCTGGTCCATGGAATTCTCCAGGCAAGAATAATGGAGTGGGTTGCCATGCCCTTCTCCAGGGGACCTTCCTGACCCAGGGATTGAACCCAGGTCTCCCACATTTGGCAACCCACTCCAGTACTCTTGCCTGGAAAATTCCATGGACAGAGGAGCCTTGCAGGCTACAGTCCATGGGGTCGCAAAGAGTCAGATACGACTGAGTGACTTGACTTCACTTCCCTTCACTCCCACATTGCAGGCATATGCTTTACAGTCTGAGCTGCTAGGGGAGCCCGTATATATACATGTGTATATTCTTTTTAAAAATATTCTTTTTCATTATGGTTTATCACAGGACATTGAATATAGCTCTCTGTGCTGTACAGTAGAACCTTATTACTTATGTATTCTATACATTTAAAACTTACTTAACATTATTTTAAATTGTTGTTAAGAAAAGGAGTAACAATCTTCGTTATATGTTTAGTTTAAGTGCTTCTCTGTGTTTTAACAAAATTCAAACAAACTTAATGTATGGTGATATGTGTCTTTTACCATGTAAGATTGTGTCGAAACAATTATTTTTGAACTTCTGAAAGCGAGCCAGAAACACTAGTTAAGGGGGTTATTGCTACATAAGAATCACATCACAGTCCTAGTTCCCTGAAGAATTTTGTGAAGTTATTTTCTGAAGCCAAAACCCAAGATCTTAATAGACTTTAGCTGATAGAGTGAGGATTGTTTGGACATTTGAATGTTGCTGTTGTTGTTCAGTCTCTCAGTTGGGTCTGACTCTTTGTGACCCCATGGACTGCAGCACACCAGGCTTGCCTGTCAATCACCAACTCATGTCCCTGGAGTAGGTAATGCCATCCAACCATCTCATCCTCTGTCGTCCCCTTCTCCTCCTGCCTTCAATCTTTCCCAGAATCAGGTCATTTCTAATGAATCAGCTCTTCACATCGGGTGGCCAAAGTATTGGAGCTTCAGCTTCAGCATCAGTCCTTCTAATGAATATTTAGGGTTGATTTCCTTTAGGATTGACTGGTTTGATCACCTTGCTGTCCAAAGGACTCTCAAGAGTCTTCTCCAACACCACAGTTAAAAAGCATCAATTCTTTGGGACTCAGCCTTCTTTATGGTCCAACTCTCATATCCATATATGACAACTGGAAAAACCATAGCTTTGACTATACTGATCTTTTTTGGCAAAGTAATGTCTCTGCTTTTTAATACACTGTCTAGGTTTGTCATAGCTTCTTTTGCAAGGAGTAAGCATCTTAATTTCATGGTTGTGGTCACTGTCCACAGAAATTGAGTCCAAGAAAATAATGTCTCTCACTGTTTCCATTGTTTCTCCATCTACTTTTCATGAAATGATGGGACCAATATCATGATCTTCACTTTTTTAATGTTGACTTTTAAGCCAGCTTTTCCACTCTGCTCTTTCATTTTCATCAAGAGCCTCTTTAGTTCCTCTTTGCTTTCTACCATTAGGGTGGTGTTGTTAGGTAGTTTGAATAGAGAAAAGGAGTCCAAAATGGTGGTGGCTAAAAGACAAGGAAGGGAAAAGCCCGCGAAAATAGAACAGAGGAAGGTCAAAGGGAGGTCCCAGGACCGGAGTGAGGGCTTCAGGCAGAACAGCACTCCTGACTAAGCCCAATTTACACAGGGCAGGCCCAAGGGGAAGAAAAAACATAAAAAAGAGGAGCCAAAGGGCTCTCTCTCTCTCTCCCGTGTGCAGGGTCACTCTTCTCTTCGTGTCTTTGGATCAACGTGCCCTCATGCCTCGAAGATGGATTTTCCTGCTATCTTCTAAATAAAATAGAGCTGTAACACTGAGCTGTAACACTGATTTGTCTCAAAGCTATGACACGGTCCGTTTGAGACCTGAGAGCTATAACACGGTCTGTCCAAGACCCAAGAGCTGTGACATGCCGAGGGGGCTTTAGTGTCCGTCACTCCAAATCTTTGTTGTGACGAGACAAAAACCGAGAAGCGTACACTCAAGTGACAGTGTAATCTGCATATTTGAGGTTATTGATATTTCTCCCTGCAATCTTGATTTTAGGTTGTGCCTCATCCAGCCCAGCATTTCACATGACGTACTCTAAATAGAAGTTCAATAGGCAGAGTGACAATATACAGCCTTGAGATACTCTTTTCCCAATTTGGAACCAGCCCATTGTTTTATGTCAGGTTCTAACTGTTGCCTCTTGATCTGCATACAGATTTCTCAGGAGGCAGGTGAGATGATCTAGTATTCCCATCTCTTTAAGAATTTTCCACAGTTTGTTGTTATCTGCACAATCAAAGACTTTGGTGTAGTCTGTGAAGCAGAAGTAGATGTTTTTCTGGAACTCTTGATTTTTCTATGATCCAACAGATGTTGGCAATTTGATCTCTGGTCCCTCTGCCTTTTCTAAATCTAGCCTGTACATTTGGAAGTTCTCCAGTTCATGTACTCTTGAAGCCTAGCTTGAAGGATTTTGGACATTACTTTGCTAGCATGTGAAATTAGGGCAATTGTGCGGTAATTTGAATTTCTTGGCACTGCCCTTCTTTGGGATTGGAATGAAAACTGACCTTTTCTCTCCTCTGACCACTGCTGAGTTTTCCAAATTTGTTGGCATATTGAGTGCAGCACTTTCACAGCATCATCCTTTAGGATTTGAAATAGTCCAGCTAGAATTCCATCCCCTCCACTTCTTTTGTTTGTAGTGATGATTCCTAATCCCCACATGATTTCACACTCCAGGATGTCTGACTCTAGGTGAGTGATCACACCATCATGGTTATCTGAGTCATTAAGATCTTTTTGCATAGTTTTTCTGTGTATTCTTGCCACCTCTTCTTAATATCTTCTGCTTCTGTTAAGTCCATACCATTTCTGTCCTTTTTTGAGCCCATCTTTGCAGGAAATGTTCCCTTGGTATCTCTAATTTTCTTGAAGAGATCTCTAGCCTTTCCCATTCTATTGTTTTCCTCTATTTCTTTGCATTGATCACGTAGCAAGGCTTTGTTATCTCTCCTTGCTATTCTTTGAAACTCTGAATTCAGATGAGTATTATCTTTCCTTTTCTCCTTTGCCTTTCACTTCTCTTCTTTTCTCAACTATTTGTAAGGCCTCCTCAGACAGCCATTTTGCCTTTTTCATTTATTTTTCTTGCGGATGGTTTTGATTACTGCCCCCTGTACAATGTACCAACCTTTGTCCACAGTTCTTCAGGCACTCTGTCTATGATATCTAATCCCTTGAATCTGTCACTTCCACTGTATAATCATAAGGGGTTTGATTGAGGTCTTACCTGAATGGCCTAGTAGTTTTCTCTACTTTCTTGAATTTAAGTCTAAATTTGGCAATAAGGAGTTCATGATCTGAGCCACAGTCAGCTCCCGGTCTTGTTTTTGCTGACTGTATACAGCTTCTCTATCTTCACCTGCAAATATAATCAATCTGATTTCAGTGTTGACCATCTGGTGATGTCCATGTAGAGTCTTCTCTTGTGTTGTTGGAAGAGGGTGCTTGCTATGACCAATGCATTCTCTTGGCAAAACTCTGTTAGCCTTTGCCCTGCTTTGGCTCTAAAGACTAATTTGTCTGTTACTCCAGGTATCTTCTGACTTCTTACTTTTGCATTTGAATGTGTCATTGACACTTCATTCGAATATGTCCTGACATTTTAATGTGTCATTACATGAATAAATTAACCAAATTTATGAATAAGTCTATAGGTTACATTCTAGATGGCTTCTATCTTCTTTTTTTTTTTTAATTTTATTTTATTTTTAAATTTTACATAATTGTATTAGTTTTGGCTTCTATCTTCTAAATGTTCTATCTTTAACAGTTTTTCCTTTGACCACATGGATACAATTATTGCAATCAGCAGTTTAGATGTGTTGAGTCCAATGTTTGGGCACTCATTCTTCATGCTCCAGCCAAAACACATTTGTGGAAATGGAGATTCTCTCTCAAGACACGAGATGCAATGCAGTTTCCCATTTCCAGCGGTTTCCCATTCAGTTCAGTCAGTTCAGTTCAGTCACTCAGTCATGTCTGACTCTTTGCGACCCCATGAATCACAGAAGGCCAGGCCTCACTGTCCATCACCAACTCCCGGAGTTCATTCAAATTCACATCCATCAAGTTGGTGATGCCATCCAGCCATCTCATGCTCTGTCATCCCCTTCTCCTCCTGCCCCCAATCCCTCCCAGCATCAGAGTCTTTTCCAATGAGTCAACTCTTTGCATCAGATGGCCAAAGTATTGGTGTTTCAGCTTTAGCATCAGTCCTTCCAAAGAACACCCAGGACTGATCTCCTTTAGTTTGGACTGGTTGGATCTCCTTGCAGTCCAAGGGACTCTCAAGAGTCTACTCCAACACCACAGTTCAAAAGCATCAATTCTTTGGCACTCAGCTTTCTTCACAGTCCACACATACATGACCACAGGAAAAACCATAGCCTTGAATAGATGGACCTTTGTTGGCAAAGTAATGTCTCTGCTTTTGAATATGCTGTCTAGGTTGGTCATAACTTTCCTTCCAAGGAGTGTCTTTTAATTTCATGGCTGCAATCACCATCTACAGTGATTTTGGAGCCCCCCAAAATAAAGTCTGCCACTGATTCCACTGTTTCCCCATCTATTTCCCATGAAGTGATGGGACCAGATGCCATGATCTTAGGTTTCTGAATGTTGAGCTTTAAGCCAACTTTTTCACTCTCCTCTTTCACTTTCATCAAGAGGCTTTTTAGTTCCTCTTCACTTTCTGCCATAAAGGTGATGTCATTGGCATATCTGAGGTTACTAGTACAATTTCTCCTGGCTGTTTTGGTTGGAGCCCAAATATATTTGACTCACAGTTTGGTATTTCATTCTGGTGGGATTTCCTTCATTTTTCATAATTTGCCTGCTGTTGTCAAGCACAATGATTTCTTCCCCAAGTGACTATTTAATACTTCTTTAAGCCAATGGATTTATAAAAGGTGGAATCCAATGATTCAATTCATTTGGGCAGGTTAATCAAATGCTTTCTAAATACAAGGCATCAGTTCAGTTCAGTTCAGTAGCTCAGTCGTGTAGGACTCTTTGCGACCCCATGAATCGCAGCACACCAGGCCTCCCTGTCCATCACCATCTCCCGGAGTTCACTCAAACTCACGTCCATTGAGTCGGTGATGCCATCCAGCCATCTCATCCTCTGTCATCCCCTTTTCCTCCTGCCCCCAATCCCTCCCAGCATCAGAGTCTTTTCCAATGAGTCAACTCTTCGCATGAGGTGGCCAAAGTACTGGAGCTTCAGCTTTAGCATCATTCCCTCCAAAGAACACCCAGGGCTGATCTCCTTCAGAATGGACTGGTTGGATCTCCTTGCAGTCCAGGGGACTCTCAGGAGTCTTCTCCAACACCACAGTTCAAAAGCATCAATTCTTTGGTGCTCAGCTTTCTTCACAATCCAACTCTCACATCCATACATGACCACTGGAAAAACCATAGCCTTGACTAAACACACCTTTGTTGGCAAAGTAATGTCTCTGCTTTTCAATATGCTATTTAGGTTGCTCATAACTTTTCTTTCATGTAGTAAGCATCTTTTAATTTCATGGCTGCAATCACCATCTGCAGTGATTTTGGAGCCCCCAAAAATAAAGTCTGATACTGTTTCCACTGTTTTCCCATCTATTTCCAATAAAGTGATGGGACCATATGCCATGATCTTCGTTTTCTGAATGTTGAGCTTTAAGCCAACTTTTTCACTCTCCACTTTCACTTTCATCAAGAGGCTTTCTAGTTCCTCTTCAGTTTCTGCCATAAGGGTGGTGTCATCTGCATATCTGAGGTTATTGACATTTCTCCTGGCAATCTTGATTCCAGCTTGTGCTTCTTCCAGCCCAGCGTTTCTCATGATGTACTCTGCATATCGTGGAAGATGTTTTCAGAGATGGAAAGAGAATGGTCCTTGATCCTAAGAAATTTTAGTTAAATTATGGACAAATAGAAAAAAAAAAGGACACAGATAAAATTATTTTCCTCTCTTAAATGGACAGATTTAAAGGGACTCTTGAGAGTCCCTTGGACTGCAAGGAGATAAAACCCGTCCATCGTAAAGGAGATCAGTCCTGGGTGTTCATTGGAAGGACTGATGCTGAAGCTGAAACTCCAATACTTTGACCACTTGATATGAAGAGCTGACTCATTTGAAAAGACCCTGATGCTGTGAAAGATTGAGGGCGGGAGGAGAAGGGGATGCCAGAGGATGAGATGGTTGGATGGCATCACCAACTCAATGGACATGAGTTTGGGTAAACTCCGGGAGTTGGTGATGGACAGGGAGGCCTGGCGTGCTGCAGTTCATGGGGTCACAAAGAGTCAGACACGACTGAGCGACTGAACTGAACTGAACTGAAATGGACACAGTCTGTAAGAGACAAACCTCTCTACTAAATTTCTGTGGAAGGAACATGATTGCACCCAAACCCAACTGTTAGAGAGTTTATTCAGAAGAACTGGAAATGAGTGCTTTTGTATAATTTTTTTAAAAATTGAAGTATAATTGGCTTGCAATGTTGTGTTGATTTCTGCTGCATGGCAAAGTGATTCAGTTATACATGTATATCTATTATCCTTTATGTTCCGTCAGAGAACAGATACTACTGCAGATAGACTGTGGTTTTTGTTTTTTTTTTTTACTCCAGAGAAAGTAAGGTTGCTGTATCAATCTCACGCATTTTTTGCTTTAGAAATGAGTACATTCTGGACCAAGAAAACTTCTGGCTAGCTAATCAGGCCACTGGAGTTCAGCCCACCCAGGATTCTGGAGGAGGAGTATGCAAGTGTTGCACCATTTTTACCTGGGGTTGTCATATAAAGCCTTAAGAAATGGATGTTTCTCTGTTGGTGGGGATGGGGAATGTCATTTCTTATTATTTTGGCAATGTTGGAAGAGGTCATCAAGAGGACATGACTGCCATTTGACTCGTGAACTGGCCCTGGACAGTCAGAGGCCCCTCACCTCCTCCCTGTCCTTGGAATACATGTTTTTCATGGTGCCCTGATTTCAGGGACACAGCCTTGAGAGAGCAATGTGGTACTGAGACCACTTGGATATGACTGAACCCTGTTATATAAGCTTTAAGATTTAATGGGTGGGTGTGAAATTTCACTCATCTTTCAATGCCCAAGACAGGCCTCATTTGTAAGCTCCCTTGAGTACTCAACCTGCCATCTACCCATATGGAGTGGCTACTTCTTTCTTTGGTCTCTACCTGCCCTCTATGCATGGGAAGCCAGTTTGTGAATCAATCAGCAAAATGCAGTTTGAATTTTGGCATTTATTTTAGCCTGCTTTCCACTTTTTTGTTTAAGATTTACATTCTTTGGAATAATTGGCTACTTTTAAGAACTTCATAAAGTGTGGGCTACAGCCTTGTTGACTTCCAACTAAAAGCCTCAGAAAAGAAAGCAAATAGTAAATTCGTTATATCGGTTCAGTTCAGTCACTCAGTCGTGTCCAACTCTTTGTGACCCCATGAACTGCAGCACGCCATGCCCCCCTGTCCATCACCAACTTCCGGAGTTTACCCAAACCCATGTCCATTGAGTTGGTGATGCCATCCAACCATCTCATCCTCTGTCATCCCCTTCTCCTCCTGCCCTCAATCTTTCCCAGCATCAGGGTCTTTTCAAATGACTCAGCTCTTTGCATCAGGTGGCCAAAATATTGGAGTTTCAGCTTCAACCTCAGTCCTTCTAATGAACACCCAGGACTGATCTCCTTTAGGATGGACTGGTTGGATCTCCTTGCAGTCCAAGGGACTCTCAAGAGTCTTCTCCAACACCACAGTTCAAAAGCATCAATTGTTCTGTGTTATATGTTATAATGAGTTATATAACTAAGTCTAAATGTAAATCTTTATACATGAATTACGGAGAAGGCAATGGCACCCCACTCCAGTACTCTTGCCTGGAGAATCCCATGGACAGAGGAGCCTGGTAGGCTGCAGTCCATGGGGTCGCTAAGAGTCAGACACGACTGAGCGACTTCACTTTCACTTTTCACTTTCATGCATTAGAGAAGGAAATGGCAACCCACTCCAGTGTTCTTGCCTTGGAGAATCCCAGGGACGGGGGAGCCTGGTGGGCTGCCGTCTATGGGGTCGCACAGAGTCGGACACGACTGAAGCGACTTAGCAGCAGCAGTAGCAGTATACATGAGTTATATAGTCATGTATTCATATTAAGTATAAAACTCATAACCGTGGCCATTTTAAAACTATTAGAATCGCTCTTTATATACAGATTTCTGTTAGAGTCCAAGTTTGTACTGCTTGCTTCAGGACAGGCCAGAAAATTGAAAGAAGAGATGTTAGGGCAAAGAATAGTGACTTTGTTTGGAAAGTCAGCAGATCCAGAAGATGGTGGACTTGTGTCCCAAAGAATCATCTCCCTGAAGTTAGAGCTCAGGCTTCTTTCTGAACTTATGGTTGCCAGGGGAGGGATGGGAAGAAGGGATAGTTAGGGAGTTTGGGATGGGCATGTACTCACTGCTGTATTTAAAGTGGATAACAAGGACCTACTATATAGCACATGAAACTCTGCTCAGTGTTAAGTGGAAGCCTGGATAGGAGGGGACTTTGGGGGAGAATGGATACATGTATATGTATGACTGAGTCCATTTGATGTTCATCTGAAACTATCCAACATTCTTGGTTAATTGGCTATACCCCAATACAAAATAAAATGTTAAAAAAATTCAAGCTTCTTTTATATTATAAGAGAAGGGGGTATGATTGGTTGTCACAAACTTCTCTGTGTCAGAATTCTTTGTTCTTGCAGCTGTACATGTCGGCCTGGACACAATACACCTATAAATCTCCAAGAAGACAAATATTATTCTCTGTTCTGCAACTTTTTATCTCCATATGAATGGGAAATTGTTATACCTTTAAAGGTCAGAGCCTTGAGAAGGGCTATACTGTATATTTCAGGCTATTGAGCAACATTTGTAATTCACAGCAAAAGCAATAGAATCCAAAGATCAAAGTAAAAGAAACAGATTCAGTATGGAGTCAAATTGGCTCTTCCCTATGACATTTCCAATGAAGCACAAAAAATTTTAGAAAAAACATGCCCTCTGGATCCTTAATTTTTAATACAGCAATAATGTTATACTCAATATGGTGGAAGGCAAAACTCTTTCATTAACTACTTCAGGTTGGCAGTAACACCCAGTAATGAAAGTGTGGAAGGACAATTTATTGACATGACCTCACTGTGGTAAAGTATGAGTCCCTATCCCTGGACGTTGGACTTGATTATGTAAGTTGTTTCGGCCAAAAGGATGGTGATATAGATGAGACAAACAGAGGCGCTGTGCATGCTTGCGTAATTGGCTTTGCCTTTTTGCACTTCAGTGATCCTCAGGGAGGACTATACACCCTGTGTGGCCACTGTTTCTACAGCCCAAGTTCCAGAACGAGAAATGAGGACTGCACGCCCCTGACAATCGCTGATCCACTTGGAGCTGATCTGAATGCAGCTGCAGCCTGAAGTCTGTAGTCCTACCCAGCTCGGCCGCGGGGCAACCACTGCTGCTGATGGACGTGAGAGTCAAGGGCTGCGGCTTCAAGTCCATGAGCTTAAGGTGGCTTGTTCTTTGGCATTATTGTGTGAATAAATGGCAAGGACAGGCGATCTCCAGAGATTCTTTTTCTTACTCCTTATAGATACAATGACTATGAAAATTCCTCAGAATATTCCTTCCCATAAGTGTCTCCAACAGTATTTTGCAATGTAATCTGGATATTTAGTGCTTTCAACTAAATGACTTTTCCCTGCATTGGAAGAACTGAATTAGTTAAAAAAAAAAAAAAAAGAAGAAGCATGTTCCGAGTGAATTCTAGATATTATAGGTATTACTTTCTGTCCTTTTGATTTAAAGGCTGACAAAATATTGTGCATTTGAAATTTGGGGATTTGATATGTAGGGGGATTCTGAGACTTTGTAGGAAGTGAATTTTGTGTGAAGCTCAGTTTCCAGAAATGCTGTGTTTTAAATAATTCTTCTCTGAAGTTCAAGCAAACCTTTTACTCATAAGCTTTCTGATTTTCTAAGTAGAAAAAATATTTTTTTCATATCACAAAGAATGCAAGTCTGAGGAACAGTTAGTTCCAAACTGCCTGCTGCTTTCCAGCTAGGATTGTGTGCCGTTTATGTCAAAACACTTCAGCAAAGAAATACAAATACAGACTAATGTTTGACTTCTTTTGTTGTGTTGAACTGGAGCCAGCAAAAGTATTTATATATAAATCCACTTGTGAAACGCATAACCCTCTCAATGTGACTTATATGTTTAAGGCTTAAAGTGAATTTGGGTTGATTGACAGAAGCTACCACTCTTAAAATGTGGCCATGTCTAACTCTGCTTATGCGGTAATTTTTAAATTCATTCTTTTCACTGAGGTACATTTACCCTGTGAACACTTATTTGCCCTACTGTGTGGGCTGTAAAGTATAATCCTTCAATACACCCATGCTCATTTTTCTCTTTAAAAACCTGAAGGAAACAAATCCCCCAAACCCCAAGTATATGCCTAAAATATCTCCTTGGAAATAGCCTGAGGGCAAAATAGATGACTTTGCCATTTCAAACACTTGAGCATAATGTAGGTATAAAAGCGAGTCCTGTCACAGGGTGTCAGATATTTTCCTTCTCTCTCTAACAGTGATATGCTACAAAACCCTGTTTTCTGCTCGCAATTTCTGTGAGGAACTAAGACATGGGTTTTGAGTCCAAGATTTAGAGGAGCTTCTGTGGATGAACTAACGTAAAAGACCACAGACACCTCAGATGTCAGAGACACCGTGTAGGAATGTTGTGTCTCCATTTTTCAAAAGCTCTATCCTCCCATTTTGTTGAACTTTAGTACCTTGTTTAAATTTTTATTGCATTCCCACATAGTGCTATGAATAAATATATAAGAAATGCCACAACAGATTAGGCCAATGGTCCATCTTGCCTGCCTCTGAGGGACGTTTTGTAGGGAGCTAAGGTTGTCTTTCTTGACTTTACTCTGAAAACATTAGGGATCTGCTGCACACATTCCTTACCCACCCCCCACTTTAATATTCCATTATAGAGCCAGCATCTGAGAATTTTCCTAAACCTTTTAAAACTTATTTATAGTTTTGCCCTTTGTTATTCTTTTGGGGGCATAGGATCACTGCATAATTTGTATTAAAAAATGACCTCCTTTGAGTTTCAAGAGGTGGTTCCTGTGGTCCAGCATTTTGAAATTGGATGAATAAGTTTTTTATTAGAAAACCCACATCTTCACAATTTCCTAGAATTTAATTATATGGTAGGCTGATTCTAGGGGCTTCCCAGGTGGTGCAGTGGTAAAGAATCTGCCTGCAATGCAGGAGATACAAGAACTGTGTCAACCCCTGGGTTGGGAAGATCTCCTGGGGAAGGGAATGGAAGCCCACTTCAGTATTCTTGTCAGGACAATCCCATTGACAGAGGAGCCCAGTGGACTACAGTTCCTGGGACTGCAGAGTCAAGCACGACTGAGTGAGCATGGGCATCCTTCCTTCCTTCCAAGCTGCTTCTAAAGGGATTCCCAGTGGTTCCCTCCCCTTATGCCTAAGCTTGCCCTTGTAACTTGCTTCTAATATATACAGTATATCACAAGTGAAAGAAAGTGAAAGTGAAGCCGCTCAGTTGTGTCCGACTCTTTACGACCCCATGGACTGTAGCCTACCAGGGTCCTCTGTCCATGGGATTTTCCAGGCAAGAGTACTGGAGTGGGTTTCCATTTCCTTCTCCAGGGGATCTTCCCAGTCCAGGGATCAAACCTGCATCTCCTCCATTGCAGGCAGACGCTTTATCAACTGAGCTACCAGGAAGCCATCACAGGTGCTGATATGTCCATTTCAAGATTGGGTTATGAAATCTGTGACTTCCATATTACTCACACACACTCTTTCCTTCTGGGTGCTTGCTCTAAGGAAGTAAACTGCATGTTGTAAGCTGCCCTGTGATGGGGTCTACATGGCACAGATCTGAGGGTGGCCTCGGGCCTACAGCCAGAAAGGAACTGAGGACTTCAGTCCAACAGCCCTTGAGAATCAGATCCTGCCAACAATACTATGGATACTGATTCTTCCCTTGCTGTACCTTTGGATGAGGCAACAGACCGAGATGACACCATGTTGCAACCTTGTCGGAGACCTGGGAAACAAGTTGGGGATCAGTGGGGCCATTCAGAAGCAGCCTATCAAGCAATTAATGAGACTGTGAAGGTCTTTGTCTCAATTAATTTTGATTATATCTTTGAGATACTTCTATAAGATCCTATTAGTTTGCCATATTGATCCTCCAAAAGTATTTTTATCTTGGCAATTCTAAGACAAGTTCCCCCTCTCAGGTCATTTGTGTGACTTAAAAATAATGTAAGTGTGATCTTCACAGACTTTGATGTACGCCTATGTATATTACTTAGCTATTTCTGGGTGATAGACTATCTTAACATTGATGGCTTAAACCGTTAACTATTTGTTTAGTTCCTGATTCTGTGGGTTGGCCAGTGGTTGGGCTCCGCTGAGTATTCTGACTTCAGCCTGACTCCTTGATCTGCCATCCTCTGGGGTCACCTGGCTGCTTTTGCTGATCTTGAATGTATTATCTCACTTCTCGGAGGCCTCAGCTGGGATTGACCCATGGACTCAGTTGTGTTCCATGTGATCACGATCCAGCAAGCTATCCCAGGCTTGTTCACACAGCGGTATCAGCATCCCAGGAAAATAAAAGAGCAGGGCTCCTTGAGTCCTAGACTTAGGACTGAAACATCTGTCCCTCCCACCATGCTCTATTGGCCAGTCCAAACTCACGTGGTGGAGAGGGAGGAGATTCTACCTCTTCTTGAGAGGAAATACTAAGTCAGTTACAAACAGCAAGGACCTGAGAGGAATGAATAGTTGTGGCTCCTTTTGCAGTTAATCCAAGACAACATGATTTAACATAGAGTCCTCTTCCTCCACACCACAGAACGCTGCTACACAGAGAGGTGTCTCTTATATTACTGACGCTGGATTCTCACAGTTTTACAGCTCAGCATCTGGGTGGCTCTGTGCTTCAGTTTCTTATCTGTAAAGTGAGGCTTGAAATAGGCCCCACCTCACAGAGTCATTGTGAGCATTTATTGAATTATTATGCATGATGATTTTCGGCCTGAAATGCTCAAAAATTGCATACTCTTATCATCAAGATTATGTTGCTTTGTAACCATTACTTATGCTCATGCTTATTTCTCTGTTAGAGCTTAGAACCATTGAGGGAAGGACTTTCTTGCATTTAATCTTTCATCAAAGGTTATTGAGCATCATGATATGCCAGGAACTAGGAGCTGGGGAGTAACTGTCCCCAGTAGGATAGAAGCCAGTAACTAATTTTTTTTTTTTTTTTTTAGCACTACATGTTTTCATACTGGTATCTTACTTCCTTAAACTCTACCTCCATCTTTGTTGTTTTTTTTTTTTTTTTTAATAATTTACTGTTGTCTAAATCTTTGGAATATTTTCAGACATCTTTGGTGATCTCTTTTACATATATCCACTGGTTATCCTGTTCATGCCTCTTTTTGTTACTCCAACATGATAAGGTATCAATCTTTTTTAAATCAATCTTATCAGGCTTTGACTTTTTTCCTGTATTTTTCCAGGGATTTTGTTTATTCCCTTTGTTTCTGAGTTGGTGGTAGAAATTGAATGTCTTAAAAGAGCACATATTATGTTTACTTAGACAAGTGGTTACATCACTTGTATGTTTCTTCTCCTGGTTAGTGGGGATTGTGAGTACCCAAATCTACTGGGTAGACTCTGTCTGTAATTTCAGCACTTGGCAGCTAGAATTCCTCGTTTGCCACTTGTGAATAATGCTAACAACTTTACTTGTCTGTATGGTGGTGAAAGTGAAAGTTGCTCAGGTGTGTCTGACTCTTTGCGACCCCATGGACTGTAGTCCATGGAATTCTCTAGGCCAGAATACTGGAGTGAGTAGCCTTTCCCTTCTCCAGGGCATCTTCCCAACCCAGGGATCGAACCCAGGTCTCCTGCACTGTGGGCAGATTCTTTTTCAGCTGAGCCACAAGGGAAGCCCAAGAATACTGGAGTGGGTAGCCTATCCCTTCTCCAGCATTCTTCCCAACCCAGGAACTGAACCAGGATCTTCTGCATTGCAGGCAGATTCTTTATCAACTGAGCTATCAAAGAAGCCTGTATGGTGGTAGTGAAAAGCAAATTAAAGAATAGAAACAATAGATTGGTATTCCTCCAAAAAAGATATACAGATGGCCAATGTGCATATGAGAAGATGTTCAAAATTTCTAATTACTAGAGAAATGCAAATCAAAACTACAATGAGGTATCAGTTTATACCAGCCAGAACGACCAGCATTTAAAAATCTACAAGTAATAAATGCTGAAGAGGGTGTGGAGAAAGGAAACTCTCCTATACTGTTGGTGGGAATGTAAATTGGTGCAGCGACTATGGCAAATAGTATAGAGGCTCCTTAAAAAGCTAAAAGTAAAGTTGCCATGTGACCCACCAATCTCTTTCCTGGGCATATATTCAGACAAAACTGTAACTCAAAAAGATACACACACCCTTATGTTCATAGCAGCACGATTCACAATAGCCAACTCATAGAAGTAACCTAAATGTCCGTCAACAGATAAATGGATAAACTGCCTAAAGAACAGTAGACAAAGGTTCCTAACATCATACAGGAGGCAGTGACCAAAATTATATCCAAGAAAAAGAAATGCAAAAAGGCAAAATGGTTGTCTGAGGAGGGCTTACAAATAGCTGAGAAGTGAAGTAAAGAGAAGTGAAAGGCAAAGGAGAAAAGGAGAGATATATACACATTTGAATTCAGAGTTCCAAAGAATAGCAAGGAGAGATAAGAAATCCTTCCTCGGTGATCAGTGCAAAGAAATAGAGGAAAACAATAGAATGGAAAAGGCTAGGATCTCTTCAAGAAAATTAGAGATACCAAGGGAACATTTCATGCAAAGATGGGCTCAAGAAAGGACAGAAATGGTATGGACCTAACAGAAGCACAAGATATTAAGAAGAGGTGGCAAGAATACACAGAAGAACTATACAAAAAAGATCTTCATGACCCAGATAATCATGATGGTGTGATCACTCTCCTAGAGCCAGACATCCTGGAATGTGAAGTCAAGTGGGCCTTAGGAAGCATCACTACAGACAAAGGTAGTGGAGGTAATGGAGTTCCAGCTGAACTATTTCAAATCCTAAAAGATGATGCTGTGAAAGTGCCGCACTCAATATGCCAGCAAATTTGGGAAACTCAGCAGTGGTCACAGGACTGGAAATGGTCAGTTTTCATTCCAATCCCAAAGAAGGGCAATGCCAAAGAATGTTCAAAATACCACACAATTGCACTCATCTCACACACTAGTAAAGTAATGCTCAAAATTCTCCAAGCCAGGCTTCAATGGAACATGAACCAAGAACTTACAAATGTACAGGCTAGATTTAGAAAAGGCAGAGGAATCAGAGATCAAATTGCCAGAATCCACTGGATCATAGGGAAAACAAGGGAGTTCTAGAAAAACATCTACTTCTGCTTCATTGACTGTGCTAAAGCCTTTGACTGTGTGGATCACAATGAACTGGAAAATTCTTGAAGAGATGAAAATACCAGACCACCTGACCTTCCTCCCGAGAAACCTATATGCAGGTCAAGAAGCAACAGTTAGAATTGGACATGGAACTACGGACTGGTTCAAAACTGGGAAAGGAGTACATCAAGGTTGTATATTGTCAACCTGCTTATTTAGCTTATATGCAGAGTACATCATGCAAGATGCCAGGCTGGATGAACCACAAGCTAAAATCAAGATTGCCAGGAGAAATATCAATAACCTCAGACATATAGATGACACCACCCTTATGGCAGAAAGTGAAGAATAACTAAAGAGCCTCTTGATGAAAGTGAAAGAGGAGAGTGAAAAAGCTGGCTTAAAACTCAACATTCAAAAAATGAAGATCATGGCATCCAGTCCCATTACTTGATGGAAAATAGATGGGGAAGCAATGGAAACAGTGATAGACTTTATTTTTTTGGGCTCCAAAATCACTGTGGTCAGTGACCACATCCATGAAATTAAAAGACGCTTGCTCCTTGCAAAGAAAGCTATGACAGAGACAGTGTTATTTAAAAGCAGAGACATCACTTTGCTGATGGATATCTGTCGAGTCAAAGCTACAGATTTTCCAGTAATCATATATGGATGTTAGAGTTGGACCATAAAGAAAGTTGAGTACTGAAGAACTGATGCTTTCAAACTGTGGTGCTTAAGAAAAGTCCTGAGAGTCCCTTGGACAGCAAGGAGTTCAAACCAGTCAATCCTAAGGGAAATCAGTCCTGAATATTCATTGGAAGGACTGATGCTGAAGCTGAAACTGCAATACTTTGGCCACCTGATGCAAAGAGCTGACTCATTGGAAAAGACCCTGATGCTGGGAAAGATTGAAGGCAGGAGGAGAAGGGGATGACAGAGGATGAGATGGTTGGATGGCATCACCGACTCAATGGACATGAGTTTGAGCAAGCTCTGGGAGATAGTGAAGGACAGGGAAATCTGTCATGCTGCAGTCCATGGGGTGGCAAAGAGTTGGGCACAACTCAGTGACAGAACAGCAACACACACACACACACACACACACACACAGTGGCATACTACTTAACCATAAAAAAGAATGAAGTAATGCCATTTGCAACAACACTGATGACATAGAGATTATCATACTAAGTAAATCAGACAAAGGCCATTTGGTATCACTTACATGTGAAATACTATGACGCCAGCGAACTTCTCTATGAAACAGAAAGAGACCCACTGACACAGAGAACAGACTTGCGGTTGCTGTGGGGAGGGGGCCTGGAGCAGGGAGGACTGGGCGTTCGGGATTAATGGATGCAATCTGTAATATACACATGGATAAACACGAAGGTTTCACTGTATTAGCACAGGGAACTATATTCTGTATCCTGTGATAAATCACAATGAAAAAGACTATGAGAAAGAATATACATATGTATAACTGAGTCACTTTGCTGTACAGCAGAAATTAACACGACATTGTAAAACAACCATAAGGACATGCTAAGTCCCTTCAGTAGTGTCAGACTTTGCGACCCTACAGTCTACAGCCCGCCAGACTCCTCTGCCCATGGGATTCTCTGGGCAAGAATACTAGAGCAGGTTGCCATGCCCTCCTCCAGGCAATCTTCCCAACCCAGGGATCAAACCCGCATCTACTGGGGTTCCTGCATTGCAGGCAGACTCTTTACCACTGAACCACTGGGGAAGCCCATGTATGAGTGAACAGCTTTGCTGTACAGTAGAAACAACCATATTTCAATAAAATTAAAAAATAGAAAAAAGTTTAGAAAATGTTTTAACAGTATCTGTAATGGGAGTGAGGTCACGTTTAATAAGAAGCAAAGGTAGCCAGACCCCTGGAGGAAAGAAATTCTCTAAGACCCAAGAAATTCTAGACACCAAAAGGAAGTTGTATTGGTCTAAAGATTTTTGAAAAGTAAGGGTTTTGTTTAATATTTTGCTTAATATAATGGCTCCCTATCTTTTTCATCTTTCCCAACTCCCCCCCCCCACTTCTTGAATCTAAATCAAGGTTGAACACAAAAGCTTGTGTATGATGCAAAATTGCTGTTGTAGTAGCTAACTATAAAATGTCTCATGCACTTCATTTCTGTAAGTGCACTGTGCTCGGCTTCACTTTTATTTTACGCTATTAGGTACACAGCCCATTTGCCAGGGTGAGTTATCTCCTCTTAGAGTTTGGTTATATACCTAGTCTATTTTGTAAACAGAATTTCCATTAAAAATGAATCACTTTTTCTTAGAGCTTATTGATGGGGCTGCCACATTGCTAAACCTCTTTTCTGAGCCAAGATTTGCCACCTTGATCAAAAGTTAGCAAAATGCACTTTGTGATCATTCGAAAGGTACAAGGGGTGTGTGTCCTTCAAAAGGTTTTCTTTGCAGCACACTTGCCTTGATTTTTGTCTTTAAAGCAATTAACCAGCAGGAACAAAGAAACAGCCACTCTACACTCTGATTCCTCATATAGTCTTGGCATTCACCAGAAACACTTTTCTTCATTTAGAAAGAAGTGTTCTTCTGACAGACAGTCTGGAACACAGCGTATATGCACACATACAATGAGTCTAGAGTTGGATTGCAGAAACACGAGACCCCAGACAGTAAGCTAAAGATGTGATATCCGATGCTTGGCAGCAAGATTACGTCGTAAGTCTTCCAAAATCTAGCCCATGACACCAACAGGCACACATCTCTGCTATTAGTAGTCACTCCCCAATATTTCCAAAAAAGGAGGGAAGAGAAAAGCATTGGTTTGATGAGATCATCTGCTCCTTTCAATTTACCAATGAAAAGTTGTTAGTAAGGTTTTCTTTCTCTGATTATGAAATTGATACATGCTTATTATATGAAAGAGAAAAATCAGAAAATATAGAAAATTAGCTGTGAGGATAGAATTGGGAAGAATTTAGGATGCTGGCCCAACCAACTCTGGTTGGTTGTTTTAATTTCTGAATTTAGATATAGATTGTGGGTTCAAATGTGTTAATTATTTGGGGCGTACAGGGGAGTAAGATCAGGTAATTTCTATAACCTCTGAGGAAACAAAGGGATTTCTTGGTGGCGTATTTGTCCCCTTGTTCTGAACTAATTAGCATTTTACAATATTCTAAGCTTCATTTTTTGTGAAATTTCCCACACAAACCCACCTCCCCTCAGTTGCTCACAATGGAACCGACATGAGGAGAGAGAGGCCTTGTAAGATAAGCACCAAAGAAGGTCAGCGCTCCAGGAAGTATCTGGAAGGTTTGTTTTCAGAGAAGTGAGAGAGGTCAAGATCAGCGGGGCTTGGGCTGAACGTGATGATTTGCAGGAGAGAAGAAAACCTTTTTATGTTGAATGTGGAGCATCAGCAAATCATGAGTACTTCTCTGGAACAGCGTAAAGCTGTGTGAAGTGGAGGGCAGGTCTATAAAGAAGAGCCTTGTGGGAAACAAGGAAAGAAAGACATCTTTGTAAATGTGCTCCTCGTAAAAAGAGGACGTACTAAACAATAATGACGATTCACCAATGCGTGAGAGAAAGTCATGGCCCAACCCTCCGCTGGAGGTTCCCCCCATGCCATCCCTCCTTGCCTGTCCACCCACCCACCCCCAGGAGGCAGGAGGGGAGAACAGGGTGGGAAGGACAGTACACGGATCCAGGCAGCCCATCACCCCACAAGGTGGGGCTCAAAGAGAGAAGTCCAGAGACACTGCTGCATGGACAGAGGGCCTAGGAACCACAGAGGCTAGAAGCGTGCTCACTGTCTGCCTGGGCCCTTTTCAGGGCTTGGGAGAAAGCAGATTTCTATACTCATCTGCACACATTTCTCTCTGTGGGTTACTAAGTTCCACAAAGTGTTTTTTGATCCTGGTTGGCTGTGTTACTATCAAAAAAGGGTTTATTCTTATAGCAACAGTGCCAAAGTGATAGTAATAATAATAATAGCAATAAGAACAGCTAGTCATATTACTATTACCCCACATCCAAGGACTGGGGCTGTGCTGGTGAGGAGGGCCGAGAGAGCTACTCCACATTCAAGGTCAGGAGGGGCGGCCATGAGGAGATACCCCTCATCCGAGGTAAGAGAAACCCAAGTAAGACGGTAGGTGTTGTGAGAGGGTATCAGAGGGCAGACACACTGAAACCATAATCACAGAAAACTAGCCAATCTAATCACACTAGGACCACAGCCTTGTCTAACTCAATGAAACTAAGCCATGCTGTGTGGGGCCACCCAAGACCGATGGGTCATGGTGGAGAGGTCTGAAAGAATGTGGTCCACTGGATAAGGCAATGGCAAACCACTTCAGTATTCTTGCCTTGAGAACCCCATGAACAGGATGAAAAGGCAAAATGATAGGCTACTGAAAGGGGAACTCCCCGGGTTGGTAGGTGCCCAATATGCTACTGGAGATCAGTGGAGAAATAACTCCAGAAAGAATGAAGGGATGGAGCCAAAGCAAAAACAATACCCAGTTGTGGATGCGACTGGTGATAGAAGCAAGGTCTGATGCTGTAAAGAGCAATATTGCATAGGAACCTGGAATGTCAGGTCCATGAATCAAGGCAAATTGGAAGTGGTCAAACAGGAGATGGCAAGAGTGAACATCAACATCCTAGGAATCAGCGAACTAAAATGGACTGGAATCGGAGAATTTAACTCCGATGACCATTATATCTACTACTGCGGGCACGAATCCCTTAGAAGAAATGGAGTAGCCATCATGGGCAACAAAAGAGTCTGAAATGCAGTACTTGGATGCAATCTCAAAAGCAACAGAATGATCTCTGTTCGTTTCCAAGGCAAACCATTCAATATCATGGTGAGTGAGTAATCCAAGCCTATGCCCCAACCAGTAATGCTGAAGAAGCTGAAGTTGAATGGTTCTATGAAGACCTACATTACCTTTTAGAACTAACACCCAAAAAAGATGTCCTTTTCATTATAGGGGACTGGAATGCAAAAGCAGGAAGTCAAGAAACACCTGGAGTAACAGGCACATTTGGCCTTGGAATACGGAATGAAGCAGGGCAAGGGCTAATAAAGGGCAAAGGGCAAAGACTAAAGAGTTTTGTCAAGAAAATGCACTGGTCATAGCAAACACCCTCTTCCAACAACACAAGAGAAGACTCTACACATGGACATCACCAGATGGTCAACACTGAAATCAGATTGATTATATTCTTTGCAGCCAAAGATGGAGAAGTTTTATACAGTCAGCAAAAACAAGACCAGGAGCTGACTGTGGCTCAGACCATGAACTCCTTATGCCAAATTCAGACTTAAATTGAAGAAAGTGGGGGAAACCACTAGACTATTCAGGTATGACCTAAATCAAATCCCTTACGATTATACAGTGGAAGTGAGAAATAGACTTAAGGGACTAGATCTGATAGATAGAGTGCCAGATGAACTATGGACAGAGGTTTGTAACACTGTACAGGAGACAGGGATCAAGACCATCCCCATGGAAAAGAAATGCAAAAAAGCAAAATCACTGTCTGGGGAGGCCTTACAAATAGCTGTGAAAAGAAGAGAAGTGAAAAGCAAAGGAAAAAAGGAAAGATATAAGCATCTGAATGCAGAGTTCCAAAGAATAATAAGGAGAAATAAGAAAGCCTTCCTCAGCGATCAATGCAAAGAAACAGAGGAAAACAACTGAATGGGAAAGACTAGAGATCTCTTCAAGAAGATTAGAGATACCAAGGGAACATTTCATGCAAAGATGGGCTCAATAAAGGACAGGAATTGTATGGACCTAACAGAAGCAGAAGATTTTAATTTATTAAAAGAGAGGTGACAAGAATACACAGAAGAACTGTACAAAAAAGATCTTCATGACTCAGATAATCACGATGGTGTGATCACTCACCTAGAGCCAGACATCCTGGAATGTGAAGTCAAGTGGGCCTTAGAAAGCATCATTACAAACAAAGCTAGTGGAGGTGATGGAATTCTAGTTGAGCTATTTCAAATCCTGGAAGATGATGCTGTGAAAGTGCTGCACTCAATATGCCAGCAAATTTGGAAAACTCAGCAATGGCCACAGGACTGGAAGAGGTCAGTTTTCATTCCAATCCCAAAGAAAGGCAATGCCAAAGAATGCTCAAACTACCACACAATTGCACTCATCTCACACGCTAGGAAAGTAATGCTCAAAATTCTCCAAGCCAGGCGTCAGCAATATGTGAACCGTGAACTTCCTGATGTTCAAGCTGGTTTTAGAAAAGGCAGAGGAACCAGAGATCAAATTGCCAACATCCACTGGATCATGGAAAAAGCAAAAGAGTTCCAGAAAAACATCTATTTCTGCTTTATTGACTATGCCAAAGCCTTTGACTGTGTGGATCACAATAAACTGTGGAAAATTCTAAAAGAGATGGGAATACCAGACCACCTGACCTGCCTCTTGAGAAATCTGTATGCAGGTCAGGAAGCAACAGTTAGAACTGGACATGGAACAACAGACTGGTTCCAAATAGGAAAAGAAGTTCGTCAAGGCTGTATATTGTCACCCTGCTTATTTAACTTCTATGCAGAGTACATCATGAGAAACGCTGGACTGGAAGAAGCACAAGCTGGAATCAAGATTGCCAGGAGAAATATCAATAACCTCAGATGTGCAGATGACACCACCCTGATGGCAGAAAGTGAAGAGGAACTAAAAAGCCTCTTGATGAAAGTGAAAGTAGAGAGTGAAAAAGTTGGCTTAAAGCTCAACATTCAGAAACCTAAGATCATGGCATCTGGTCCAATCACTTCATGGCAAATAGATGGGGAAACAGTGGAAACAGTGTCAGACTTTATTTTCTGGGGCTCCAAAATCACTGCAGATGGTGATTGCAGCCATGAAATTAAAAGACGCTTACTCCTTGGAAGAAAAGTTATGACTAACTTAGATAGCATATTGAAAGGCAGAGATACTACTTTGCTGACAAAGGTCCGTCTAGTCAAGGCTATGGTTTTTCCAGTGGTCATGTATGGATGTGAGAGTTGGACTGTGAAGAAGGCTGAGCACCGAAGAATTGATGCTTTTGAACTGTGGTGTTAAAGAAGACTCTTGAGAGTCCCTTGGACTGCAAGGAGATCCAACCAGTCCATCCTAAAGGAGATCAGTCCTGGGTGTTCATTGGTAGGACTGATGTTGAAGCTGAAACTCCAATACTTTGGCCACCTGATGCTAACAGCTGACTCATTGGAAAAGTCCCTAATGCTGGGAAAGATTGAGGGCAGGCAGAGAAGGAGAGGACAGAGGATGAGATGGCTGGATGGCATCACTTCGATGGACATGAGTTTGAGTGAACTCTGAGAGTTGGTGATGGACAGGGAGGCCTGGAGTGCTGTGATTCATGGAGTCGCAAAGAGTCAGACACGACTGAGTGACTGAAACTGAACCGACTGAGTAATATTACTAATGTTAGGGGAAAAAAAGTGAAGTCGCTCAGTTGTGTCTGACTCTTTATGACCCCATGGACTGTACCCCTCCAGGCTCCTCTGTCCATGGGATTTTCCAGGCAAGAGAACTGGAATGGGTTGTCATGCCCTCCTCCAGGGGAGCTTCCCAACCCAGGGATGGAACCCAGGTCACATGCACTGCAGGCAGACGCTTTACTGTCTGAGCCACTAGGGAAGCTGTAATATTAGGGAGGGACGTCTCAAACATTCCAGTGCTCTGCAAACGTGACTTCATTTCATCCTAACCCATCACTGTGAGGTAGGTGCTACTGTTACTGATTTTGCTGGTAAGGAGACTGAAGCCTGAAGAGGTCCCCTAAATGGCCCCATGGCATTGGGAAGATGGGGCAAGTCCATGGAGCTGAATTCCAGCAATTTGACTCCAGATCCTGCAGCCACTGCCCCCCCGGAAGTAAACACTGAATCCTTACCGTGGGTCTCCTGCTCCCTGATGGTTCTAAGTGTTTTGTGTGTGTCCTCTCATCTGCTGCTGCAGAGCTGATGAGGTGACGCCCGCATGGCACCCACGTTCTCGGTGCAGGACTGAGGCTTCTTCACCTTCGGGGGCTCACCTGTGTCGGGAGAGCGAGTCAGACTCTTCTCCTGCTGCTGTGGAGCCCCAGGAGCCCCGGCATCAGCACCCTGAATCCATGTTCTATGTTGTCGTCTTAATAGTCTTTTTATTTGTGTGTCGGAAAGTCTTCTGGAAAAGAAAAAAATTTCCTTTGTTTATTTTTCCTCTTTTTTTTTTGAAAAACAAAGCCATGACTCTATCATACCACTTATTTTCATTTTCAAAAAAATGTACCTCTTTTGGGTTGCAAGAGGAAAATATTTGTTGGGTGACAGGCTTATTAAAAACCCTCACACTTTTTTAAAAAATGGGGCATGGTTGCTTTATAATGTATAGTTAGTTTCTGATGCACAGTGAAGTGATTCAGCTCTGTGTATCCATGTAACCCTTCCCTCTTGGACCTCCTCCAGCCGCTCCCCCATCCCACCCATCTGGGTCATCACGGAGCACGGAGCTGAGCTCCCTGTGATGCACACCAGCTTCCCACCAGCTGTCTGCTTTGCACAGGCGGTGTGTATGCTTCAGTCCAGTCTCTCAGTCCCCCCCCCCCCCCGCTTCCCTTCCCCATCCCCGTGCCCACAGATCTGTCCTCTGTGTCTCTATTCCTGCCCTGCAAATAGGGTCATCTGGACCACTTATGTGGTCCACATATGCTAGATTCCACATATGTGTGCTAATGCGTGATATTTGAAGCCCCCACTCTTGAGGAGATGGGGGCCCCTGAGCACCCTCATGCTGTTCCTGCGGGTACAGACCGGGAGCACACTAAATTTCGCTATTTGGTACTTAACAGTGACCACTGCTTAATGCTTTTTAGGCGTGTTAGAACACCCGCAGCGCCTCTAAATTGTGTAGGAGTACTCCTTGGGGAGAAATGTCTTTCTGACCCCAGCTTGCAATCAATTAACACCATGAAGCATGGGAATTTATAGCCCTTACTTTTTATTTTCTCAGCGAGGGAGAATCTGGAAGACACGGATGCTGTAATGGAGTCAAGCAATGTGATTTGATCTGTTGGTCCACAGATCTCTGCCTGACCCACGCTGTAAGGTCAGCACCAAGCGTCGCTGTTTCAACCATCCCCCAAAATCCTCTAGGTGAGTGCGGTGAGGCTTTGTTGTTGTTTTTTGTTTTTCTTTTTTAAACAAACTTCCAGCGTCTAACTTTTTAATTCTTGCCATCACACCAGCTGGCTCGTAATTAACCGCTGGCATCATCAATATCTCGTCAAAGTTAATGAGTTTTTAACATAATTTTTAACTGCTCTGAAGAGGTTACAGAATTAAAAGAACAAGAATAATGTATATATTTATTCACAGGCAAACAGAAGGATGAAAGATACAAATCCAGCTCTGAGGCCGCTGGGCAAGGAACTGGAGACAGCTTCCTGCCTTTCTAGTGAAGCGGGTGGTCAAGGGCGAAGGGCTTTACATGCCTGGGTGGCCTCCTCACACTATTTGTACTTGCAGTGGAACTGACATTTACCTTTATTTGAAGGTACCTTTAAGCTGAACAGCAATTCAGATGCAGAGATAAATGCTTAGGATTGATTTTCCCCCCTCTGACTTTGGCCCTCAGAGATTTTACTTCGTCAGGGTTCCATTGCTCAGCTCCCTGCAGTCAGCCCTGGAGCCAGGGCCATCCCTTCCCCCCATCCACCCATCTCCCACTTCCACTCCTCCCCACCTCCTCCTGCCTTTTCACTTCCTCCCTCCCTTCTTCCCTTCCTTTTTATCCCTATTTCTCCCTCCCAAGTCTCTTGCCCACCCATGATCAACCCTTTTTCAATGAATTGATGAGTCTTTTCCTTTGTATATGTTCTTACACAATGTGTGTTGTTTTTAAACAAGTGTTTTTAATTTACACAAATAGGACATGGGTTTTTAATTTACACAATAGTATTGTGTTATAGGGGTTTCCCTGGTGGCTCAGATGGTAAAGAATTCATCTGCAATGCAGGAGACCTGGGTTAGATCCCTGGGTTGAGAATATCCCCTGGAGGAGGGCATGGTGACCCACTCCAGTATTCTTGCCTGGAGACTCCCCATGGACAGAGGAGCCCGGTGGGCTGCAGTCCATGGGGTCGCAGAGTCGGACACGCCTGAGCGACTAATCAGCAGCACGTTGTGTTACAGATCTGATTTTCTTTTTTACTGTTTTTAATCTTTCCATGTGGCTTTGCATATGTCTGCCTGTTCATTCTAATGGCTGCATAATATTCCACGCTGAACAAATGCATCTCGTGGTGTTGGACACAGAATGGCTTCCAGCTTCTCACCACCACCATAAGCCATGCTGCAGTCAGTGTTTTCATGCAGACTCCCTTACTGACCTGTGGGGAAGCTTCCCTGGAACACTCCCGGGACCTGGGATGCTGAGTCCTAGGGTATGACTGAACTTCATTTGACTGCACAGCTATGTGGCTCTCTGATGAGCTGCAAACTCTGCCTGGGGATTCCTGTAGCCACACGTTACTCAAATTTGTCATCATCCTGGTGTTTATTTACTTATTTATATTGAAGTGTAGTTGATTTACAGTGTTGTGTTAGTTTCAGTGGACAGCACAGTGATTCCGTTTTTTGTATATAAGTAATCCAGAAAATATATATGTATATGTATTTTCTTGATTATTCTCCTTTACAGGTTATTACAAGATATTGAATATAGTTACCTGTGCTATACAGTAGGTTCTTGTGGCATGTATATGTTAATTCTAAAGTCTTAATTTATCCCTCCCCTCCCCCTTTGGTAATCATAAGTTTGCTTTTTATGTCTTTGAGTCTATTTTTGTTTTGTAAATAAGTTCATTTGTATCATTTTTTAAGATTGCACATAATGAATGATAAGATGATATTTGTCTTTGTCTGACTTCACTCAGTATGATCATCTCCAGTTCCATCCATGTTGTTACAAGTGGCATTATTTCATTTTTTATGGCTGAGTAATAGTCCATTGTATATATGCACCACATTTTGTTTATCCATTCATCTGTCAATGGACCTCTGGTTTGCTTCCATGTCTTGGCTATCGTAAACAGTGCTGCTATGAACATTGGAGAAGTGAAAGTGAAAGTGAAGTCGCTCAGTCATGTCCGACTCTTCGTGACCCCATGGACTGTTGCCCACCAGGCTCCTCCATCCATGGAATTTTCCAGGCAAGAGTCCTGGAGTGGGTTGCCATTTCCTTCTCCAGGAGATCTTCCCAACCCAGGGATTGAACCCAGGTCTCCCGAATTGTAGGCAGACACTTTACTGTCTGAGCCACCAGGGAAGTCTATGAACATTGGGGATGCATGTATCTTTTCAAATTAGAATTTTTGTATCTTCTGAATATATGCTCAGGAGTGGGATTGCAGGATCATAGGGTAGCTCTATTTTTAGTTTTTTGAGAAACCTCCATACTGTTCTTCATGGTTGCTGCACCAATTTACGTTCCCTCCTGGTTTTTAATTTTTATCAATCAAATGGTATAAAGTGACATCATAGTTTGCCTTTCTCTTGTTGTTAATTGGTTTGAACTCTTTATGTGTTTCTCAGAATTTGTGTTTTCATTTTTAGTGATTGCTTATTTATACCTTTTGCCCTTATTCTCTATTGAGGTTCATGAAGTTTTCTTGTTGACTTGTCTGAGCATTCACTTCTCGTCTTTCTCCTTCTTTTTAAAATGTGTTCTACATACTGTCCCTCGACAGCTTTGGGCATGGTGCTGTTGTCCCCCAATGTCACACGTCTGTTAGTTTGGTCCTCTATTTCCTTCCTTGCACTGATTGCCTTAATTTTGGGGGAGTTTAATTTTGTCTTGATAGTTTGTGCTTTGGGGATTCTGTTTAAGAGAGTCTTCCTCACCATTAAATCTTTTTTTTTTTTTTCTCACCATTAAATCTTAAAGATGTTCTCTGACTTTTAAAATCTGCTCCTTCTACCATTTATTCAGCTTACACGTGGTGTGAGGTAAGGATCCAGTTTTATTTTTCTGCATATAGTAAACCAGTTTCCCAACTTCATGTATTATAATGTCTAACTTTCCCCCATGGATTTGGGTTGTACAAACACATTTCCTTTTATATGTGAGTCTCAGTCTGAGCTATCCATTCTCTCCCATAGGCTTACTTGTTTATTCTTGTACCACTTCATGGTACTTTCCATTACTGTGCTTTTACTATATATCTTAATATTTCGGAGGGTAGCACCATCCTCGTATTTTCTCTTCAATTTCAGGGTTGACTTAGCTGTTTATTAGTTTATTCATATAAATTTTAACAATAATAACTGAAAGTGCATTTGGGAAAAACTGACATCTTTTTGAAGTAAACATCCTATTCAAGAGGATGAACATTCTCTTGTTTCACTTTTATCTTTTAGGAACTTCAGTATAATTACATGCTCTCCCATAGATGTCTCATGTATTCATTTTTAGTGTAATTTCTGACCCTTGTCTTTTCATGAACCTTTCTTGCCTTTCCCTACAGCACAAGCTGGATCCATTGGAATGAGGTCAGGCCATGTGGTTTTGTTCCAGCCAGTTGTTTCCCAAAGCAGTTTCCAGTCTGATGGTGAACTGGCTGGGAAAACTCATCTGGGTGCTTTGATAAAAATTAAAATGAATGGACTCCAACCCTGCAGAGATTTCGATTTGACTGGTTTGAGTGGACTTGGGAACATGGATTTTTCTAGTTCTCAGATGATTCTGATGGGCAGCCATATTTGGAAACCATTATTCATTGCACTAAAAGATGATTTTAACTTTTTATGATTCTTCCCTCTTCCCTTCCATTTGAGAGAGTATCCTGAGAAAAGATAATTCCGAGATAAGAAGGAATTATGAACCAACACTGGTAATTAGAAATATAGATCATCATAAATTTATTGTACATTTTTTACTTTTAACATCTTAGGTCAAAGGTATGCTAGATACTCTCTGAATACTTTTAAAAACAAATTAATTCAAACAGTTTAGGATAACTCCACAATACACAATTTATTTTTTTCAAGGCGAATAAACAAAATAGGGCCATTATAACTGCAATGATAACTTCTAGATGGCTAGCGAATTGAAGTCTATATCTGTTGTGAGATGAAAATCTTGCTTTCTGTGAAAATCCTGCTTTCTACCAGAATAGTACAATGAGTATTTTATATCCTACTGGATGAAGTCTATAGATATGAATTTCATCAATGACAAATCAACAAGGGTAAGGCTGTCGTATCTTTGAGGAACAAGTGGGCAACAGGGAAGATGGATGGTCAGGTGGAAGTGTATAATTATATATTCTAGCTATCCTAGAACTTTAATAAACGAGCTCTTAAATGTCATTTAGAAAAAGGTAGATCAATTGCTCAGCTACTTGTTCACCAGATCTATCATATTTTATAGGAGCATATTAAAGACTTTGTTGATGCAACAAAAGTCTATTTCATGATGGAATTTAAGGCAGTAAGTCTTCAAGGGCCTAAAACAGTACACAGAGCCTCTGAAACTCGTGTCATAATAGATGGAGATTACACTGAGCTGTGTTCTAGTGGTCCTAAAAGCATTTATGAACTTGCCTTCAAATGTTTGGAGGATTGTTCATCTCTCCCAAAAACAACTGAAGCTTGGAAGGTAAAACCAAAACAAAGCCCAAGACTCTATGAGCACCCTTTAATTCAGCGAAAGTCTTCTCATGGTTAAGTCATTCTGTTGGCTTCATTTTCATTGCTTGGAATGAAACCTTACTTTATAGTTGGCTCAAATTTATTCAGCTGGTCAAATTCACAGTTGTGGCTGAAATTCACAGTTGATGGGCTTCCTGGAAATGGAAAGAGATCACATAGGAAAATTTTAAACTAAACTTTTGTTGGGAACTTTTTAAGACAAAAAGTAGTGTACTAATAATTCTAGAGAAGAGGGATTA
This sequence comes from Bubalus kerabau, assembly GCF_029407905.1. Classification (NCBI taxonomy): domain Eukaryota; kingdom Metazoa; phylum Chordata; class Mammalia; order Artiodactyla; family Bovidae; genus Bubalus; species Bubalus kerabau. The sequence continues at coordinate 201,387,989 of NC_073625.1, forward strand.
AGTGTTTTTTAAAGAATCTTATAGGACTTATTGTTCAGCCCCTACCTGCCCAAGAATACAGTGGTAGAAGAGACATAAGTATATCTCAGCAATGTGATATATAAGTGTGTGTGTGTGTGTGTGTGTGTATCTCAATACCTGAGGCTTCTGCAGTGTTTACCATTTCCAAGTTTTGAGCCACTTGTGAGTCATTATCATCAATATCTAACATTTCTTTTCTATTTGTGAACTGCAAAATGTGTCTTAAAAGTAATTTTCACAATTGAGTCTTTTTATTACTCTCTGAAGTATGTATTATTAATCCTATTTTACAGATGGGAGGATTTGGCCAAGGGAGGAACCAGTGAATCTATCTTTAACTCAGGTTTGCTGACTCTAAATTTCCTCAAAACCCTTAGCCTGACTGATAAAATACTTTCCCTTCCATTGGTATGTCTATATTTCACATTTAAGAAGTAGAGAGCAGGGCTTACCAAACTTTCAGTAAAGGGCCAGAGAGCAAGCATTTCAGGCTTTGTGGGCCGTAGGGTTGCAACTCTCTGACCACTCCTTGTTTCTGCCTTTTGCCTTTTGCAGTGTGAAAGCCGCTCAATCATTTTTTCATGGGTGTGTCTGTCTGTGTTCTGATACAACTTGATTTTGTGAAGCTAGGCTGGCCAGAGTCAGCCCAGGGGCTGGAGTTTGTTGACACCAAGTTCAGAGTAATGAACCTTCAAAGAGGGAAAGTACTGATGTGTGGGACTCAGCCGCGTTTCAGAATCCTAACTCCACACATATCACTCACTAGGGCTGTTGTCCTGATTTCACAGAAGGGCTACACTCCACACTGAATCATTAAGCTTCCCAGCTGTCACACCTAAACTTCCTTCTCTTTTCTCCCAGCAGCTGTTGCCTTCTCCTCAGCTCAGCCTTCCATCTTGTCTCTGACTGCAGACTTTTCTTTCTGAAATCTCTCTTGGCCTTCCCTGCTGTTCCAACTCCTCCACCTGCTGACGCCTTCCCCAGGGGTCTTCCTGCCTGCTTTCTGACGGGAGGGCCCAGTTCTCCAGCAGCACCCTCATTTGCATCCTCACTCATCACCTTTTCTCAGCCCTATGAGAAAGTGAAAGTGAAGGCGCTCAGTCATGTCTCTTTGTGATCCCATGGACTGTTGCCCACCAGGCTCCTCCATCTATGGAATTTTCCAGGCAAGAGTACTGATGTGGGTTGCCATTTCCTTCTCCAGGAGATCTTCGTGACTCAGGGATTGAACCCATGTCTCCTGCATTGCAGGCAGACACTTTACCTTCTGAGTCACCAGGGAAGCCCAAAGCACTATGAGGGAATCTGGAAATTGATGTTCCTTTGCAGCTGAAAGAAAGGGTGATCATTAACACGAATCAAGGTTTTCCCTGCTTAATACAGGTAAAGCCACCCTAGAGCTTGGCACAGAGCAAATGCCTAGGAAATGACTGTCACTTTTACATTGGGAGTCTGGTAAGGACTATTGGAGGCTGTCAAATGCTCTGCAAATGTAAGCTCTTGTCCAGTCCTGTTGCAGGAAGAGGGACCCCTTCCAGGGCCTGAGAGCGGGCTCTTGTCCAACACTCAGAAGTGAGTTGTCCGAGGAGACACGTATGCTCACAAAGCAGGAGACTTTATTGGAAGGGGCACCTGGGAGAGAGCAGCAGGGTGAGGAACCCCGGGAGGACTGCTCTACATGTGGCTTGTGGTCCCATGTTTATGGTGAGGGGATTCGTTTCTGGGTTGTCTCTGGTCAGTTATTCTGACTCAGGGTCCTTCCTGGTGGCATCACTCAGACAAGCTGGATTCCAGAGAGGAGGATTCTGGGGGGATGTATGGACTGGCATCTTCTCTCTCCTTTTGACCCTTCCTGAGTTCTTCCCATTGATGGTGATTCGTTAGTTCCATGTTCCTTACCAGGATCTCCTGTTGTAAAACAGCTTGTGTGGATGGTCACTGTGGTGCCTGGCCAGGGTGAATGGTCAGTCGGTGTTTCTCCTGAAAATATTATGGTGATTAAGATGGCAGAAGCCTTTGCACAGCCTGGAAAGCTCAGAGGCTTTGGGCTTAGGACTTAATGGGGGTGATGCTTTCATGGTTACTCGGGGGGTTCTGAGTATAAACTCTACTTTCAGACTATGCTAGTTGCCTTGTGGAAAACTTTGCTGGTTGCATTAATTCAAATGCATCGACATTTTTGGTTAAAGACTGTCGCTTGAAGAAAAGGGAGTTATTCAAGTTGACAGGAGATCTTATTTTATAGGACCTGCTTCTAGGAGCTCCATGCTTGCAATCCCAAGGAATAAAGAACCTCAAATATGTTTCCAGCCAGCCAGTCACTTGCAGAGCAAGACTTTGTGAATTGCATTGAAAAATCTGATGTTAAGATTTTATCCTATTTTTTATAGACTTAAAATAACAATATCACAATATTTTAAAACAAGCTGTCCTGTGCAATGAATACCACAATGAAAGTCACTTTAGCATATTTTTCAATCATTTTCAAAGCATTCCCTCATTCTGGCTCATTCACTCCAGCAAACACTTTTCAACAGCCTGTTACATGTTGTTGTTCAGTCATCAAGTTGTGTCTGAATCTTTGTGACCCCATGGGCTGCAGCACGCCAGGCTTCTCTGTCCCTCACTATCTCCTGGAGTTTGCCTAAGTTCATGTCCATTGCCCTGGTGATGCCATCCAACCATCTCATCCTCTGTTGCCCTCTTCTCCTTCTGCCTTCAATCTGTCCCAACATCAGTGTCTTCTCCAATGAGTCAGCTATCCGCATCAAGTGGCCAGAGTGTTGGAGCTTCAGCTTTACCATCAGTCCTTCTGGTGTGTATTCAGGGTTGACTTCCTTTATGATTGACTGGTTTAATCTCCTTGCAGTCCAAGGGACTCTCAAGCATTTTCTCCAGCATCAAGCTCGAACGCATCAATTTTTTTGGCATTCTGCCATATTTGTGGTCCAACTCTCACATCTGCACATGTCTACTGGAAAGGCCATAGATTTGACTATATAGATCTTTGTTGGCAAAGTGATGTCGTTGCTTTTTAACACGCTGTCTAGGTTTGTCATAGCTTTCCTGCCAAGAATCAATCATCTTATACTCTCGTGGCTGCAGTCAGCATACACAGTGATTTTGGAGCTGAGGAAGAGGAAACCTGCCACCTTTTCCCCTTCTATTTGCCATAAAGTGATGGGGCCGGATGCCATGATCTTAGTTTTTTTTAATATTTAGTTTTAATCTGACTTTTTCAAGTGCCAGATAGTAACTTCACTCTCTTAAGAAGTGCAGCCCACTGACAGGGACATCATGCAACAAAGGTCCTCAGCAGAAGGGCTACAAGATGACCCTACAAGAGAGTGTTTCTGTGGCTGTGAGGGTGTGAGACATCATGCTACAAAGGTCCTCAGTAGAAGGGCTCACGAGGTGACCCTACAAGAGAGAGTGTTTCTGTGGCTGTTAGGGTGTGGGACATCATGCTACAAAGGTCCTCAGCAGAAGGGCTACAAGATGACCCTACAAGAGAGAGTGTTTCTGTGGCTGTGAGGGTGTGGGATCTTCATGCAGGGTGTCCTTGTTTCAAAACAATTTTGAGGTAGTTTACAGAGTGTATCTAATAAGATGGAAACAAAGTAGCGAGGAAATTGGAACTAAGAAAAAAAATAAGAGTAGGAAAAGTCCATTGAACTACATGTAAATCTAGTGAACAAAACACATCTCATAAAACATACACATATTGGCAATGAGTTATAAATTTGGTTTTAAGCTTCCTACCAGTCAAAGCAAAGAGGAAACAATGATCCTTTCCATGGTTAGAGGATCTGGAAGACAAAAGAGATGAACTATATTTCTAGTGAACATTTCTGAGAGAAACGTATCTTGTGGGTTTCCTAATTGACGCCTAGTCCTCACTGTCCCTATGTAACTCCCCAAATAAGTCTCCTTTAGGGTGTTTCTTTTTTTTAAAAAAATCTTAGTTCCCTGACCAGGGATCGAACACAGGCCCCTGCTGTGGAAGCTTGGAGTCATAATCACTGGATTGCCAGGAAAGTCCCTAGGGTGTTTCTTATACTTTTCTTCAAATGTCAAAGCAGAGGTCACCAAAGACACTTGAAATCATGCTAGAACTGTGTCTCCTGAATAATTCTCATCTTCTGCCTTCTCCATGTACCAGGTGCATAGCATCTAGAAGAATACACATTCTGAGTAACTTCTAGGAGATACTCCAAGTCTCTTATTTTTCTCAGTTGATCTTTTGTGAGTAAAGTGCATCAGAAAATTTGAATTTATATTGAATGACTGTGAAGGAAACTGCTTTAAACTGGCAGAGGCTGAGCAGTCTTTAGTTGGCAAATCAACTTCTCTTTCACCTGTGCTGTGGACTGAATGTTTGTTCCACCCCGGTTCAGCTCAGTTCAGTCACTCAGTTCTGTCCGACTCTTTGCAACCCCATGGACAGCAGCACGTCAGGCCTCCCTGTCCATCACCAACCCCAGGAGCTTGCTCAAATTCATGCCCATCGAGTTGGTGATGCCATCCAACCGTCTCATCCTCTGTTGTTTTAACCCTACCACCCCTTTGATATGTAGAAGTCCTAATCCCCAAAGTGTCAGGGTTTGGAGGTGATTAGGTTATGAGGGTGGAGGGTGGAGTCAGCTTGGCAGGATTAGTGCCCTTAGAAGAGGAGATTGAGAGGCCTCCTCCTCCCTCCCCTCCCTTCCTCCTCCTCCCTCCCTTCCCCTCCCTTCCTCCTCCTCCCATCTGAAGATACACCCAGGAGGCAGCTGTCCACAAGCCAGGAGGTGCTTGCTCACTGGACACTGGATCTTCCAGGGTTTCGATTTTGGATTCCCAGCCTCCAGAAATGTAAGTAATAAATATTTATTAAGTCAACCAATCTATGATATTTTTGATATAGCAACATGAACTAAGACACTCACCTAATACTGCCATGGTAATGGAGTGAAGGAGACCATGAGGAAATCAAGGTTGGAAAGAGAGAAATGGAAAGTAACAGTTTTAGAATATCTTAGAGTATGCAATCATGGCTTTGCTACATCTGTATGTAAACATCTGTCTTCCAGGCCCTCAGTGATTTTCATTAACGTTGGCTCCCATTTCTTGAGCAGTGACATAACCCCCTTCAAGGAGCAGAAGAGGAGGGGCTGACATTGGGCACAGTGGTATGGAGATAACTCAATAGACACATATATTAGTGTTTAATATTATCAGGTGCGATGGGTTGCAGATATAAGTATTATGTAAAACAATAACTTACTTTGCCTACCATTCAGGAATTAAAGAGCACTTTCAATAGTGTTGGGAGAGAGAAAATTAGCCAAGATGGCCTGTTCAGGCTCTCTTGCCCCATGTTCTGTAAATAATGACTATGTAACAGCTGAGGTTATTTATAGTACCCTTCACACAAGTCATGGGGTACCCGCTTGGTCAGGGTTACTGTGTGCGGCTCGCCTGAATGGGCTCCACCTAAGACAGTGGTGGCATTACAGCTGAGTCCCGGCTGTGCCCACTGGGTCAGCCATGAAAGCACAGAATATAGCGTGTCCACTGGTACGGCTGCCGTGTCAGCCAGGAGACAGGTTGTATGTGGTTATATTGTGTGCACCTGTCAACAGTTGGTGTACTTGACAGGATACCCATCCTGCCAATGGGTAGAGAAGCCTGAGACTCCACTGGATGGAGCCAGCCAGTGGCCACCGTACAGTATATGGTGCTGTATGGCTGTGGCCCTCTCAGTGTGGGCTCCGGTGGAAGACTGGGAGGTGGTGGATGGTTCACCAGAGAGCATTGGAAAGGCGTTGCAGGCGGCAAGTTCCCTTTTGCAGAAGAAGGCAGCACAGACTGCTGCTGACACATTGGGGTGGATTTTCCCACTGCCCTGAAGGTGAATATGGACAGTGCTCTCTGTGATGCTGTGCTGGAGTGCAATGTACAGAGACACTGGGAAGAGCCAGACCAACATATATTGGCGTTAGAGCAAGAACCTCATGGTCCTGAAGAGCCCAGCATCTCTGACAGCAAGGCAGTAAGGGATGATGATGACGAATGTTATGAGATTGAGGGTCCCCACTTGGCAGCGAGGCCCTTTGTGCAGCAAAAGTGAAGGCTGAGCAGCTTAGGACCCAGGGAGGTCATCCTCAAAGGGCTCAAGGGGCCCCCGATGTGACTGAGTTCAGGACATATCAACCATGTACTTGGGCAGAGTTAGTTGACTTGGGTAAATCGTGTCGGCAAAAGCAAGGGAAAACCTTGTGGTGTGGCTTTTGCATCTCTGGGACACAGGAGTGGGCCCAGCATCTGTGGGGGTTTCGTGGGTCTTTACTGAGAGAAGTAGAGGGATGGCCATGTGAGACACCATTTTGAAAGTGTGAAGACCCTGAAGGGGGCCTGAGCTGGCAGGGGTCCCATCCAGGTTACACAGATGCAAATGAGGGCTGATTTCTGTGCAGGCATGTCTAGTCAAGGCTATGGTTTTCCAGTGCACATGTATGGATGTGAGAGTTTGACCATAAAGAAAGCTGAGCACTGAAGAATTGATTCTTTTGAACTGTGGTGTTGGAGAAGACTCTTGAGAGTCCCTTGGACTGCAAGGAGATCCAACCAGTCCATCCTAAAGGAGATCAGTCAAGAATGTTCATGGAAGGACTGATGCTAAAGCTGAAACACCAACAATTTGGTCAACTGATGCAAAGGGCTGACTCATTGGAAAAGACCCTATTGGTGGGAGAGATTAGGGGCAGGACGAGAAGGGGATGACAGAGGATGAGATGGTTGGATGGCATCACCGACTCAATGGACATGGGTTTGGGTGAGCTCTGGGAATTGGTGATGGACAGGGAGGCCTGGCGTGCTGCAGTCCATGGGGTCATAAAGAGTCAGATGCGACTGAGTCACTGAACTGCGCTGATACTGTGAAGGCTGTGTCCTCATATTTAGAAAAGTGTAATCATTTGGGTGGCCTATGAATGTCACAAAAGTCCTCTCCTTGAAGGGGTGCAACCTGGACTGTTGGGATTATTGTGGGTCCATAATAATAAAATTCCGCAGGAGTGGAGTTGCCCCTGCAGGCTTTCCTGCAGCCTCACATGGGCAGTTGGTGGACTGGACTTGGTCATGGAAGATAAAGGCACTCCACACGCAGCGGGTGCTCCCCTAGCTCCATGTGGGCAAGGCCTGCAACGTGAGTCGCAGGTGACACCTGGCACTGAGTTTTGAAATGTGTTGGGGATGTAACTGTCTGTCGTCACTACTGCTGCAGGATGTGAGTTCAAACAGTGGTATTGTGTGCTCCGGGCGTGCTGCAGAGGGCAGAACCTACCTAATCTGTGGGACAAGAGACCCTGAAGGGGTGGCGAGGGGCAGAGACCAGATTAGCCCAGATGGTGTGTTCAGGCTCTCACCCCTGCTTTGTGAAGAATGACCGTAACAGCTGAGATCGCCCACAGTGCTGCGCATGCGGGTCGCTTGGTGCGCGCTTGGTCTCGGTTGCTGTGTGCGGTAGGCCTGCGTGGGCCCCGCCTAAGAAAGCAGCAGCATTACTGCCGAGTCAGGGCTGTGTGCCCTGGGCCAGCCACGAGAGGAGAGCATGCAGCATGTCCCCGGCTACGGCTGCTGTGCCCGCCAGGAGAGAGGCTGTGCGCGGTAACGTTGTGTTATGTGATGTCTGCTGCTACGGCTGCTGTGCCCGCCAGCAGAGAGTGAATGTGTCTGCAGCTCCTAGGGCTCTTCGTATCTTTTCCCATCCTTTCAGCTTGCACCCTGCCTACCCTGGGTTCAGCGAACAGTGGGGACAGTGTGAACAGCAAGACCACCGATGCGGTGAACGGGATGAAGGACAATGCGAACAGCGTAAGTCCACTTCTTACGAAACTTCCTAATAAAATGTCTCTAGGACTCATCAGAAGTGAGAAGTCTTGCGATACCACATACAGGTGTACTTTGTATGTGTATTCCACTTACATTTTTGAAAATTTGCTTTCTTTATAATATCCATATTTGCTTATTGGAGGAAATTCAGTCATAAGAAAATATAAAGAAGATAATAAATGGCACCTATAATACTTCCACCTAAGACTAACCCCAGTTGAAATTTTACTCTATTTCAAACTATTTTTTTCTGTTTGTACATATTCATATAACTGTGATTATATTTCCTTCATTTGATATTATATTACAATAATTTGCTCTGTATTATTAGAAACTTCTTGTAAATATCATTTTTGGTGATTGTACAATATTCAACCAACTGAGAGCCTCATAAATTGCTTAGCCTTTTCTGTCATGAGTTCCTTGACATCTGGGGACCTGGGGACAAAGTAGTAACTCACTTTACAATGTGTCCCTTATCTCTGTAATCTTGACATAGTACTTCACTTAGACCCAGGTACGCTCTGTCTTCACCCCCATGTTTGAGGGAACCCACACTTCAGAACACCTTCCTCAAATTTCCTAAGTCCGCCTATGGTGCCTGGGACCAGCCCACACCAGCAGTCAGGGCTGGCTTCACGCGTGTGACACATGAGGCCACACACAGCCCCACGCTCAGATGGGCCCTTTGCGGTCACTGTCTTGAAAGTCTACATAAGTTTTAAACAAGGGTTCCCACCCTTTCATTTTGCACTCATCCCTGCAAATTATGTAACCAGTCCTGAGTCTATGCAAATTATGCAGCCATAGGAAAAACATTGGTTTTAAATAGAGTGAAATTTCAACTATGGGTAACTCTGAGTGGAAATATTATGGGTGACATTTGTTATACTTTTTATATTTTTCTATGACTCAAATTTTTTCCTATTATGTAACCATCTCAATGAAATGCTCTGCATCCAGAGCAGAACCTTATCCTCAGGGCTCTCTGTGACCCTTAGCCCCAAAGTCAGGCCAACCAGATGTCCTGTACCCTGGGACTTGTGTCTATGGGGTTTCCTAGGGGCTTGGTTCCAGAAGGGCAGCCTGGCAAGAATATCACTCACATTGGAAAGTATAGCATGTCTTTTATAAGGTCGGTTTAGGCCAAGTTACCAGGATGGTGCTGACTCAGTGGATTCTAGGTGACTTAACTCTGGGTGGCTCTAATTGTTTATGTAGTCAAGGGTTCCATGTACGGAAGGCTGGTCCTGCTTTGGCCAAAGCGCAAAGCCTCCTCTGCTTCAGTTTTCTGCTCCACTCCCTGCACCCCTACCCCCCTTGTCATTTTCCCAGCTCTTGTCTTGGCACAATCTGGTTTCACTTTTGGCACAAGCAGAGAGTCCCAGCGAGTATGAAGTCCGATAGAGAGGTGGCGAGGATGGCGAGGTCACAGAAGGCCAGCGAGGACCTCCTTCTTGGCAGGGACTGTCCCCAAAAGTAAGGGCCTTGGGTGGGGCATCAGTTCCCACAGGGCTTGAAGAACATTAGCAAGGGCCTTGCTCTGAGTCAGGACCTATTTATAAACTCTTAGAAGTCTCTCAATGTTATATTAGGAAGCTGAAATTTCCACAATTTCTGGTATGAATGGAAAAGTCACAGCATATGGCAGGAGTGATGAATCTTAGGAAGCTTAAAGTTTTGCTTTTCTCAGAGGCTCCTCAGCTGAGAAATCTCTAGTTCCTTCCTTCCTTCTTGCCAGTTGGGAATCAGCTTGGCTCAACTCGTCTCCTGTGAAGGTTTGGACTGTGGTCTTCAAAACACCAGGTGCCCCCAGGGCTCTGAGCTGGCGACTGTGTGTTGGTGGGGGCTGGGGGTCATAGAGCAGAGCCATGCTGGAGAGCATGTTCGTGCCTGGAGGTCCAGTCTTTATTCCTGACCTATGTTTGGCATCCGAGTCCCACTGTACTAATTCAAGGCTCCTGATCCTGGGTTTTACTCTTATCTGCTGTTCCCTTGACTTTGGCTCCTTGCCATCCCCAGAGGAGAAATATAGTCCAGGAGGATTTCCACATCAGAAGATGCAAGGGGGGCTTTGTGGAGATCTGAGTGTGTACCCTGTGATTAGACGCAGCAGGAAACCTGCAAGGTCATAGCTATGTATGAAGCCATCATTCATTCACTCACTAAACATTTATTAAACCCTAGCTACTTCCTTGGCCCTGTGATGGAGACAAGAAAAGAATCAAGCTTTTTTTACCTTCTGTGGAGCTGACAGAATAATAGGAGACCAAAGTGACACAGCAGTCTGAGAAGCATGGAGCAGAGAGAGGCATGTGTCAAGGGCTGTGGGAACACAAAGGAGGATGAAGATTTTTGTTCTTCTTACAGGGAGGCTGAATGATCGAGCGGGTCTTCATGGAGGAAGCGTTCTTTGAGTCTTGAAGGGAGAGTCAGAGCCGCCAGTTAGGTTGGTGCCATGTGACTTGTCCTGGCCGATGGGCTGTGAATGGAGTGACGAGCCTCCTAGCAAAGATAGTTAAAAACCAGTGTGGCTCATCCGTTTTCCCCCTTGGTAGCATCTTTGGAAGCCGTGTGTTGGAAATTGTGGAGCCTCAAGATGGAATCCTTGGGGGACTGTGTGGGAGAGAGCCACCCAGGAAGATGCCCCACCCACACTGATCTTTGTGCTGGTGAGCAAACCTCTACTGCGGTAAGTTATTCACATTTAGGGGCTTCCTGGGTGGTGCTAACGGTAAAGAATCCGCCTGCCAATGCAGAAGACACGAGTTGCAGGTTTGATCCCTAGGTCAGAAAGATCCCCTGGAGGAGGGTGCAGCAACCCACTCCAGTATTCTTGCCTGGAGAATCCCAGGGACAGAGGAGCTTGGTGGGCTGCAGTCACCAAGAGTCAGACATACTGAAGCGACTCAGCATGCAAGCACTGTGATTTAGGATTACTTGTTATGACGGCTTAGCGAATCCTACTATGACAAATTTAAGGAATATTTGTAGCATGTAAGGTGGCATTTCCAAATGAGAGAATAACACGTAAAACTTCATGGAGGTTTCCACCTCTCCATGTCTTTCTTGAAGATGAGGATGTATTTTCCTACTGATTCCTGCTCACGCTTTGCTAAAGGTTGCCCTGGAAGAAAGGACAGCTCTCTGTACTTCCAGGGTACTAAATGCTTCTCAGGGTACTCTACGCTCCTGTAGAGAAGGCTCACAGGCAAAGAGGTGTGGACTCTGCTTATGGAAAGCCAATGGACTATGTGGAAATGGTGAATACCAGGGTGATGGGGGGGATGGGGTGCAGACATCATTTTACAGATGAGAGTTGGAGGTAGCAAAGGCTGTTCACCTGTCTCTGAGTCATGCTTGGAGTGGGTGTCTGGCCCCATCAGTTATGGCTGTCCTTAGCTTGTGGAGTGCTTGACCCTTCTTTGTCCCCTGCTTTGTGATCTGTCATCAGTTCAGTTGCTCAGTTGTGTCCACTCTTTGTGACCCCATGGACTACAGCACGCCAGGCCTCCCTGACCATCACCAACTCCCAGAGTCTATTCAAACTCATGTCCACTGAGTCAGTGATGCCATCCAACCATCTCATCCTCTGTCTCCCCTTTCTCCTCCTTCCTTCACTTTCCCAGCATCAGGGTGTTTTCAAATGACTTAGTTCTTCCCATCAGGTGGCCAAAGTATTGGAGCTTCAGCTTCAACATCAGTCCTTCTAGAACACCCAGGACTGATCTCCTTTAGGATGGACTGGTTGGATCTCCTTGCAGTCCAAGGGACTCTCAACACTCTTCTCCAACACCACAGTTTAAAAGCATCAATTCTTCGGTGCTCAGCTTTCTTCACAGTCCAACTCTCACATCCATACATGACCACAGGAAAAACCATAGCCTTGACTAGATGGACCTTTGTTGGCAATGTCTCTGCTTTTTAATACGCTGTCTAGGATGGTCACAACTTTCCTTCCAAGGAGTAAGCATATTTTAATTTCATGGCTGCAGTCACCATTTGTAGTGATTTTGGAGCCCAAAAATAAAGTCTGCCACTGTTTCCACATCTATTTGCCATGAAGTGATGGGACCAAGTACCATGATCTTTGTCTTTTGAATGTTGAGTTTTAAGCCAACTTTTTCACTCTCCTCTTTCACTTTCATCAAGAGGCTCTTTAGTTCTTATTCACTTTCGGCCATAAGGGTGGTGTCATTTAACTATCTGAGGTTATTGATATTTCTCCCGGCAATCTTGATTCCAGCTTGTGCTTCATCCAGCCTGGCATTTTGCATGATGTACTCTGCATATAAGTTAAATAAGCAGGGTGACAATATACAGCCTTGATGTACTCCTTTCCCAATTTGGAACCAGTCTGTTTTTCCATGTCCAGTTCTAACTGTTGCTTCCTGACCTGCATACAGGTTTCTCAGAAGGCAGATAGGGTGATCTGGTATTCCCATCTCTTTCAGAATTTTCTACAGTTTGTTGTGATCCACACAGTCAAAGGCTTTGGCATAGTTAATAAAGCAGAAATAGATGTTTTTCTGGAACTCTCTTGCTTTTTTGATGATCCAGCGGATGTTGGCAATTTGATCTCTGGTTTCTCTGCCTTTTCTAAAACAAGCCTGAACATCTGAAAGTTCACAGTTCACATATTGTTGAAGCCTGGCTTGGAGAATTTTGAGCATTACTTTACTAGCGTGTGAGATGAGTGCAATTGTGCAGTAGTTTGAACACTCTTTGGCATTGCCTTTCTTTGGGATTGGAATGAAAACTGACCTTTTCCAGTCCTGTGGCCACTGCTGAGTTTTCCAAATTTGCTGGCATATGGAGTGCAGCACTTTCACAGCATCATCTTTCAGGATTTGAAATAGCTCAATTGGAATTCCATCACCTCCACTAGCTTTGTTCATAGCTATGCTTCCTAAGGCCCACTTGACTTCACATTCCAGGATTTCTGGCTCTAGGTGAGTAATCACACCATTGTGTTTATCTGGGTCATGAAGATCTTTTTTCTATAGTGTTTCTGTGTATTCTTGCCACCTCTTCTTAATATCTTCTGCTTCTGTTAGGTCCATACCATTTCTGTCCTTTATCGAGCCCATCTTTGTATGAAATGTTCCTTTGGTATCTCTAATTTTCTTGAAGAGATCTCTAGACTCTCCCATCCTATTGTTTTTCTCTGTTTCTTTGCATTGATTGCTGAGGAAGTCTTTCTTATCTCTCCTTGCTATTCTTTGGAACTCTGCATTCAGATGCTTATATCTTTCCTTTTCTCCTTTGCGTTTCACTTCCCTTCTTTTCACAACTATTTGTAAGGCCTCCTCAGACAGCCATTTTGCTTTTTTGCATTTCTTTTCCATAGGAATGATCTTGATCACTGCCTCCTGAACAGTGTCACAAACCTCCGTCCATAGTTCATCAGGCACTCTGTCTATTAGATCTAGTCCCTTAAATCTACTTCTCACTTCCATTGTATAATTGTTAAGAGATTTGATTTAGGTCATACCTGAATGGTCTAGTGGTTTTCCCTGCTTTCTTCAATTTAAGTCTGAATTTGGCAATAAGAGCCACAGTCAGCTCCTGGTCTTGTTTTTGTTGACTGTATAGAGCTTCTCCATCTTTTGCTACAAAGAATATAATCAATCTGATTTCAGTGTTGACCATCTAGTGATGTCCATGTGTAGAGTGTTCTCTCATGTTGTTGGAAGAGGGTGTTTGCTATGACCATTGCGTTCTCTTGGCAAAACTCTATTAGTCTTTGCCCTGCTTCATTCCATATTCCAAGGCCAAATTTGCCTGTTACTCCAGGTGTTTCTTGACTTCCTACTTTTGCATTCCAGTCCCCTATAATGAAAAGGACGTCTTTTTTTGGGTGTTAGTTCTAAAAGGTCTTGTAGGTCTTCATAGAACCATTCAACTTCAGCTTCTTCAGCGTTACTGGTTGGGGCATAGTCGTGGATTGCCGTGATATTGCATGGTTTGCCTTGGAAATGACAGAGATCATTCTGTCGTTTTTGAGGTTGTCGTTTTTGAGATCTGTCATCAGTTCTGGGCGATAGAAACAGTCTCAGTCAACATCCCACAACGCTGTTTGCAAGCTGTTTGTGCAAGGTGTTGGGGCCCAGAAAATCTGTGCCTCATCTCTCAAATCATTGATGGCAGAGCCAGGATGAAGTCTAAGTTCAGTATTTTTTTTCTCTCATTGCTTTGTATTTCTTTTGTTCACGTTTGCTTTATCTCTGGTGCATTCTTCCTCACCACGCCAAGAATCAAGTCAGTCCTTTCCTTCAAATGGGACTCAGGAAACACTGGACAGTGGCGGCATTCTTGAGAAGAGGCTGACTCCTTGGTTAAGACTTGTGTCCAACTCTGTCTCCCAGCCCATCAGCTTCTCTCTGTGTGGCCTTAAGTGGGCTACGCATGCTTTCTCCAGTCTCAGTTTCCTGATTCAAAAATGGGATAATCATAAATGAAGGGAGGTATGTGTTAATAATACACCAAAAACCACATCTGGCTTAGAGTGACCGCCCACCAAGTGCTGGCTCCTGGGGTGAATCCAGTTTTCAGGATGAGATCTAAACAGCATTGCGAAGAAGTGTCTTCAACAGGTTTTGTTTGAAGTTGTTGCACCTCCTGTCCGCCTCCATCCCGTCTTCCCTATGTGCCTACCAGGGATCTCCATCTAGCTTTTGCCCACCGAGTTCCCTCTGCCTCTATTTCTACCAGATCAAACCTTCCGGCGTCTGGGTTGTTCTTTCCAGCAAAATGTGTTTCTCATCCTCTCAAACCCACAGCAGCAACTCAATGATCTGAAGATGAATTTTTTTTTTCCTAACAAGGAAGGAAAATAAATCCATTTCAGACAAACTTAGGTGTGTGCTAAGGGGGGCATTTTGGAGGCAATGCCCTCTTTGCCCATAGCTTTCCAATTTATGCTGTAAATCATGAAGGGGATCAATTGGTAAGAGTTTATATCAGGGTGAGTCAACTGGTGGCCTCAAGCCTCACATTGTATTCCGGCTCGCTTAGGGGGTCTTACATAAAAACAAGAGCAGAAAAAGACGCATGGAGACAGATCAACAGAAGCCCTAGCAGGCCCAGCCTTGCTTTGGACATTTTAAGGTAGTGGATCCACTCCAACCAGATTTGGGTTAGTTAATATGAAACTCCCCAAATGCTTTCGGAAAGTTGAGGTCACTTTGTTTAGCTTCTGATACACAAATGGTATAACCCAAGCAGAGATAAATATATGTTGGCAATTATAAAGGCTCTACATCAGGATAGAGATGAAGATGTAACCCTGGTGATTTGTGATTCCATCACCAGCCCCTCAAGCTGTTTCTAACGTCTTATTTATAGCTTTCCCTGGGCTGTATATCTTATAAATACAAAACGAATGAAGTAGTGCAAATGAAAAAGCAGCTTTCCTTATGGCCTATTTACATTGCCTTGCTTGTCACCAGGGTAAATAAAAACACAGACTCCTGATCTTTGGGTGACAGAACTACCCCTGGTGTTTACAACATAGAGAAGAAGATATTGGTGGGCAGAGAAGGCTGGGGATGTTGGGAGAGACAGTTTTGGCTTTTGAGTTATCTTTCATTTCCTAGACCAGGAGAATCTTGACATTCCCTCAGATGCCTTCTGAGGCTTTCATGAGCCTCCGTGGTGAAAGATATCTAAGGGATAGATGGAAATACTTGTCCCAGATTTTTGCCTTCTCTAAAATCCACACCATCTCTGTGGCTCTGTCATGGGTGGGGTGTATTTCCCCTGCCCTTGACTTTGGGCTTGGCTGTGTGACTTTGCTTTGGCTAATGGCATCAGGGCAGAGATGACAGTGTATCATTTCTGAGCCTAGGCCTGAGAGGGCCATGTACATTTTCATTTGCTTTCATGCTTTTCATTTGCTTTCACACAGATTTACAAGGGGAAAGGAAGACTTGCAGAGCAGAGCTTCTTAGATGAAGTTTACTATGTAAGGGACAAGAGTCCAGGAACATAAAACAGCCTGTGCGGTGTGGTTATGCTAACCCTAAGTCTCAAACCCTTGATTTGCCATAACAAGGGTTTCCTCACCCAGGCAAGGTCATTGTGTGTGTGTGTGGGGGGGGGGGGGGCATGGTACGGAGTGGCTGTCTTCCATGCAGTGACTGAAGGATTCCATCCTGACAGTATACAGTGTCAACACACAGCTTCCACAGATGCTGCCAAAGGGGAAGGGAGAAAGGGATGAGACACACTAGCTTTTAACTCTCTTTGCCTGGAAGCTTGTCATTTCCATTCAAAGCCTTAGAGTGAATAAATCATCTATACCACTTTTCCAGATTCCACATATATGAGGTAATATACGATATCTGTCTCTTTCTGAGTTACTTCACTCTGTCTGTAGGTCCATCCACGTCTCCGTAAATGACCCAACCCATCCCTTTTTATGGCCGAGTAATATTCCATTGCATATATATGCCATGTCATCCTTATCCATTCATCTGTTGATGGACACTTAGGTTGCTTCCATGTCCTGCCTCTTGTGAACACTGGGTGCACGTATGTTTCTAAACCGTGTTTTCATCTGGGTGTATATATCTAGGAGTGGGATTGCTGGGTCATAAACTAGCCCAGCATTGTAAAGCTGCTGCTGCTGCTGCTGCTGCATCGCTTCAGTCGTGTCCGACTCTTCGCGACCCCATGGACTGCAGCCTACCAGGCTCCTCCACCCATGGGATTTTCCTGGCAAGAGTACTGGAGTGGGGTGCCATTGCCTTCTCCTACATTGTAAAGCAGCTATACTCTAATAAATATTAATTTTAAAATCATCCCCTGGGTGAGAACAGTCAGGGAACAGGGACTAGTTTTGTGAGAACTGACTGCCTGTCATACCCTTGCACTTCCTTCCAGCCTCAGCTCAAAGGGTGTCTCCTCTGTGAAGGTTTTGACAGCCTGCCTCGTCTTTATGGTTCCACAGTGCTTTGATATAATAATATACTGCATCTTGACAATCAACAACAAAGCCCAAGGGCTTTAAATTTGAGCCTTCTTAAATTGTAGAAGGGCTGCATTGGCCTTTGCAGTGGACGTCTGTTATCCCTGTCTGTCCAACGCCCGTTTGCCTTCTTTGCTTTGGAGAACCCCTCTTCTGTCTTCAGTCCATGGCTGTGCAGGGGCTGACCTGCCCCTCAGCTCCAGAGGGGCACAGTCCCAGTGCCCCGAGTCTGTGCTCACCGCAGGGGAGAGCATGTGACTCCAACTGGTCTGATGGGACTCGAAGCCAAGACTTTCCCCGCCAAGTCCTTAATTGAAGTATAGTTGATTTACAAAGCTGAGTTAGTTTCAGGTGTACAGAAAAGTGATCCAATGATCCATGTGCATACATTCTTTTTTATATTCTTTTCCATTATGCTTTATCCAGTCTATACTGTCCTCTTCCTTGTTCCAGGAATTTCACATTTTTCTGTATTCTTCTCAGTTGTCCTGTCTCGATATTGAATATAGTTCCCTGTGACATACAGTAGGTCCTTGTTGTTTATTTCATTTGTATATTGCAGTGTGTATCTTCTAACCCCAAACTCCCTGCTGTCCCTTTTGGTGTAAGAAATGGCCACCTGCTCCAGTATTCTTGCCTGGAAAATTCCATGGACAGAGGAGCCTGGGGGGCTGCAGTCCATGGGGTCACCAAGAGTTAGACGTGACTGAGCAACTAAGCACACACACATCCCTTTTAGTTGAGTCATTAGCCTCAGTGGTATTTGTCTTTCTGTTTCTGACTTAAGATAATCTTGAGCTCCATCCAGGTTCTGCAGATGGCATTGATTCATTCTTTTTACGGCTGAGTAACATTCCACGGTGTATATGTACCATGCTTCCTTGGTCTATTCATCTGTCAATAGCCATTTAGGTTGCTTGCATGTCTTGGCTATTAATATGTATTAATAAATGGTGCAAATATGAATGTAGGGGTGCATGTATCTTTCCTAACTAGTTTTTGTCAAAACCAGGATTTTTGTTAGCATTTTGGGGAAAGAAAAAGTCTTTTTGAACTTGGATATACAGCTGTCTAAATAAAGGGAGCTGGAGGTGTCTGAGGTCCCTAGTGGAGAAGGCCTGCTTGAGAATACTGTCAACAAAGAGAGGAAGTTGGGGCTGAGAGAGAAAGAGATAGAAGTGGAAATAAAAATAGAGATGGAGATAAAGGAGAGGAGGGGAAAGAGAGAGGAAATACTGGTTTGATTTGAGACTAAACTATTCTTTCTTGAACTTTTCAATGAAGTGACTAAATTTTATTTAGTTTTAATCTTATTTTGGTTTTGCTTAAACCAGTTTGAGCAAGATTTTCTCTCACATGTAATGTGAAGATTTCTGAATTTTCAAATAGTTGAAGCTAAGTATAACATTCTAAAATGCCCCAATCCATCCGAATGTGGAGAAGATGGGAGCATAAAATGTTTTCCTCACTGACAGTTGGAGAAGTAGGATCCACTCAGCAGTGACTGTCCTCAGAGACTCCCATGGACAGGCATTACCGGGTGGGTCTCACTTCTCCAAGTATCGGTGAGGGCTTCCCAGGTGGCGCTAGTGGTAAAGAACGTGCTGCCAATGCAGGAGACTTGAGAGACGTGGATTCAGTCCCTGGGTCGCCAAGATCCTCTGGAGAAGGAAACGGCAACCTGCTCCAGTATGCTTGCCTGGGAAATCCATGGACAGAGGAGACTGGTGGGCCACATTTCATGGGGTTGCAAAGAGCCAAGCACGACCGGGCGTGCACACACTAGAGATTCAATGGGGCTGCATTGAATGTGGAGAGATCTGCTTCTGCAGCCCCGCCATCTTTTCCTTTATTGCCTTCCTCTCCACATATCCTCTTGATTATTTTGTTAGTAACGCACGTGTGCTAAGTCGCTTCAGTAGTGTCTCTTTGCGAACGTATGGACCATAGCCCACCAGGCTCTTCTGTCTCTGGGATTCTCCAGGCAAGAACACTGGGTAGCCATGCCCTCCTCCAGGGGATCTTCCCAACCCAGGGATCAAACCCGGGTCTCTTATATCTCCTGCCTTGGCAGGTAGATTCTTTACCACCAGTGCACCTGGGAATTCATGGTATTCATGAATAACTCTTGTTATTCATGAGTAACTCTTTATTCCTAAGGTCTCCTAGACTCACCACCTGACCCTGGGTTCCTACAGTTCTGCTCAGTTACTATCAGCCATCCAATCCTGGGTTTGCTCTTGATTTGCTGTGAGTTCAAGGGCATTCCAGACTTTCTTCCCTTCCTCTTGCTTCCCAAGAAGGCAATGAGGGTTGGCTCACCATGCAGAGTTTTCGTTCCTTAGGTTGAGTGGTGTTACACCAGTGCACTGCGAAAGCCCTCGCCAGGGCGGATTATCAGCGTGCCCTCTCCATAACCTCTGCAGTCTTGCTCCTTCCCAAGTGGACAGTGCTTCTCTACATCCCTCCTTATCCAATGATAGGACACTTCCTCATTTTTTCTGATCTTCTCACCATCTCTTTCTTGCCCATATTTTTTTCATCTTTCCATAATACTTCACAAAGTAGTGAAAGTTAACATACTCTCTTTGAAGTGGTTTCCTCATGTCTGAATAGGGGTAGTAATGTTTACTTACTGGGATTGTTATGATGTCTATGACATTAGCTATGTAGAGGGAAGCACCCGCAGCCTGGTGGATTGCAGCTGCCAACATAAATTAGAACTCTAACTCTTCTAGTATATGTACCTTCCTGTCCTTTTCCTCCTCCACTGTGATAGTGAAATACAGTCCAAATATGTTTCGTCTTTTAAAGTAGTTAGAGGGTGTCTTTATCAGTTCTTTTTTGGTGTTGCTTTTCAGTCATCAGTCGTGTCTGACTCTTTGCAACCCCATGACTGCAACATGCCAGGCTTCCCTGTCCATCACCAACTCCTGGAGCTTGCTAAAACTCATGTCCATTGAGTCAGTGATGCCTTCCAACCATCCCATCCTTGATCATCCCATTCTCCTTCTGCCTTCAATCTTTCCCAGAATCAGGGTCTTTTCCAATGAGTCAGCTCTTCACATCAGGTTGCCAAAGTATTGGAATTTCAGTTTCAGCATCAGTCCTTCCAATGAGTATTCAGGACTGATTTCCTTTAGGATTGACTGATTTGATCTCCTTGCAGTTCAAGGGACTCTCAAGAGTCTTCTCCAACACCACAGTTCAAAGGAATCAATTCTTTGGCACTCAGCCTTCTTTATGGTCCAACTCTCACATCCATACATGACTACTGGAAAAACCACAGCTTTGACAATATGGACCTTTGTCAGCAAAGTAATGGCTCTGCTTTTTAATACACTATCTACATTTGTCATAGTTTTTCTTCCAAGGAGCAAGCATCTTTTAATTTCATGGCTGCAGTCACCATCCACAGTGATTATGCAACCCTTTCTTGGGTTTATTTTCTTATAAAGTTTCACTGTTTCCATTGTTTCCCCATCTGTTTGTCATGAAGTGATGGGACTGGATGCCATGATCTTTGTTTTTTTTGAATGCTGAGTTTTAAGCCAGCTTTTTCACTCTCTTCTTTCACCTTCATCAAGAGGCTCTTTAGATCCTCTTAATTTTCTGCCATAAGTGTGGTGTCATCTGCATATCTGAGGTTATTGATATTTCTTCCCTCAATCTTGCTTCCAGCTGTGATTCATTCAGCCCAGCATTTCACATGAGGTACTCTGCATGTAAGTTAAATAAGCAGGGTGACAATATGCAGCATTGATGTACTTCTTTCCCTGTTTGGAACCAGTCCATTGTCCCACGTCTGGTTCTAACTGTTGCTTCTTGACCTACATACAGGTTTCTCAGGAGAAGGTAAGGTGGTCTGGTATTTCCATCTTTTTATGAATTTTCCACAGTTTGTTGTGATCCACACAGTCAAAAGCTTTGGTGTAGTCAATGAAGCAGAAGTAGATGTCTTTCTGGAATTCTCTTGCTTTCTCTTGATCCAGTGAATGTTGGCAATTTAATCTCTGGTTCATCTGCTTTTTCTAAATTCAGCCTGTGGAAGTTCTTGGTTCACATACTGCTGAAGCCTAGCTTGAAGGATTTTGAGCATTGCCTTGCTAGCATGTGAAATGAGTGCAATTGTGCAATAGTTTGAACATTCTTTGGCATTGCCCTTCTTTGAGATTGGAATGAAAACTGACCTTTTCCAGTCCTGTGGCCACTGCTGAGTTTTCCAAATCTGTGGCATATTGAGTGCAGCACTTCCACAGCATCATCTTCTTCTCTTAGTTGAATTCAAATTAAGAATTCTTGAATTTTCAATAACTCACTCAATTTACAAATGGAATTTCATTTGAGACCTTGACCCTGCCTCTTTCCTCCCATATGCATGCCATTGTCTGTCATGGAAATGGAAAGCCATAAGAATCCCTGTTTTCAGCCAACCTCTGAAGCATTATTCCTTTCCTGGGCTGCCTTCACCCATCCATTTGGCAGCTTTGGCAGTTACTTGTGCTCTACAAAGCACTAGCTCCGTGGGCTATTTAAGGTGCAATGAGATCTAAAAAGTTCCACAGTTGAATAATTTTGTGAGCCACTTGGCTTAAACTAAGGACATCAGTCTTCCGCAGGACTTCCTAGTCTTTTAATGCTAATGTGTTTTGTGAATCTCCAAGGGACGTGGGAGAGACATAGCACGCAAGGCTCCCACTGCACTTGGCTGTGGGCCTATCGTGGCTGAGCCTTTCATGGGACAAGCAGCCCAGAGGATACATTTACGGAAATGCTGACCTCGGGTTTTAATTGGATTTCTCTGATACTGTCCTCTTCTTTGTTTCAGGAAAGTCACGTTTTTTGTTTGTTTTCTTCTTTGCTCCTCTTCAGTTGTCTTGTCTCTTTTGTGCTGGCTCCTCCTTTTGTGTTGCCTTCTTGCTGGGTAAAAATAGTCATAGGATGAAAGGTAAAACACAGTGATCAATCGACCAAAGAGAAGAGTGAACAGTCACACTGGTGTGCGGTGATAAACGTTTGCAATACGTTGCACTCAAGTTTGCTGCTTTTCTTTAACTGATAACGTGAATGGATGAAGGTAGCATCGTCTCCATTCTTCTCTATGACCTGCCTTCTGATTGCAACAGGAGAGGCTTCAAGGAATCTTATACATCAAGAACATTTTGGGGAAAATGGTCCAATTTTTCTTTGTTAGAGCACACATCAAAATAGGTTAGGCTGTAATTTATTTGATTTTTATGGTTTATTTGTTTCTAGTTTGCTTGTGAAAAAAAAAAAACAACTGGGGTGTACAACGTAGACCATGCCAAAAGATGGAATTTTCATGTCCACAGTTACCAATAAGAATCAAGAAAGAATCATTTGCTCATTTATACCCTTCCTCTCTCCAAAGTATAGCATATCATTAATTAATATTAGTAAAGATCCCCCTCCCCTTTTTGATTTCCTTTTCATTGTAATTCAAATAAAACTTTTATGGAATAGACAGTGCACTTCACACCTTGTAGCTAATTTTAAAGATACAGTTTCCTCTGGATTACTATATATCTGAATTAAATTTGGAGATCAGAATTAATGCCCCTGCTTTCCTTTTCCCTTTTCTTTCCTTGGTCTGAAGCTGCCTCTCTCTAGTGAAGAGAGTATGATTTTTTTTTAGAAGCTGGATCTTAATTTTATTTAGTCTAACAAGAGAGAACATAAGCTATTTATTGTTTTCTTTGTCTTCATTTGTAAAGGCATCTCACCTTTGTGACAGGTGTGTATATATCTTAGGCAACAGGTAAATAAGGTACATCCTTCCTGTGATTGCTTTTATTTCTACATAGGATTTAATCCTGGAATTCTCCAGTTATGGTAGCAATTTATTATTAGCCATTTAACGGTTGCAATAAAGTGAAAGAATTTAAAAGTGGACTAGCTCCTTTTTTAGATGGAAGTTAAATAAGAAAAGTATAGAATTTCTCTTTTACGGCATATATGTGTGTGTGGTCAGTCACTGAGTCGTGTTGGACCCTTTGTGACCACGTGGACTGTAGCCCGCCAGGCTCCTCTGTCCACGGGATTCTCCAGGCAAGAATACTGGAGTGGGTTGCCATTTCCTCCTCCAGGGGATCTTCCCAACCCAGGGATCAAACCTGAGTCTCCAGTGTCTCTTGCAGGCAGATTCTCTACTGGTGAGCCATCAGGGAAGCCCCCTTTTGAACATACACATTTATAACACTTGGTCCTGTTATATTATATTTATAGTGATTTATATTTAAACTGAGAATATATTTATCAGAAATTCCTTTAGAGGTCATGTATGTATGGGTTTACTGTTTGTACTGGGTTTCACTGTTGCACACCCAGTCAGGAAGCACTGACACAGAAAGTCCTGTTTGGAAATACTTTCTACTGTGAGAAGGCTGCCTCATTCATGGCTGGCAGGACAAACATGCAGAGGGATGACAGGATCTTTGTGGACACCACACAGCAAACCCATGGGAGTCCCAGCAACCATAGCGATTACTTCCTCTTGGGTGTTCTTTTTCTCAACCCAAGCAAATGACTGCTGGAAGATGTAGGCGGGGTCTTGGTTGTTGCAGAAGAGTGTAACTCACACTTGGTTCCTCAGTTACACTGTTTCTGTGCTTTTCTAGAAGAAAACAATCCCACGTTGGCTGGAGCAGAGTATACAAGCAACCCATGGGAACCATAGATCATTTCTTCTCTCTCTTTTTTTCTTTTTCCCTATTTTTGTTGGAGCCTAGTTGCTTTACTATGTTGTGTTAGTTTCTGACATACAGCGAAGTGAATCAGTTGAAGGTGTACATACATCGCCTTCCTTTTGTACCTCCCTCCCACCCTCTCCCCCAACACCCTCTTCTAGGTCATCACAGAGCGCTGAACTGAGCTCCCTGCACTTTACTGCAGGTTCCTAATACCTAGCTCTTTTCTAATTCAGGATAGTTTTAGATTTGTTTCGGTTTAAATGGGCCAGTCTGCTGAAACAGAATGTTGGGCATCAGTGATTATAACTTGTCCAAATTTTGGCTCAGACGGTAAAGAATCCACCTGAAATGTGGTAGACCTGGGTTCGATCCCTGTGTTGGGAAGATCCCCTGGAGGAGGGCATGGCAACCCACTCCAGTGTTCTTGCCTGGAGATCCCATGGACAGAGGAGCCTGG
Source organism: Bubalus kerabau (assembly GCF_029407905.1). Classification (NCBI taxonomy): domain Eukaryota; kingdom Metazoa; phylum Chordata; class Mammalia; order Artiodactyla; family Bovidae; genus Bubalus; species Bubalus kerabau. The sequence continues at coordinate 201,412,023 of NC_073625.1, forward strand.
CAGGCTACAGTCAATGAGGTCGCAAAGAGTCGGACATTCCTGAGTGACTAAACACTTCTCCCTTCACCAACTCATGCTGCCATCTTGCTTACTAGAATGTGAAAACAGTGAAATGGAATGGAGATCAAGGGCAGTGCCCTTCAAAGGCCTCAGAGCTCTGATTAGATGGGATCAGTGTTTCACATTCTTTGCCTGCAGATGTGGAAGTCAACACAGGTCTCTGCGTGCAGGTCCTGTTCTCATGGCACTCACAGAACATGATCTTGATGGATGGAACTTTACAATGGAATGTCCAGAGGTAGGGACCAAGGCACCCCTTTTGGTGGTGAAACGCGGCTCAGTGAACAAAGACAAGCAGTTGGTTCTCCCCAGAACTTCCATCCTTTGTCACGCTGAACAATTACTCTTCACCACATGTGGTTAAGAAAAGCAAGCTCCAGTGAGATTTAAGCGTGAAGTCCCCCTCCATCATTTCCACAAATGAGAAGCAGATGTCCATATTCTCTGGGCAGTATTCAGGCCTTAAAAACACTGCCATACCCTGGGCCCATTAATTGATGCTGACGGTAGTAATAAGAGTAGTAATAATCATAGTAAACTTTTATTGAGTGTTTACCATGTGCCAGCCACTTTCTGTAATCCTCGCAGTTCCCTATGGAGAAAGGTGGTGAATGTTTTTTATTTTGGGCCACCCGGATTCTCTCTCCCTTGCCATTGATAACAGCGCCCAGATTCCCATTTTCCCCCAAGGATATCCCAGATGCTTTTGGGGAAAGAGATCCCATTCAGATCTCCTGATAAGCCCTTGTAGACTGAAGCCAATCAGCAAAGCCCAGCTGCAGTGACTAGTTAGGGTTGACCATGTGACCTACGTTGGGCCAATCAGATGACAGGAGAAGTTTCCACGGGGTTTCTGGGTCTTCTATGAAAATGCCTGGAGAGTCATTGTCTTTGTGTTAAAGAGGAATGTGGAAGCTTGGAAGTTGCTGAGGGGAGTCAGCCTTGGGTAAAATGAGCACCAAAGAAGGCAGTGAAGAAAAGGAGAGAATTTCCCTGGTGGTCCAGTGGTTCAGACTTCACGTTCTAATGCAGGGTGCACGGGCTCACACCTTGGTTGCAGGGTGCACGGGCTCACACCTTGGTTGCAGGGTGCATGGGTTCACACCTTGGTTGCAGGGTGCACGAGCTCACACCTTGGTTGCAGGGTGCATGGGTTCACACCTTGGTTGCAGGGTGCACGGGCTCACACCTTGGTGGGGGAGGTAAGATCCCACATGTGGACAGTGCTGTCAGAAATAGACAAGCCAAAGCAGGAAGAAATGGAAATTCGGTTGATTTCACTGAATAGCTAGATTAAGCCTCAATTAGAGCCTACTCTACTTCTGATTTTTTTTAACCAAATAACTTGTGTTTATCATTTAAGTTGATTTGGGTCTTCTGAATCTGAACACCAAATGATCTTAACAGGTTTTGATATTAAAATATGTTTCATGGGTAAGGAAATGGGCTGAGAGAGTTTGAATGCTTTCCCAATATAATTGAAAAAGTAAATGGGAGATTAGGGATTTAAATACAGTGGTTTGATTCCAAAATCCATGAACATACCTGATACCTGGAGAAGGTAAAAGATATAGTTATTGTTAAGAATAGAGTCCTTGAAAATAATGAGTTCCTTCTGTTTCTTACTCCTGATGGAATGTAGATTTAACTTGTGAAGAATGTGTAAGAAATTAATTTGAAATCTCAGGCTGTGTAACCTTGGTTTGGTATAGCTTTCTATATCTGGACTCTGGAGTGGTTAGAGGAGCCAAAACATCTTACTGGAAAAATCATTGTAAATCACCTTGTTAAGAACTCATCACATGTAATATTTAACATTAAATTTTTGGAATAGAGTTGGATTGAAGTACATTGCCAAATCTGATTATATTTTTTAATAACTCGGGAAGTTTATAAAAATATACATGCTTGATCTTATGAAGAGTCTGTGGTGAGATATCAGGCGGTTCTGATTCAAAACTGTATTTGACAACAAACTGTATATAGTTGTTCAGGGACCCACTGAACAGACATTATGCAACTGATCAAAAACAAAGTCCAGAGAGGGGTAGATTATTTATGCTTGACAAAAACATATTCCCCCCTTCTCCTCCCTCCCCTCTCCCCTCCTCTCCACTCTTTCCTTCTTCACACTTAGATTAGGACAGAAAAGAGAAGCATGCAGACTTGGAAACACATACAGCCTCCTTCCTCTAGTGACCTGATAAATTTATAGCCATCAGTTAGAAATTTATCTTGCACATAGAAACAACCTTGGTGTCCATTGACAGATTAATGGATAAAGAAGGTGCAGTATATAGAAACAATGGAGTATTACCCAGCCTTAAAAAGAGTGAACGATGCCATTTGCAACAACATGGATGGACCTAGAGATTCTCATACTAAATGAAGTAAGCCAGACAAAGAAATACAAATATAATCATTGCTTATATGTGGGATCTAAAATATGACACAAATGAGCTTACCCATGAAACAGAAACATACTCACACACACAGAGAATAGACTTGTGCCAAAGGGGGTGGGCAGGGAGGGATGGCTTGGGAGTTTGAGATTAGCAGATGCAAAGTATTATATATTAGAATGGATAAACAGCTAGGTCCTACTATATAGCACACGGAACTATTTTCAATATCCTGCAATAAGCCATAGTGGAAAATATGAAAAAGAATGTGTATCTGTGTATGTGAGAAATTTATCTTGTAAAAGAAACCACAGTCTGTGCGGAAGACTATTGCAAGAGCTCCACTCCCCTCCCCCCATTTTTCTTTTGATTTAAGTATAGTTGATTTACAATGTTGTGCTAGTTTCTGGTGAACAGCAAAGTGATTCAGTTGTATATATTATATATACACTTCAGATTATTTTCCATTATATGTTATTACAAAATACTGAATATAGTTCCTTGTGCTATACAGTAGGATCCTTATTGTTTATCTATTTTATTTATGAAGAACTTTTGATGTAAACCTTCTCTAAAAACTTGACACTCACTGGAGCCATTAACAAACCCTAGGCTGCATTTTTCTGAGTTTGGTGGATGTTGGAATCACCTGAGAAGGTTGTTAAGATTGTGTATTCCTCCTCATCTCACATCTTCTGAATCAGAATGATTGGAGCACAGGGAACCTGTGTTTAGTTCCCTCTCCTCTCCACCCCTATCTCATCATGGTGAATCTATGCCTATCGTCTAGGTGTCAAGGAGATGAGCTCAAAATCACTATTTTCAGTTATTAGTCATTATTTAGATAATGAATTATGCCTAGAAGTGAGGGCTTCCCTTGTGGCATCCTAAAGGAAATCAGTCCTGAATATTCATTGGAAGGACTGATGCTGAAGCTGCAACTCCAATATTTTCGCCACCTGATGCAAAGAATTGACTCATTTGAAAAGACCCTGACGCTGGGAAAGATTGAAGCCAGGAGGAGAAGGGGACGACAGAGGATGAGATGGTTGGATGGCATCACCGACTTGATGGACACGAGCTTGAGCAAGCTCCAAGAATTGGTGATGGAGAGGGAGGCCTGGTGTGCTTCAGTCCATGGGGTCGCAAAGAGTCAAACACGACTGAGTGACTGAACTGAACTGAACTAGAAGTAATAATCAAACGTATTTTAATTTTTTATCATTTCAGTTATAGCAATCAATGAAAAATAATTATTTGAAATAATTGTTTAATAAATCACTCAATTAAAAAATTGAGAGTAATAGAATGGTTAAGAACAAGACAAAATCTTCAGTGTTTCAGTGAACTGGGGGATGCCCGACCACTTAAATCACGAGGCTGCGGCTTGAGGGCTTGGGCCAGTTTATCTAGATTTGAAAGACATCTGTACATCAAGGGAGAAACTTCTTAGAGTGTTAATCATCCCAATCTTCTCAAGGTGATGGACAACTTTGAGATCTTCACCTAGCTTTTGTATGGTGAAAGATTCTCATTTTCTTTTAACAGAGGAGAGGAACCATGTTCTTTGTAGCTATGGCATTTTAGTCATTTTAGGCTGACTACAATAGATTTCTCATAAAATTCTGTGCAAATTGCCAGAATGTTAGTTATTCCGTCAGTAAGAATGAGCATAAGTAATCATACTGGTGTAAATAATCATCCTGTAAACTCTTTATGGCTAAGGAGTTCAACATGAGGTCATGCGTTCTGAACATCTGGTTGAATGACTGAATTGTGAATTATCAAGGTCTTGTGAAGAAGGCGAGAGCTGCCTGCTATCTTTAGGATTCCTGCCTCTGTGAAAACAGCCAAAATAATTGGTTTAGATAGAGATGGAACTGACCTTCCAGTGCGAAAGGTGATCCGAAGCTGACTTTCTTCAGCCCTGTTTACAAAAGACAAAGAAGGGAACAGTCCTCATTGCCGGAGTACTTGGCAGATCATGATAATTGCAAAATAGACCCAAATTCTTGCCACCCCGGATGCATATCCTTTTGCAATATAACTGCCAATTTTCCTATCAAGAGGTGAATCTTATCTTCCATTCCTGGAATCTGGTCTTGGCTGCATGACTTGTTTTCAGCAATGGGACATTGGCGAATGGGATGTAGGGAAAGGCTTGAAAGGCGCTTGCGCATTGAACCTTGCCCTGTCTTGCTACCCTTGGGAGCTTTGGCACCCTCACTGTGTGAAGAAGCCGGGGCCTGCCTTCTGGAGGATGAGAGACACCTCAGCTGACATCCAGCACCCGCTGACAGCCTTCCCACCTCCACCCATGACGACCCATCCAACCCTCCATCAACATTCAGACCTGCGTGCACATTAGTCTCTCGGTTGTGTCCAACTCTTTGTTGGACAGAGGACCCGCTGGGCTCCTCCGTCCATGGAGTTCTCCAGGCAAGAATACTGGAGTGGGTAGCCATTCCCTTTTCCAGGGGATCTTCCCTCAGACTTGTGAGCAGAAATGGAATGGTTCTTGCTTTAAGTCCCTAAGCTGCAGAATGACTTGTTATGTGGTGAAAGCTGACACATGTGTGCTACGGGTTGAATGTGTGTGTCCCCAGAACTTGAATGTTGAAAACCTAACCCCCAAAGGTGATAGGAGGTATTAGTATGTGTGGCCTTTGGGAGGAGATTCAGTCAGGAGAGTGGGACCCTCATGAATAGGATTCATGTCCTTATAAACGAGCTTCCAGAGAGCTTCCTCACTTTCTCCACCATGTGAGGTCACAAACATGAACCCTGAGACCTGGACGAGGGTCCTCACCCCATGATGCTGGCACCTTGATTTTGTACTTTCAGTCTCCAGCACTCTGAGAACTACATTATGAACATTTATAAGACACCCAGGCTGCGGTATTTTGTTAGAGCAGACCTAACAGTCTGAGGCACAGGGCATTTCTCTTTGAAAGCACTTTATACTTTCATCTTTAGGGGAGAGTCAGTTTATCCCCTCCCACAAAATTATTTTGAGGGAACAAAGAGTTTTCGCTCCTTGTATCAGACATGCCATCCATTTCTCATCAGACTCTTGGGGCTAACCTGCCTTCTGGGCCCCAACCACTAGCTCTGCTTCCACACCTCCGGATTTCATTGCTGCTGCCTGAGGCCAAGGGTGGAGCCAGACTGTATCACTCCTCACCACTTCTGGGCGCCAATGAAATGCTGTGTTCAAGGGGCTGGATGGTGCTCCCAGAAGTTCAGGGGGTTGCCTTCCTGTGGAGCCAACTTGAGCAATGGAGGGGGAGGGAGGAGGGAGATGAGTGGATAAATTCCCCTTCTTCCTGCCCTCTGATGGGCTTACTGAAAATCCTTTCACTGCAAAGCCCGAATATGCCCCTTATCATCCAGGCACCCAGCGGCGTCTCTCTCAAGGCTTGTCGTGAGCTGTGGCCCATGCGGTGATGAACCTTCTGGGATTGTCACCACTGATCCCTGCCTCACACCCCTTTTCATCAGTCTTCCCATCCCGGGACTGTACCTTCCAAATAAAGCACCAACACTCAAGCTTAGACTGTCTTTTAGGAGACTCAGAGGGACATCTTCATTTTGTCCTCTGAGTGTTGCGTTTAGGATATCCACACTCAGAATTCACTGTTGGAGTCCCCTGAAGGATTTTTGTCAGAAATAAGGCAAAGTATAATTCAGGTAATTAGACTCACAGAATTAAATTGGGGCTTGTCTAGAGTGGGAAAGCCTTCCTTATGGAGCAGCTCCCTGCAAGCCATCTTGGTCCATGCATATGCATTAGTTCTTGATTAATTTATTTGATTTCGGTTCAAAAATTCAGATAGATAAGATGGCAAAACAGAAGTCTCCCTCCCACTTTTCCTTGCCCCTCAGTTCCATGTCCTAGTAGAGAATCCTTTTATCAATTTTCTTTTGTATCCTTACTGAGATGGTCTATGCATATATGTGTGTAGATACATCTATCTTTACATAATTATAATTATTATTTCCTTAGTGCTTTGCTCCTTACTTTTTCCCTTTTACTTGGAGATCATTTTAAACCATTTCATAAGAGCTGCCCAGCCTTTTTAAAGTTCATACACTGCAAGGTTGGAGCAGAGTGCATCTAGAGGGATGAATGTTTCAACAGTTTCCACTTTTGATCTTGCAAACATGCTATCAGTCACACATACATGTCTGAGCAACTGCTAAATTCTTACAAGTGGGACTGCTGAGGCAGAGGGGCTTGTGTGCCTTTTATATTTTGAAACGGACATCTATTTTCTTAAGGTCTGTTGAAGTTCTTGATTCCAAATTGCCGTCAGGATCTTGTGCTGAGCGGACTCCATTGCATTTAGGGTGGAGGAGGTTTAACTGGCCTGTGGGGGGAGGTGCGAGCTACCTCACCAGATATAAGAGATGGGATGAGGTTTGGAGGGAAAGGGAGGAACTGATGGAAGCAAGGAGACAATTGGAGGTGTGCCAAAAGCAACACCCTTTCATCATCGAGGGGAAGCAAATTCTAGGAGGCATCCTGAGTACCGCGGTGATCAAAACATCGAAGGAGAAGAGGGACTAATTAGGAGAGTAAAGAGACAAAGGCTCCCTCTCGCATATGGAGTCGATCTTTAATTACTTTAAATAAGTTAAAGATTCATTACAAATTATGATTTTTTTTCTCCCTGGACATCCTCTGATGGCAATACGTGTTTTCTTTTCCTTCCCCTCTAAGACGGACACAATGAGAACAGTCTCAGTGGCACGCGCATTGCATCTTCCAAACCTGAGCAGACTCCCCTCCTCCACACAGGGCATCACAGCAGCAGCCCCTTGTCACCCCTTCGGTTCTTCTTGTAGGCAGGGGCACACTGCCTAACACGCGGGTGTGGGGCCCTCTGCTCTCAGCAGGGAGGGCAGGAGAGCCGCAGGGGGAGATGTCCCGGCACCAGAAATGGCCGGTCTCTGGGGGACAAGATATTGGGGAACAAAGGCTCGTGTGGTCCCAGAGCAACTGTAATCTCTTCCCTTCCTGGCTCTGCTTGAGTTCCTTTACACTTGACTCTGGGCTTCAAAGATTTCATTTTCAGTGCTTTTGTCAATTCAACAGAAGTATTTTCAACAATGGAAGGCAGATTTCTCTGCTCAAATGAGAGCATCGTAATGTCCAGGTGGAGACAATAAAAAACACGTTTTTGTGAATGTGAACTTCATGCCATCAGAGCTGCCCTTTCATTGTGTCTCTGCTGTTTTTTTTTTCTGTCTGGAGGAAAGCATAGATAAGAGGGACCATTACACTGAAATTACATATTTTAATTGATAAAAAAGGAGTAATGTAATTTAGGACTCCATGATTCAGATGAAGTTGATCAAATGCCCTTTTCAGAAGACAAGACAGCATTTCCACTCATTCAGACACTTTCACGTTTTGCCACAATATGTCCTTGGATGTTTATCATGGCAAAATTTTCCCTTAAGTTAGGCACAGGAATAAAACCAAGGAGGCAGGAGTCACATACTGGGGTAATTCTGGACCATACTTGAAGCAAGAACTCTGAGACGTATATTATGGTCACTCCCTATTTGAACGTCCTGTTCAGACCAGGCATGTGTATGTCATATGATGACAACAAGCTAGATGCACCTTCCATCATTTTATATTCTCTGTCTTCCAAATGGAGTAAAAATAATTCTATCATATTTTGACATAGACTGGTTAGAATAGTCAGAATATTATGCCAGGTTTTTGCATACCAGAAGTAATTATTGTGCATGGATTTTTCTTCAAACTTTAAGTCATGTCAAAGGAGACTAAATGACTCAGAGTTTGGATCCATCTAAGAGAAGTGCTGCAGTTCATGGGGTCGCAAAGAGTCGGACACAATTGAGTGACCAAACGGAAGAGAAGGAATCAAAAAATATTTGATTTGTTTAATCACTGTTTAAATGAATGGTCAAAATGTTTATGTTGACGCAATTTCTTCAAAGAAGCTCTTCAGTGGAACCCAGTGTGTATGAGACACATGAAGGCTGGTGGCTTATCCTCTGGAGCGCTCCTCACTTCTACGTGCCCCACCCCTCCAAACTCGGATGACACAGAACCCACAACGGGACAGAGCTGCAGAGGCCTGGGTCTCGAGAGCGTCCACACCTGACTCAGCATCTTGTACAAAAGGTGCCCAGTAAACGCTTGTGAAAGGACACAGAACCCAGTGCTTATGGAAACACGAGTCTAAGATGTTTCAGGAAATGTTCAGAGTCCATGTTTTCAAAAGTAGTCATACAAAAGTCATTCAAGTATAAAGGCTTTGGGATGCTTACTGTGGAATGTCAAAGGTAAAATAACTGTAACGGTTGTGACCTGCGTCCAGGCAAATGTAGCTTGGGATGACAGGGATCATCGTAGGGTACCTGATAAACGTGGTGTCTTCCCACACAAAGCCGTGCAGGTGTGTGCGTGTATGTGCATGTTCGTGTGTATGTGTGTGTGTGTGTGCGCGTGTGCGCGTGTGTGTGATTCCTTGGTCAACGCTTATGGTAGAGTTGTGAACTGGCAGATTAAAGGGAAAAAAATCTAGCTCAAAGACTCTGGCTCGGAGAGTGTTTTAAAAATAATTTTAAATTTGCTGCCAGGAATTTAAAAATCGTTAAGATTTCACATATAACTCCAGATTTCTGGTTTCTTTTGAAAAAAAAAAAAAAGGAGATGCTCTAGTAACACAGTGAGCCTACCTTCCTCTTGCCCAGTGGGTCTCAAAGCCGGGTTTGGAGCCAGCAGCGTCAGCGCCACGTGCAGACGGAGGCTTCCACAGTCGGGGCCGCACCCCGCACTGTGCGTTCCAGCAGGCCCCGCGATGCGGCTCCCCGAGACCTCTGAGAGTCACTGCTCTTGACTGTAACCAGGCAGATCTGGGCGGGGCCGCACCCCACACTGTGCGTTCCAGCAGGCCCAGCGACGCGGACGCCCGCGACCTTTGGGAATCACTGCTCTTGACTGTAACCGGGCAGATCTGGGTGGTGAATGTGCTCAGCGCTTGGGCTTCCCTCTCATTCGTGCAGTTCTCTGGCCCTTTGGAGCCTTTCATGGTTTTTACTCCTTAGGACATGGCACCCCACTCCAGTGCTCTTGCCTGGAAGATCCCAGGGAGGGAGGAGCCTCGTAGGCTACAGCCCATGAACGCAAAGAGCCGGACACGACTGACCGACTTCACTTTCACTTTCCCTTTTCACTCCTTATGCACAGATAAGATAGCTTAGTATGAACACATGAGGTTTTCAAAATTTCAATTATGAATCTGAGGCCCTGAAGTTCTGAGGTCATGCAAAGACTTTTAGGAACCCAGCACAACCCCACAGCATCTTAGATCTGATCTCCCATCTCCTTCGAGCTGCTGCCCCGAGGCAGTCTGAGAAAACTCAATTAGTGCAAAGAGATAGGGCCTGTTAAAGTGGTGGGAGACAGAGAGCTTTGGTCAGGGTCCCTAATGCCCACAAGATAAATGGTCAGATACAGCTTTATTTAATTGTATTGCAGGCGGGAAGAAGTCACAAGGAATCTTGCTGTATTTAGGTGTGTGTTTTGTAATGAACTTTTCAGAATGTCTGTGTGGTTTCTGCCAGTTTGTCAGATAGCCATCAATTACTCAGTCTCACTCTAAATATAAACAAGCCACCAATTCATTATCAGCAAACATCTCTGCAAGCTGACTCTCTCTGTGTGGGTCAGCATCTGAAGGAATTGCCAAGCATGAGCCCCACACGGAGGTGCCCTTGAGTCAGCCTTCTGTTTACTCCCCTGTTAGATGCACATGAGTTGGACTCTTAGATCTACCTAAAGGTTCTTTTACTTTTATTAAATTCCTTTTAGCTCTTTCAGATCCTAGTGATAAAGTTTAGCTTCCTGTAATAATTAAACATTTGTGAAATAATATTAATTAGTGCTCCCCAAACAACCACGTCTTCTTTATTTCCCAGCCCCCGGGCAGATCGGTGATGGCTAATTCCTACCAATGGAATGTAAATAAAAGTGTCGAGTCAGTTCTGGTCCCAAGGACTTATGAGAAGGCACACGTTCTTTGGGCTTGCACCTTTCCTGCTTTGGTAGTTTTAGAGAACACGCGTTGGTGGTGATGGACCAGCAGAGGGGAAGCAGCTTAGGTCTTTGATTTGCCATCTGAAAGACCACTATGCAAAACTCCCTGACCTACTTCTGACTCTGGCATGAGTGAGAATTAAGCCTTTGTTGTGCTACACTTTGCTCTGGGTTGTTTTGCTACAAATAATCTGTCCTCGCCTGACTAACGCAGACCGGCATAACTGAGAAGCTGGCTGGGCTGAGGAATGTGCTAGGGCTTTGGTGGAAGCCATAGAGAAGAAGCCACAGCTTGGAGTTTTCATGTATGTAGAGCTGGCTCTTGAAGGGAGTGGTTGAGAGAGAGGCTTGCTCTAGACTGGAGCCAGCGTCCAAGAAGATTTGATCTCATGAACAAGACACATAAGCAGGATTCTGTGGGCAGTGGTCAGATTGTACAAGAGGAATCATAGGGATTCAGGGTAATTTTGTGGTTTGGAGCAGGGCTCCAGCTGGTGCCTGAGAAGGCAGGACAAGGAGCCGAGCCCTTGGAGCCTGCAGGCAGGGTTAGAGGCCAGGGCCCCAAGGAGGACTGAGGCTAATTTCAGAGTTTATGACCCAGAATAAAAAGCTGGGGTGGGGGAAGTTATACTCAGTAACGAGAGAAGATTCTCAGTTTGAGATATGGGTGACCAGTCAGATGGAAGTCCCATTCCCTAAGATAGGGGACATGGGATGAGCATTTAGATTTGTTTCACCAAGTTTTGAATATATGTGGTAGTGGTTGGTGGTTTAGTTGCTAAGTCGTGTCTAACTCTTGCAACTCCATGTACTGTAGGCTACCAGGTTCCTCTTTTCTTGAGGATTCCCAGGCAAGAATACTGGAGTAGGTTGCCATTTCCTTCTCTAGGAGATCTTCCTGACACAGGATGGAATTCGGGTCTCCTGCATTGCAGGCAGATTCTTTACCAACTGAGCCACCAGGGAAGCCCTTTGAATATATATGCGTATCTAATATCAGTAGTGGTGCCCACAGGTAGCTTGGAGTGGCTCATCTGTTCAGTTCATTTGCTCAGTTGTGTCCAACTCTTTGCCACCCCATGGACTGAAGCATGTAAGGCTTCCCTGTCCTTCACCAACTCCTGGAGATTACTAAAATTCATGTCCATTGAGTCGGTGATGCCATCCAACCATCTCATCCTCTGTCATCCCCTTCTCCTCCTGCCTTCAGTCTTTCCCAGCATCAGGGTCTTTTCCAGCATCAGGGTCTTTTCCAATGAGTCAGTTCTTCACATTAGGTGGCCAAAATATTGAGCTTCAGCTTCAGCATCAGTCCTTTCAATGAATATTCAGGACTTATTTCCTTTAGGATTGACTGGCTTTATCTCCTTGCAGTCCAAGGGACTCTCAAGAGTCTTCTCCAACACCACGGTTCAAAAGCATCAGTTCTCCAGTGCTCAACCTTCTTTATGGTCCAAATCTCACATCCATGCATGACTACTGGAGAAACCATAGCTTTGACTAGATGGACTTTTGTTGGCAAAGTGATGTCTCTGCTTTTAAAAATGCTATCTAGGTTTGTCATAGCTTTCTTGTAAAGAGCAAGTGTCTTTTAATTTCATGGCTGCAGTCACCATCTTCAGTGATTTTGGAGCACAGGAAAATAAAGTCTCTCACTGTTTCCATTGTTTCCCCATCTATTTGCCACAAAGTGATGAGACTGGATGCCATGATCCGTTTTTTGAATGTTGAGTTTTAAGCCAACTTTTTCATTCTCCTCTTTCACTTTCATCAAGAGGCTCTTTAGTTTCTCTTCACTTTCTGCCATAAGAGTGGTGTCATCTGCATACCTGAGGTTATTGATATTTCTCCCGGCAATCTTGATTCCAGCTTGTGCTTCATCCAGCCCAGCATTTCTCATGATGTACTCTGCATATGTTAAATAAGCAGGGTGACAATATACAGCCTTAACATACTTCTTTCCCAATTTTGAACCAGTCTGTTTTTCCATGTCCGGTTCTAACTATTGCTTATTGACCTGCATACAGATTTCTCAGAAGGCAGGTAAGGCGGTCTGGTATTCCTGTCTCTTGAAGAATTTTCTATAGTTTGTTGTGATACACACAGTCAAAGGCTTTGGCATTGCCAATGAAGCAGAAATAGATGTTTTTCTGGAATTATCTTGCTTGTTCTGTGATCCAATGGATGTTGGCAATTTGATCTCTGGTTCCTCTGCCTTTTCTAAATCCAGCTTGAACATCTGGAATTTTACAGTTTATGTATTGTTGAAGCCTGGCTTGGAGAATTTTGAGCATTACTTTGCTAGCGTGTGAGATGAGTGCAATTCTGTGGTAGTTGGAGCATTCTTTGGCATTACCTTTCTTTGGGATTAGAATGAAAACTGACCTTTTCCAGTCCTGTGGCCACTGCTGAGTTTTCCAAATTTGCTGGCTTATTGAGTGCAGCACTTTCACTGCATCATCTTTCAGGATTTGAAATAGCTCAGCTGGAATTCCATCACCTCCACTAGCTTTGTTCATAGTGGTGATCCTTCCTAAGGCCCACTGGACTTCTCACTCCAGGATGTCTGGCTCTAAGTGAGTGATCACACCTTTATGATTATCTGGGTCGTGAAGATCTTTTTTGTATAGCTCATCTGTGTAGTCTTGCCACCTCTTCTTAATATCTTCTGCTTCTATTAGGGCCATACCATTTCTGTCCTTTATCGAGTGCATCTTTGCATGAAATGTTCCCTTGGTGTCTCTAATTTTCTTAAAGAGATCTCTAGTCTTTCCCATTCTATTGTTTTCCTTTATTTTCCTCAATATTCCTGTTTTCCTCAATATTCCCCTTTGTATTGATTGCTTAGGAAGGCTTTCTTATCTCTCTTTGCTATTCTTGATAGACAGAGTGCTTGAAGAACTGTGGATGGAGGCTTGTAATATTGTACATGAGGCAGAGTGGCTCATAGCCTTCTCCTGGTTTTCATTAGCTTTCTGTTTGGCTACCCCACCTATACACACAATTGTAGTAAAAAAAAAATAAATCTATGCAGTGCAAAGACAGTTTTTATACAATCCAGTCTTTCCCTCCCCCTGAGTGCTGTTTCTGAACCTTTCCTACAGAGAAACGTGGGGCCCTCCACTGCCAAGTCAAGAGGTCCAATAAGCAGTTGTGTACGGGCCTGGATGTCGGGAGGAAGACTGGGGGTGGAAGTAACAACTTTGCCGTCATCAACAGAACGATGAAAATGTAGCTCCTGGAAAAGAAAGGAATAGCTCCCTCCCCCCCAGATGTATATCCAATGAGAAGAGGACCTAATACTGAAAACTGAGCAGCACAAACGTCTGAGAGCCAGGTTGAGAAAGAAGGTGATTCAAGGAAAAGAGTTGAGCATGGTGAAAACCAGGGTAGGAGAGAGTTTCGTGGCGGGAAGGTCATCAGTATAGGGAAAGCAAGAATAAAGAGGTTGGGTTGGGGTTTTCCTACCCAGGGGTTCTTGTCAGAATTGGTACCCACCAGTACAGAAGGCAGGCTGAGGGAGCAATGAGAGAGGAGAAAACGGAGGTCATGCGTGTAGATGTCTCCCAGGAGGCTGGCCCTCAGGGGACGGCTGTCCACACACAGAGGGGAATTGGAGTCAGGCCCAGCGCCCGAAACAGCCACACGGCCCCTCCTAATGCACAAGTCAGACCACACCGCTCCTCTCGGGGACCCCGCCGGGCCCCTAACTCCTCAGTGTCAAAGCCAAGTCCTCCAAGCAGTCAGCAGGGCCTACGTGGTCTGCTTCCACCATCTCCAGGCCCCTCGTCCCTTCCCTGCTAACCCTTCCAGCCTCATGGACCCTCCTGGTAGTGGGCCAGTCCAGCCCTGGCCTCAGCCCTGGCTGTGCACACGCTCCCATCGTCCACCCCTGATAGTCTCGCCTCCAGGGTTTTCTCAGTGACAAGAATCCTGACTGATCTTTGAAAGGGGCCACTTGCTCAACCTCTGCACTCATGCTTCTTTTTTTTTGAAGTAGATTTACAATGTGTTAATTTTGAATGTATAGCAAAGTGATATATACATAATATATATGTATGTATATATGTATATATATTTTTTCTTTTTCAGATTCTTTTCCCTTATAGGTTATGATAAGATATGGAATATAGACCCCTGAGCTATACAGTAGGTCTTTGTTTATCTATTTGATATATAATAGTGTGTATCTGTTCTGGAGAAGGCGATGGCACCCACTCCAGGACTCTTGCCTGGAAAATTCCATGGACAGAGGAGCCTGGTGGGCTGCAGTCCATGGGGTCGCTAAGAGTCGTACACGACTGAATGACTTCACTTTCACTTTTCACTTTCATGCACTGGAGCAGGAAATGGCAACCCACTCCAGTGTTCTTGACTGGAGAATCCCAGGAATGGGGGAGCCTGGTGGGCTGCCATCTATGGGGTTGCACAGAGTCAAACACGACTGAAGCGACTTAGCAGCAGCAGTGTGTATCTGATAATCTCAAATTCCCAATTTATCCGTCCTCCTCCATTTCGCCTTTGATAACCATAAGTCTATTCTCTCTGTGAGTCTATTTCTGTTTTGTAAGTTCATTTGTATCATTATTTTAGATATGATGTATAAGTGATATCATACAATATTTGTCTTTGAATTACTTCACTCATTTGAAAAGACCCTGATGTTGGGAAAGATTGAAGGCCGGAGGAGAAGGGGACGACAGAGGATGAGATGGTTGGATGGCATCACCGACTCAATGGACATGAGTTTGGGTAAGCTCCAGGAGTTGGCGAAGGACAGGGAGGCCTGGCGTGCTGCAGTTCATGGGGTCGCAAAGAGGTGGACATGACTGAGCGACTGAACTGATACTGATTCTACACTTACTATGACAATCTCTAGATCCATCCATGTTGCTGTAAATGGCATTATTTCATTGTATTTTATGGATGGGTAATATTCCATTGTGTATATATACCACATCTTCTTTATCTGTTCATCTGTTGACGGGCATTTAGGTTGGTTCCACATATTGTCTATTGTACACAGTACTGCTCTGAACATAGGAATGCATGTATCTTTTTGAATTAGAATTTTTGTCTTTTCCAGATATATGCCCAGGAGTGGGATTGCCAGAGTGTATGGTAATCCTGCTTCCTTCTTATTCTGCCTGACCTTCTCTTTTTCCAACGCATTTCTTGTTGAATGCATTGTGTTTATTGTTCATGGTCTGTCTTCTCTTGCTAGAATATAATCTCTTTCAAAGCAGGGATCCCTGACCCTTTTATTCCACTGGATATCCCATACACATCCACTCACATGTCTCTGGAACAGTGCCTGGCACAGAGAAGGCCTGCCCTGAATGGTGTTGACGAAATGGAGGCAGTTTTTAAAAGCCGAGAGCCTCTGTCCCATATTTGTGACACAGTGTGGAGGGGACGTTTGATGGGAGCAGGTGGCCGTGGGGAGGGAAGCCTGCAGGGGAAGAGAATCAGTGACGTCCAGGGCTACTGTGGAGCCCCTGAGCGTGAGTGCTTCGGGGCAGCGTCTTAGTTCAGCGTGACCTTCGTTGATTAGGACATGTTGTCACTGAGGTTACAGGTTCAGTTCCAGTTGGGCCCACTGAACACTGTTTCCTCCTGACCCTGCTCTGCAGGGTCATCTCACGAGGCATGGAGCTGATCACAAGATGAACATGTCAGGCTGGGTCCTTTCTCATTCACGAGCCTTTCCAAGAAAGGGGTGGCAGGCAGCCTCGTTTCAGAGGAAAGGCATTTTCTCTGCTTTTTCTTGTCTCAGACTTTTCACTTCAAAGTCTCCTCCCACGAGGTGCCCTAGAGCACAGAAGAGGCGATGAGGAGGGCTAGCTAAGGGGGGATGCTTCTCCACCGGCTGCTTCTTCCAGGCTGAGTGACAGGAGGCATGCTCCTGGTCGTCCACAAAGCAGGGCACAGACTCCTTCCTGGGGAACCCCCAACCCCACCACGTGCTCTGCTGACACAGGCGGGTGTGGAGCGACCCCTGGGCTCCACCAAGAAAACGCAATGACAGCATGGCCAGAGCACCCCATCCTTCCCCAAACCCGCAAACAGACTTGGATGTTGAAGCCACCACTTGCCACCCCAGTGACACTTACCGCCACCCCCCACTCAGAGCCATCGACAGGCTGCCTGCTAGGTTGGTTGATGCGCCTTTTATTTAGCGTTCTGTTAATTTGCTAAACACTGTTTTGGTCTGTGTGACTGGAGGATGTAAAAATGCAGTAGGTGGTTTATAGGAGACGAGTTGCAAGAGAATGCCCAGTGTTCTGAGCGGCGTGTGCATAATACCTACCCTCTGAAGGGCTGGATTTTCCCTCGGGCGACGGGGAGCAAGCTCAGAGAGGTGCCCCCCACGCGCCCCCCTCTCCCCATCCTCTTTATGACTCTCTTTGACCTGCTCCTCCCCTCCGAGCTGTGTGGTGGGCGTACAACTGTTGCAAGTAGGTGGCACAGCTGTTTGCTTTGACTGCCTCTGTACCTCGGGGATCCCAGCCACGCAGTCATCATTGCAGGATGAAAATGGCATTTATGCTTTAATAAACTCACCCTATTTCTTTGTTAGAGGGAAAAAAAGGGGGGCATCCCACCCACCACGTTGCCAGCTACATGTCACAGCTCAGAGCACACCACAGTGGCTAATGTTTTCCAAATTCTCCCTTGCATTGGAAATGGAAACCATTAGAAAAATATTGGGATGGTGTGAAGATTTCCCAAACACCTGCCTCCCACCTCTTATGCACAATATGCCCAGTTTTTGCAATGCATGTAGCATTTTTTTTTTTTTTTTTTTGCCGTTTGGTGCATTTTCATTTACAAGCACATGTATATTTTATAAGTGTATGTGTACATACTTCTTGGTGATTTACTTGTAAATTTCCTAAGTGGGGAAGCCACACAAAGGTCGCTAGGCTGTGGATGGAATTAAATAGCATTTCCTAATAGGAAATAATAAAGCAAGCATCAGAAACATACAGGCTAGGGGAGAAAATGCATTTTCAACCTGAAAGTTATTGAGTGTTTATAATCAACGAGCTGATCCTAAGGAGGAGGGGGTCAGTCCTCCTCTTCCCCATCAAATAAATCACTGCAGGCTCACAAAGTCACTGCTCTGAGAGGCCAAATCTTTCAGCTTTTGCTCCTTTTTGTCCTGTAAAAACAATGCATATCCCTGCTGGCACACCTGTTTCTCTCTGCTCCTTGCCGGGTAGTATCTAGCAAAACATATTTCATGGGTTACCTCTGAGGGCACATTTTGCTGATTTGACTTGAAGTATCTGTAACTATGATGGAATTCTTGGCCTGACTCAGAAATCAGCTGCCGTTCAATCCCCCACCTGGAGGACCCTCTAAATCAAGGAGAATGGCAACATCAACTTGCTTTTGTTGTCATTATATTATTTTTATTAACTAGCCTGTTATTATTTTAACATTGCAAAGCTACAAATAACTCAATCTGGAATAATGAAATCCATAGTGTGAAGGAAGTTTGGAATCAACAGGACCCTTAGATCTTACATCTGTAGATAATGCAGAGGGATTATTGGAAACTCATCTTAATGATTGTAATGCACCATGTGTATTTAATACTTTTGTCTTTTATTTTAAGATGTTTGAAAACAATGACTATAACATTTTGGATGTTTCATATTTTTTGCTCAAAGCTTATGTTTTGCTATAAAAGCACAAAATATTTCATTTGTTCATTTATTAAGTATTTTTATTGAATTCCTAGTATAGTCTAGGTACTATTCTGTGTGCTGAGGATAACAGAGCAAATGAGGATCATACGCTGTCATGGAGCTTATACTATTGAAGGTATATCAGACAGTAAATGAATAAATTAATAAATGAGGTAACTTCATGTTGTTCTGGGCTGTGATAAATATTGGACAGAGTTATACAATGGTGGCTGAGGGATTTGATACCCCAGATTGAGTGGTCAAGGAACCCGTCTCTGAGGAGGTGATATTAGGTTTGAGACCAGTATGGAGGTTCCTTAATGAAGTAAAAGTAGAATTACCATATGACCCAGGAATCCCACTCCTTGGCATATATCCAAGAAAACTCTAGTTTGAAAAGATACATGTTCCTCCAATATTCCTTGCAACACTATTTCCCATAGCCAGGACAAGGAAACAAACTAAATGTGATCAACAGATGAAGGGATAATGAAGATGTGGCATGTATACATAATGAAATATTACTCAGCCATAAAACCAATGAAATAATGCCATTTGCAGCAACATGGATAGATCTAGAGATTATCATACTAAGTTACAAAGAAAGACAAATATATGATACGGCTTATAGTTCAGTTCAGTTCAGTTCAGCTGCTCAGTCTTGTCCAATTTCCTGAGACCCCATGGACTGCACCATGCTTGGCTTCCCTGTCCATCACCAACTCTTGGAGCTTATTCAGATTGATGCCTATCGAGTTGGTGATGCCATCCAAACATCTCATCCTCTGTCATCCCCTTCTCCTCCCACCTTCAATCTTTCCCAGCATCAGGGTCTTTTCTAATGAGTCAGTTCTTCGCATCAAGTGGCCAAAGTATTGGAGCTTAAGCTTCAGCATCAGTCCTTCCAATGAATATTCAAGACTGATTTCCTTTAGGATGGACTGGTTAGATCTCCTTGCAATCCAAGGAGCTCTCAAGAGTCTTCTCCAACACCACAGTTCAAAAGCATCAATTCTTTGGTGCTCAGCTTTCTTTATCATCCAACTCTCACATCCATACATGGCTATTGGAAAAACCATATCCTTGACTAGATGGACTTTTGTTGGCAAAGTAATGTCTCTGCTTTTTAATATGCTGTCTAGGTTGGTCATAGCTTTTCTTCCAAGGAGCAAGCATCTTTTACTTTCATGGGTGTAGTCACCATCTCCAGTGATTTTGGAGCCCAGAAAAATAAAGTCTCTCACTGTTTCTGCTGTTTCACCATCTATTTGCCATGAAGTGATGGGACTGGATGCCATGATCTTAGTTTTTTGAATGTTGAATTTTAAGCCAGCTTTCTCACTCTCCTCTTTCACTCTTATCAAGAGGCTCTTTAGTTCTTCACTTTTTGCCATAAGTGTGGTGTTATCTGCATATCTGAGGTTACTGATATTTCTCCAGGCAATCTTGATTCCAGCTTGTGCTTCATCCAGCCCAGCGTTTCTCATGATGTACTCTGCATAGAAGTTAAATAAGCAGGGTGACAATATACAGCATTGATGTACTCCTTTCCTGATTTGGAAGCAGTCTGTTGTTTCATGTTCAGTTCTAACTGTTGCTTCTTGACTTGCCTACAGATTTCTCAGGAGGTTATATGCTTATATGTATGTATATGCCATATATACTTATATGTAGACTGTGAAAAAAATGCAGATGAACTTATTTATAAAACAGGAATAGACCCACAAACACAGAAAACAAACTCATGATTATCAAAGGGGAAAGAGGGGAGGAACAAATTAGGAATTTGAGATTAACACATACACACTACTATTATAAAATAACAAAGATCTACTACATAGCACAGGGAACTACACTGAATATCTTGTGATAAACTATATGGAAAAGAATCTGAAAAATGAATAGGTATATATGGATAACTAAATCACTGTGATGCACGCCTGAAACTAACCAGGCGTTTTAAACCAAGTCTACTTCAATTAAAAAAAATAAAATAAAATAAAGAAGGAGCAGCAGGTGAATAAAGATTTGGGAAAAGAACTTTGCAGGTACAGTGCTCCTGTGACAGCCTAAGGCAAGTCTGAGAAGAGCCAGACTGAATCGGGGGAGGAGGACGTGAGACAGCAGAGGACATCGGAGGCTGAATGGCTTCCGAACACCAGAAATTCATTCCCACAGTTCTGGAGGCTGGGCGGTCTAAGAGCCAGTCACCAGCAGGTGTGGTGTCTGGTGAGGACACGCTTCCTGGGTCATGGATGGCCGTCTTCTCAGTGGGACGGAAGGGATGGGGGAGTTCTGGGGTCACTTGTATGCGGGCACTAATCTCATTCATGGAAGCTCCAACTTCATAGCCTAATTACCTCCCAAAGCCCTGACTTTCTAATGCCATCACACTGGGGATAAGGTTTCAACATATGGATTTGGGAGGACATTCAAACACTCATTCTAGAGCACTCAGGGAAATAGTTCAAGTTATATTTTAAATGTAACCGGAAGCCATGGGCAGGGGAAAGTAGGGTGTAGACATCTGCACGATGCTGCAGATCCCCTGCTTCTGGAAGGCTGTGGCTCAGGAGGGTCCACTCTTGTGAGTCCATAGGGACTAAGTGTGGGCAGGAGAGCTTCCTTAAAGGAAATCCACAATGTGATGAACAGAAGGGTGGAAGATGGGCAGCAGGCAGCCAGGGTCACACTAGACTATGCAGTCTGGTTACACTGCTAGAGTCTGCTCTCAACACACATTCTGCAGGCTTTTATACATGGGCAAAAATAGTAAAAAAAAAAAAATCAGAATATCCCTATCTATCTGTGTATCTAAGTATCTATATATCTATCTATCCATCCATCATTTCTATACGTAAGGGGCCAGAAAGTGGATGCCCCAGAGGGCATTATTTTCTAGAATTTTGGGAGAATGTGAGGAGAAGGCAATCCAAGCAAGGATCTATTTACACCCAACTTTTAGAGACTTCGTCAGTAAAAATGAAGTTATGTTTCAATTATCCACTTAAGTTGGGCTTCACCCAAAGTGGAGGTGGTTGTTGTTGCTGTTTAGTTGCTGAGTCATGTCCAATTCTTTGTGACCCCATGGATTGCACACCAGGCTGCCCTGTCCTTTGCTATCTGCTGAAGTTTACTCAAACTCATGCCCATTGAGTCGGTGATGTCATCCAACCATCTCATCCTCTGTCTTCCCCTTCTCCTCCTGCCCTCAGTCTTTCCCAGCATCAGGGTCTTTTCAAATGAGTCAGCTCTTCGCATCAGGTGGCCAAAGTATTAGAGCTTCAGTTTCAGCATCTGTCCTTCCAATGAATATTCAGGATTGATTTCCTTTAGGATTGACTAGTTGGATCTTCTTGCAGAAGAGAAGATTCCTCTCAAGAGTCTTCTCCAGCATCACAATTCAAAAGCATCAATTCCTCGGCACTCAGCCTTCTTTATGGTCCAGCTCTCACATCCATACATGACTACTGGAAAAACCAGGGAAGCAAATGGTGTATTAATGAGGGGGTTGCCATTGCAGATAACTGGGGATACTGTGCAGGACCTGTTTTGTAACTGTGTCTCCAAGAGGAAGATGGCTGGGGTATTTACCCACCAACTTCCATTCCTCTTTGTTTGAGGGTCTTTTCCAGAGCAGTAGCGCACAGGGTTTTCCAGTCTGCTCATCATTACAGGCTCCAGACAGCACTTCCAAGTAGAAGCAGCAGGAAGGTGTGACATTTCTGGGTACTGCTGTTACTGAGTCTAAGCTCACAGTGCTTACCTCATGACAGACCAGTAATTAAGAGCTAAGTAGTTGGGGCAAGGAATAATGACTTTGTTTGGAAAGTCAGCAAACTGAGTAGCTAGTGGGCTCATTTCCCGAAGAACCACCTTGCCTGAGTTAGAATTTAGGCTCCTCTTATACTGAAAGGGGAGGGAGTAAAGTCAAGCACTTCCTGGTTCCCATCAGCTTCCAGACAGCGTGCATGCTAAGTTGCTTCAGTTGGTCTGCCTCTTTGCAACCTTAAGTTGGTCACTTCAGTTGGTCTGACTCTGTAGCCCACCAGGTTCCTCTGTCAATGGGATTCTCCTGGCAAGAACACTGGAGTGGGTTGCCATGCCCACCTCCAGGGGATTTTCCCAACCCAGGGATCGAACCTGAGTCTTCTGTCTCCTGCCTTGGCAGACGGGCTCTTTCCCATTAGTGCTGCCTGGGAGCCCCCAGCCTCCAGAGGGGATGTGCTAATGTCTTCCTTCCTGCAGTCATTCACAGGTGGGCCTGGTCAGGATGTTTGTTGTGGGATAAACAAAGGTATTTTAGCTTAATGCTCATTGCCTGGGAGGCAGGGCTCCCAGAGATGGGCTGTTGTGTGTATTTTAAGCTTACAGGTGACATCCCTTTCGTGACTAATCTAGGATCGCACACACAACGTTCTTTCTGTTACACCGGTGGTGACGTCAGAGGTGGGCAGGACACGCCCAGGAACCTGTACGGAAACTTGAGGGAACCTCGGGTATAAACGGTGCTGGTGGTGCCCTGCTGCTTCATTTCCCACTCATGACCCATGGGGACCCCCGCTCCTTTAGACACACTCACCACAGGCCCTGTGATGGTCCTTCAGTGGGGGTGGCTTTTAATACCTGCAGCAGTTCTCATAGTTACTGTATCTGTAGTTGCAGGGTCTCTGCCCCTGAGGATCCCCTTCCCATGGGGGTCCCTCTCTGATACCCACCTTCCTATGCCCCTCCCATGTCTAAAGACGGTGGTCATTTGTTCAGACTGAAACTTTGCATATGGAGCTGGCTTCCCGGGACAGCTGGGAATTCCCGAGGGCAGGAGAGTGGAGGGGATGCTTTCGTGCACTGCCGATGGCCCCTCCGGGCCCAGGCAGCCACCCCCATGCTGCTGAGAGCTCTCCGCTAAGAGCTTATCCTGGGGTTGCCACCATCAGAGGGCGCGGCCTCCCAGCAGGCTACGCTTCCTCCCGGGCCAGCCTACAGCCAGTGACCGGCTGATGCAGTGGGTAACGGCCAGGGCCCTGTGCGGCGATTCAGGGAGAGCCCGGGAGAGCCGGCCGGCTCTGGGGCTCGCTGATGAGCAGACTGAGGTGTCTGCCGCAGGCGCGTTCAAGTCTGACTGCTCCCTCTTCCGGGTCCTGGACCTCCGCAACACACCCCAGTGCGTCCGCTGTGCATAAATCTGTGTCAGAGGCTGTTTCCTGAGGAGTCTGACTTCAGGGCCTGACGAGGGACAAGTGTTGACGCCTGTTTATTTGGTCCTCATCTCCTTCTCCAGTAACATCCGACAGAGTCTAAACGGGGCCCCATTGAGATTCCTGGAAACCGGAAGGTCCTTGAGCGTCCCGGCTGTTTGGAGAGGTCCAAGAGTGAGCGCTTTCACTGCAGAGCCCTTGACATCATCCCTGTCGTGGAGAAGAGCCCTCTGGATACCCACGAAGTCGTAGTAAACAGATGGCACCCCGTGGCTCCTGGAGCCAGCCAAGTTCAGAATGGTCTGTCAAGTGGTGAAATGTTTTCCCTGAGATTTTTATGACTGTCGAGTGTGTGACGAGGCCAACATATATCAAGAAATGTAGACAAGGAAGGACAGCCTCCAAAAGGGGGAAGGAAATAAGAAGCCTTTAAGTGGTGGATTTAATATTCTTGGAAACAGAAATGAATGATTTAAAGCTTATTTGTTTATGTTTGTTTACCGTTCAGTGCCTGGTGTTCCTAGGATAGAATTTGCTTCACAATTTTAGGGTTCTATTTTACATACCAAATGCCACCTTACACCTTCTGTATTGAGTGCATTTCATCCACAGACCATAAGGCCATCCATCTACAGAGGCATACTCTCAAACTCATGCTTGTCTACACCGCAAAGCTAATATTATACACAGGGAGGGAAAGGCATGAAGACACTGACCTTAATAAATTCTTTGTTATTGAAATAATTTGTTGGAGGAAGGTAAACTCAGTGCAAGAATTTCTATAAGCTTTCAGAGTCTGCTTGCCCAAATGACTGAGCAGACCACGATATGAGTTTTCATTTTTCTCTCGCTTCCTACCAAACTCAACCTTGGGATGGTGGACATTGAAATCCAGCAGCAGAAATTACACCCTAGGTTAAGTATTTAAATTTTTTATCTGCAAAGCATAGATGACTGATTTAACTATCAAATTATGATGTTAAGAAAACTTATGGGAAAATGATTTTCCCAGTGTTCTAAAAATATAGTACTGTAGGTTGGTAATAGCATAATAAGTTTAAAAGGGCATCTGTGCAGGCATAGACACCAAATTTTAGACTCCTGTGATCTGACACAAGCTGTGTAAGAGAACGTTTTATTATATTCAACCTCAAGACCCAAGATCAGGAGCTAGGTTTTATAATAACTTCAGCTCATCTCAAATCCTTTTACTTTATGAAGTTTTGCAATGAGGGGACCATTTTATGAATCTAGTGGATTCTTTCTATCTCAAATATTGAATTTGGTGAAAAGAGGCTTTGGACATCAAGAATTCAATATTGCCTTAACAAGGACACTCACTGAAATGTGGCATATAATATTGAAATATAAGGCCAACTTAAACATCTATCAAAAGGGGAATGGTTTATAACTTATGGTGTATGTTGGCAATGCATATTTTTGAATAAATGATGTAAATATACATCTATTGGTCGTGGAAACATGGCCATATCATATTACTGGCTGATGAAAGCAGCTTATAAAGTAGCATAAATAGTATAATTAATTTATATGTAATTGTGTATAGTAAGTAAGTAAGTGTTAGGTGCTCAGTCGTGCCTGACTCTTTGCAACCCCATGCTGCAGCCCACCAGGCTCCTCTGTCCATGAGATTTTCCAGGCAAGGATACTGGAGCGGGTCACCATTTCCTTCTCCAGGGGATCTTCCCAACCCAGGGATCGAACCTGGGTCTCCTGCACTGCAGGCAGATTCTTTACCAACTGATTAATAGATAGGAAGAAGCACAAAAATATTATATATATTTTTACATAATAGTGAGGGGTTTAGCAAGTGTTAGTTGTGATTATCTCTACTTAAACAGTAGAACTTCAAATGACATTTATTCTTTGTAATTTTTAAAAATAAATATACATTCATTTTACAAAAAATTAGAACTATATAGCACTCAGCAATCCATATGATCCAGCAATCCCATCCTGGGCATATATCCAAAAATGATGAAAATCCAAAAAGATAAGCATCCCAATTTTCATGGAAGCATTATTAACAATAGCCAAGGGGAGGGATAAAATCAGGAGTGTGAGGTGAACATACACACACTCTCTGTATAAGATAGATAGTCAGTAAGGACCTTCTGTATAGCACAAGGAACTCTACCCACTACACTGTGATAAACCACATGAGAAAATAATCTAAAAAAGAATGAATATATGTATATGTATAACTGAGTCACTTTGCTATACACCTGAAACTAACCCAACATTGTAAATCAACTGTACTCCAATAAAATTAAAATATTTAAAAAAGCAACAGCCAGACATGGAAGCCACCTAAATGTCTATCTACAGATGAATGGATAAAGGAGATGGTGTACATATTATATATTATACACTTAATGTATACAATGTACATAATATATAAAATGGAATACTACTCAGCCATAAAAAGAATGAAGTTCTTCCTTTTTGCAACAATGTGGATGGTCCTTAGAGAGTATTATGCTTAGTGAGTTTGAGTCACTCTACATTTTTACTTCTGAGTGGAGAAATAGAAAAGTAGGAAATAATTTACCTTAGGGTTGCTACACAGATTGGGGATTGGTTCTGCTTTTAAGTGTTGCAGCTTTAACACAGATCACAGCAGCGTCAACATCAACACCCAACATTCACTGAGCACATGCTATGCGCTAAAGCCTGTTCAAGATATTTATGTCTAATTTTTATATAAATGATGCTTGTACATAGCATAATAAATTGATGAATGGGGAAAAGAAAAGAAAAACTGTATTGTTATTATTATAGTACAATGTTGATAATGAAATACTATTTTCCTGTTCCAATTTCTTCAACTTTGAATGCCCCATCCCCAGAGATAATCACTTTTAACTATTTTAGTTGTTTATTCTGCTATTTACCTCCATATTTTAAAATAACAAGCTTATATTACTATATCTCTAATTTTTCACTTTAAATGTTATTTACTGACTTCCTGCCTTGGAAGATGAGGATTTGGCTTTACAGTGGCATCTTTCCCAATTCCCCCTCCTTTTATTATAGTTATTTCAAAGCTTTTGAAAAACTCAATTTCAGCATTTGCTTTATTATGACCTTGTAAATATTACAGATGACACTTTTATGTCTTGTTTGGTTTTTCTTGGAGTTAATAATTGCATCATTTTTTTTAAGTTAGCTTGTTACATAACTATCACTAATTCTTCACACTCTAAAAAGCATAACACGCCTCCAGTTCAATCAAACATGTTAGGTACCAGTTACCCTTATTTTTAATCACTGCAGATGGTGATTGCAGCCATGAAATTAAAAGACGCTTACTCCTTGGAAGGAAAGTTATGACCAACCTAGATAGCATATTGAAAAGCAGAGACATTACTTTGCCGACAAATGTCCGTCTAGTCAAGGCTATGGTTTTTCCAGTGGTCATGTATGGATGTGAGAGTTGGACTGTGAAGAAAGCTGAGCCCCAAAGAATTGATGCTTTTGAACTGTGGTGTTGGAGAAGACTCTTGAGAGTCCCTTGGACTGCAAGGAGATCCAACTAGTCCATCCTAAAGGAGATCAGTCCTGGGTGTTCATTGGAAGGACTGATGTTGAAGCTGAAACTCTAGTACTTTGGTCACCTGATGCGAAGAACTGACTCGTTAGAAAAGACCCTGATGCTGGGACAGATTGAAGGCAGGAGGAGAAGGGGACATCAGAGGATGAGATGGTTGGATGGCATCACAGACCCAATGGACATGAGTTTGAGTGAACTCCAGGAGTTGGTGATGGACAGGGAGGCCTGGAGTGCTGCAGTCCATGGGGCCGCAAAGAGTCGGACACGACTGAGTGAGTGGACTGAGGAGACTGGCACCCTTGACCCTCCTTTTTGTGTATGGGCAAGTCTCTGCACAGCTATATTGGAGACCTCATTTCACCACCACCTTTGGAATTGTTCCTTTCTTCCTTTCCATGTTTTCTTTTTTTTGGTTTCACTTGCATGTTTTCTTGGGTGTTACACTAATGTTCTTCCTGAGAAAGAGTGCATGGGAGTAAAGTTTTTGAGACCTTGTATATCTTAAAATGTCTTCATTCTATCTCACCCTTGACTGGTGGTTTGGCTGGGTATAGAATTCTAATGTGAACCTCATTTTCTCTTGAGGTTTTAACATCATTGCTTTATTGTCTTCTGGCTTTCAATGGTGCCATTAAAAAATCTGATGTCATTATTTTTGTCAATTCCTTGAATAGGATCATTTTATTTCCCTTTAGAAACTTATTAGGGCCTTTTTATGCATACTATCTTGAAATTTCAGTGTGGTTTGACTTCTGAGTTCATTTGGCCTGCTATATCAAGATATTTGTATCCTGGGTAGTTTATAAACAGCAGAAATATATCTCTGACAGTTCTGGAAGTTCAGTCCATGATCCCGGCTCTAGCAGATTCTGTGTCTGGTGAGAGCCCACTTCCTGAGTCATAAACAGCTGCCTTCTCACTGTGTTCTCACAGGTGTGGAAGGCTGAGGAAGCTCTCTGGGGTCCTGTTCATTATGGCACTGATCCCATTCATGAGGGCTCCACCTTCATGACCTAACCAACTCTCAAAGGCCCTACATCCACATCCAGTGGGGAAATAGGTCTCAACACATGAACTGTATGAGGACAGTAACTGCCCATGTGTTTGTGTGCACTCAGTCACTTCAGTCCTGTCTGACCCTGCAACCCCACGGGCTGTACCCGCCAGGCTCCTCCGTTCACAGGTCCCCCAGGCAAGAACACTGGATCCATGGCCTTCTCCAGGGGGTCTTCCCAGCTCAGGGAATGAACCCGAGTCTCCTGCATTGCAGGAGAATTCTCTACTGCTGAGCCACTGGGGAAGCCCAATAGTCCATAGCATTTACTAATAATTTTTTAAAATTTATTGTGCAGGATACTCCATAGTCCCTTTCAATTTGGAAATTCAAATCCTGATATTCTGAAAAATTTCTCCAATAATTTCTCTTTTTTTTTTTTTTTTGGTTAATATGTTTATTATTTTAGATAAAATCTGAAACATTAGCAAGTTAAGTATCAGCTAAGGAAATAACAGTAAGAACTATAATCGTCAGTGAGGTAAGAAACAAGCTTTAGAATACCTTCATGCTGAACATATAGTGATACCAAATTACAAGAGTAAAAAATATTCAGATTCTTGCCACAGAGTCCAGTGGTTTTCTTTAAAAATTTCTTCCTATCTCTCTTCTCTGGTCTCATTTTCTGAAAAGATTGGATGCTGAACTTCCTGAGTTTCTTATATCTTTTTTCCTATTTTTGACCTCTTTACATATTTTTCTCCATTCTAAAATATTGTCTCAACTATATATTTCAACCTTTTCAGTATTTTTTCAGTTTCTGCCATTATATTTTTAATTCCCAAATATTCTTCTGTGGACTCTGGAAGCACATTACCTGTATTCATAACCAGGCTCTGCTCCGTGATCTTGGTCAAGTTAGTTAACCTCTGTGTCTGTTTCCTCATCTGTAAAATAAGGATAACAGAACCTAACTCACAGGGTTGTTATGATGATTAAATGGTTTAATATTTGTGGAGCACTTAGTA
Organism: Bubalus kerabau; assembly: GCF_029407905.1. Taxonomy (NCBI): domain Eukaryota; kingdom Metazoa; phylum Chordata; class Mammalia; order Artiodactyla; family Bovidae; genus Bubalus; species Bubalus kerabau. The sequence continues at coordinate 201,441,056 of NC_073625.1, forward strand.
TATTGCCTGGCATATATTGAGTGCTTTGCAAATATCAAGATAAATACAATAAATAAATAAATAGCATTCTGTCATTTCATGGATTTATTTTTTCTGGAAACATTCTGGCCTTTTATTTGTTTTTTGGAAGCTTTATGGCCTTCTGCGTTGTTGGTGTTTCTTCTATTTGTTTTTGTCTTTGTCCTTCATATTAGAAGCACTTCTCAAGTGTCTGGTGATTCTTGGGTACAGGTTTGTATTTAAGATGAAACTATATGAAGCCAGTTAGAAGCTGTGCATGTGTGTATTTGTTTCCTCCTGCTGCCTGAACACACTACCAAAAATGCAAGGCATGAAACAACACAAAGATACTACCTTAACAATCCTGCAGGTAGAAGTCCAACACGGGTCTCACTGGGTGAAAGCCATGGCATTGGCAGGGCTGCCTTCTTTCGTGGAAGCTCTAGTGGAGAATCTGTTTCTTTGGCTTTTCCAGTTTCTAGAGGTTGCCTTCATTCCCTGGGTCCCCTTTAAAGATGGTTCTCCATCTTTAAACCCAGCAATCGCAGGTTAAGCTTTTCACAACCCACACCAGCTTTCCCAGTCACCTCTCCCTCTGACTTCCCTCTGCCTCTATCCTTTAACGGTCCTTGTGGTGACATTGGACTTCCCTGGTGGCTTAGACGGTAAAGCGTCTGCCTACAATGCAGGAGACTGGGTTCGATCCTTTGCTTGGGAAGATCCCCTGGAGAAGGAAATGGCAGCCCACTCCAGTATTCTTGCCCGGAAAATCCCATGGACGGAGGAGCCTGGTTGGCTACTGTCCATGTGGTTGCAAAGAGTTGGACACGACTGAGCGACTTCACTATCTATCATTGGGCCAACACGGATAATCCAGAATGATCAATTTTAGGGGTGGTGAATTAGGAACTTTATTCCCTCTGTCACTTTAATCCCTCTTTGTCATGTAAACTGACACATCAGGTTCTGAGGACTGAGCCGTGGGCGTCTTTGAAGACGCGTCATCCTGCCCACCGCAGTGTGTGTGTGCGTATCACCAGCTTCTGGGCTCCACTGAGCACTGCTCTTGCTCTTTCACGTGGCGGCCCTGACTGTCTTTATCTATAGCTTTCTTCTCTAGGATGAGTCAGCTTACCCGGAGAGGATTAACCAAAGCTCTGCCAGTGGGTGGGTCGGGGCACCAAACCGGATGTCTGCGTCCTGAAGCTTGATGGAGGAGCCCCACCATTTGGCCGGTAGACTTTATCCTCAACTCCAGTTTCCAAAGCCAGGACTTTCCTGCTTTCTCTGTTTTCCTGGTGATCCCAGGTTAGAGCCACTCCAATCTGTTTCTGAGATCATAGAGGGACAGTCAGTTGTCGGGAGTACAGGAGGAATGCTGGAGACCTGATTCCTCCCTATGCAAACATTTTTTCCTCTTTTTTAAAACTTACTTTGGCCATAACTTCAGCCATATTGTGAAAATTGCATTCAGCAGAAGAGTTTCCTTATACTCTTCACCCAGCTTCCCCAGAATCCCCCAGAATGGCTAACAGCTGCCTCATCACCCTCACCCTCACTAGAGAAGCCAGCTGGATCCTGTTTCCTTGACATGCGCCTCAGTGTCCTACTGCTCTGTTACCACAAACTTGATGGTTTAAACAACACAAGTTTATTATCTCATAGTTATGAAGGTCGGAGTTTTCAAATTGGCTTTCTTGGGCTAAAATGAAGGTGTTGCGGAGCAGTCTTGCCATGGGGGCACTAGAGGAAAATCCACTTCCTTGCCTCATTCAGCTTCTGGACGTTGCTGCATCTCATGACTGCTGCTGCCTTTCTTCACCTTCTCAGCCAGAAGACTAGCATCTCCATGTCTCTGTCTGACTCCAATCCCTATTTCCCCCCCTCTTCCACTTTCAAGGATGTTTGAGGTAGCATTGGGCCCACCCGAATAATCCAGGATAAACTTCTAAAAGTCACGTGAGTAGCAGTCTTAATTCCATCTGCAACCTTAATGCCCTTGTCACCTGTGATAACATATACAGAAGCTTGAAGATTAGAATATAGGCATCTTTGGGGGCCCATGTATCTGTCCTTCTTGAAGCAAGTCAATATTTTTAGAACAACAAGATATTCTAGGCTCATTTTTACTTCCCCTGCCCCTGCCTTGGAACTATCCATCTGTTACCTCATTTAAGATGACATCCCCCGTGGCTCAGATGGTAAAGAGTCTGCCTTCAGTGCAGAAGACCGGGTTCGATTCCTGGGTTGGGAAGATCCCCTGGAGAAGGAAATGACAACCCACTCCAGTATCCTTGCCTGTAAAATTCTATGGACGGAGGAGCCTAGCAGGCTACAGTCCATGGGGTCACAAAGAGTTGGACACGACTGGGTGACTTCACACATACAAAGCGTGAATAGACCAAGGTCAGGCCCAAAGCATCTGCCTACAATGAGGGAGACCTGGGTTCAATCCCTGGGTCAGGAAGATCTCCTGGAAAAGGAAATGGAAACCCACTCCAGTATTCTTGCCTGGAAAATCCCATGGACAGAGGAGCCTTGTGGGCTATAAATCCAAGGGGTCTTAAAGAGTTGGACACGACTGAGCGACTTCACTTTCTTTCACTTTACCTCATTTAATCTTTATAACAACAAGGATGATAGATGCTAGTATTCCTCTTGTTGGATAATGAAGTACTCTGAAGTGTAGAGAGGTTAATCACCTAGCCCATGGTCACATAGCTGAAAAGAGGCTAAGATCAGGAAAGGATCTGGGATCTAAGTGTATCCAAGTCTGTGCACTCAGCCACTAGATTGCTTGGTGTAGCACGGAAAGCTTCCCTTCCAAAGGCAAAACCCACTTCAAGCTATTGGTCTAGGGAAATAGAATCCACATGCACTGTCAAATAGTATGTATAAATATTTTCTAGTTTATATCTGAGTTTGGGATTTTCAACTATGAATGGTAATTCACACATTCACATGGATAAGTGAAGCACACATAAGTGCTTAACAATTATTTCTTGACTGATTGAACCATGAATTGTGTAATAATATTCTTGTATTGTCCTTGAGTAAGTGGAAATATATGCACTGAGTTGCTTGAGATAAGTAATTTTATCACAATTCAAACATATGTATTTATACAATGCTGTTTTAATAACTGGGCTTTGGGGCTTCCCTGATGGTTCAAGTGACATGGAATCTGCCTGCCAATGCAGGAGATGCAGGTTCAATCCCTGATTCAGGACGATCCCTCATGTCCTGGAGCCACTAAGTCCATGTTGCCACAACTGTTGAGCCTGTGATCTAGAGCCCAGAGCCACAGCTACCGAGCCCGCGTGCTGTAGCCACGGAAGCCAGCACAGGTAAAGCCTGTGCCCTGCAATGAGAGAAGGCATCGCGATGAGAAGCCTGGGCATTGAAACTGGGAAGTAGCCTCCGCTCGCCACAACTAGAGAAACGCCCGTGCAGTAACAAAAGACCCCATGCAGTCAAAAATAAATAAATCTTAAAAAAAAATTGAGCTTTTAGAACTGACTTATGTTCAAAACGTTAGCTTTAAGCAACTTGTTGGTTCACATCCTTGACCTGAAGTTAGTGATTAATTGAAGAATTGACTGGGATAATATTTCCTCCACAACTTAATTAATGATGTTGATTTTGGCAGAACATTTATGTGTGTGTGTGTGCATGCAAAGATATTTGTATGAATTAACAATATGGGCCAGACTTGATTGAGCTCAGTATAACAGGAAACTATTGGGATATTAACCACTCACCGCAACTGGTTTTTATAATAGAAATAAGCCTTTACCAAAAAGCTTCTCCAACAGGCCTTGTAACTATAATGGCGTGAGCAGGTGCTGCCACAGTAAAGAAGCCAGGCTCCCCATGAACCAATATTAAATTAAAAAAATCAATCAATCTGTGGGCTCCTTTCTGGCCCAGCATCATTTCTTCCAATAATGACAAACTCAGGGCTTATCAGTGCATCACTAACAGGTTAGAGACTTTTATATTATTATTATTATTATCACTGAAATAGATTGAGCAGCTGGACCTTTTCCTTTCACAACTGCCACTTTGAAATTGACCCGTAAATGTTGATGGGACTCATGGCCTGAGGGCAATGAGTAGAATTGTTATCCCCTACAGCAACATTTGGGGTTCAGAATCATAGGCAGCTCTTTGGCCCTAAAAGCTGCCAGGAAATGGCAAGATTTTGCAGGGTGGGCTGGTAAGTCCTTTAGGAGAGCCAAGAAAGCTGTCTATTCTTGAAAGACCCGATGTTGTCCAGACTCGGGGTGTGGTCACTGTGTGGTTCGGGTCACTGAGGAGCATCTTTAACCCCCCTGCTTTTTCCTTGCCTCCTCTTTCTTCTGGGCTGTGGTCCACCCTTGGCTGCCCAGTGCACGCAAGCTGCTCTCTGTCTCTGTGCCCTTTCGGTTTCTGTCTCTATCTACCCTGAGACCCGCACACCCTTCCTCACACTCCTCCCCACATAAGGGCCGGTGAGCACTCTTCTCTGGCTGAGGGCTGCAATGCCTGGCAATCCATCTGGTTATGTGAGGACTGCCCCTGAAGAATAGTTTGGGAGCCTGCTGCAGAACTTCCGCCATCACGTAGGAAGACACGCTATCCTTAGGATTGCCATGATTCCACTCAGTGTTGGGGGGGGTCACAGATGTTTGCTGTCTGGGTTCTGAAGTTCTTACAGAAGAGCTGCCTATGATTCTGAACCCCAAATGTCGCTGTAGGCAGATTACAATTCTACTCTGTCAGGATTTAGGCACTGTACGTGAGGTCTATCTAGAGCTGCTGCTGCTGCTAAGTCGCTTCAGTCGTGTCCGACTCTGTGCGACCCCATAGACGGCAGCCCACCAGGCTCCCCCGTCCCTGGGATTCTCCTGGCAAGCACACTGGAGTGGGTCTATCTAGAGCAGTGGTTCCCTAACTTTCCAGTGTATAGAGATCAGCTAGGGGTATTTTAAAGTGCCGATTTGGAATCAGTAGGTCTCATGGGAACCCACACTTAAAACAAGCTTCTGTGTGACTGAGGCCACTGGCCAGTGATCACAGTTTGAGTGGCAAGAACTGGAGAGAGATGACTTGGAAATCCTCAGAAATACCCCAGGCTTTTTTTTTTTTCTTCTTCAGAGACCTGTGGAAATTGCATGTGGTCTAGAAGGAAACATGTGACTTTTTTTTCCACTAGAATTTTTTTTAAAACCTTGTCTCTTCATTCAAATCACTGAACACTTAGCCAGCTATCCAAGGAGAAAAGATGTATATTATATGTGGGCCTTTTTTTTTTTTTTTGGTTATGATTGTTCTGAAAATAGTGCAAACACACCACTTGTATGATCATGTGTAAGTTATAAATTAAAAAAAAGAAAATGAGAAAATCAAACAACCATAAAAAGATGTAAGGATAAGTTAGTTTGTTATATCACCTCCACATACAATTTGGAACAAGGGAAAGATTTATGGATAGGTCATATTTTTAAGAAAGTGATGTATATAAATAAAAATCAAGAGCTATTTACGCATGATTTAGATTGTATGTGGCCACCTGATGTGAAGAGCCAACTCATTGGAAAAGTCCCTGATGTGGGGAAAGATTGAGGGCAGGAGAAGGGGATGACAGAGGATGAGATGGTTGGATGACATCACCAAATCATTGAGTTTGAGCAAATTCTGGAAGACAGTGAAGGACAGGGATGCCTGGTGTGCTGCAGTCCATGGGGGTCACAAAAAGTCAGATACAACTTAGCAACTGAACAACAACAAGATATTAAAAATAATCTAGAGATGATTTAAAGTATACAGGAGGATGTGCATTAAATATATGCAAATATTATGCTGTATTATATAAAGGACTTGAGCATACATATGTTAGTCACTCAGTCATGTCCAGCTCTTGGCGATCCCATGAACTGTAGCCCACCAGGCTCCTCTGTCCATGGAATTCTCCAGGCAGGAATACTGAAGTGGGTAGCCATTTCCTTCTCCAGTGGATCTTCCCAACCCAGGGACTGAACCTGGGTCTCCTGCATTGCGTCCCTGTTACCATCTGAGCCACTAGGGCAGGCTTGAGCATCCATTTTTCAGTGTCTCACTTCTGTCGCTCAGTCGTGTCTGACTCTTTGCGACCCCATGAACCGCAGCACGCCAGGCCTCCCTGTCCATCACCAACTCCTGCAGTTTACCCAAACTCATGTCCATCGAGTCAGTGATGCCATCCAACCATCTCATCCTCTGTCGTCCCCTTCTCCTCCTGCCCTCAATCTTTCCCAGAATCAGGGCCTTTTCCAATGAGTCAGCTCTTGGCATCAGGTGGCCAAAGTATTGGAGTTTCAGCTTCAGCATCAGTCCTTCCAATGAACACCCAGGACTGAATTCTCCTTTAGGATGTGCTGGTTGGATCTCCTTGCAGTCCAATGGACTCTCAAGAGTCTTCAACACCACACTTCAAAAGCATCAATTCTTTGGCGCTCAGCTTTCTTCACAGTCCAACTCTCACATCCATATATAACCACTGGAAAAACCATAGTCATGACTAGACGGACCTTTTTTGACAAAGTAATGTCTGTGTTTTTTTTGGTATTTTGGAACTAATGCCCTGAGGGATGACTGTGTTTGGAGACAGGGTCTTTAAAGAGGTCATTAAGGTTAATTGTGGTCATTAGGGTGGGCTTTCATCCCTATGACTGGTGAGAAGTTGGGACACAGACACACACAGACCATTGAAGACACAGAAAGAAGATAGCTATCTTCTTGCCAAAGAGAGAGGCCACAGAAAAAACCAATCCTGATAGCTTGATCTTGAATTTCCAGCCTTCAGAATCTCTGCTGTTAAGCCACCCCATCCATTGTGCTTTGTTATGGCAGCCCTGGAAACTAATACATGACAAATAGAAATGTAATGTGAGCCATTTGTTGCTGTGCATGGGCTGTGCTCAGTTGTGTCAGACTCTATGACCCCATAGACTGTAGCTCACTAGGGTCCTCTGTCCATGGGATTTTCCCGGCATGAATACTGGAGTGGTTGCCATTTCCTCCTCCAGGGGATCTCCCTGACCCAGGGATCGAACATCTCTCCTGCACTGCAGGATACTTTGCCCCTGAGACACCTCGGAAGCTTAAATCTTCTGGTAGCCACATTAAAATAGTAAACAAAACAAGTAAAATTAATCATAATAGTATATTGTAGTTAGCACAATACATCCGAAATACTATCAACATGCAATGAATATAAAAATAATAGAGTATTTTACCTTCTTTTTTTAATACTAAATCTTCAAAACTGGTGTGTATTTCACTTACAGTTCAGTTGCTCAGTCATGTCCGACTCTTTGCTACCCCATGAACCACAGCACGCCAGGCCTCCCTGTCCATCACCAACTCCCGGAGTTCACCCAAACTCATGTCCATCGAGTCAGTGATGCCATCCAACCATCTCATCCTCTGTCATCCCTTCTCCTCCAACATCAATCTTTCCCAGCATCAGAGTTTTTTCAAATGAGTCAGCTCTTCGCATCAGGTGGCCAAAGTACTGGAGTTTCAGCTTCAGCATCAGTCCTTCCAATGAACACCCAGGACTGATCTCCTTCAGAATGGACTGGTTGGATCTCCTTGCAGTCCAAGGGACTCTCAAGAGTCTTCTCCAACACCACAGTTCAAAAGCTTCAATTCTTCTATGCTCAGCTTTCTTTATAGTCCAACTCTCACATCCATACATGACCACTGGAAAAACCATAGCCTTGACTGGATGGACCTTTGTTGGCAAAGTAATGCCTCTGCTTTTTCGCTTACAGCACACCTCAAATCGGTCCTACCGCATTTCTCATGCTCCACAGCCTTAAATGACCAGTGCCCACTGTCTTGGACAGCACAGTTTTAGCAGCCCCAAACACTAATATAAATTTTGAAATTACCACTGCTTGTTTGACATAGGTCTGCTGAAATCTTAGGCATAAATGGGAAGGGGCAGTAGAAATCTTTGCCTTCTCCTTATTGTGAATGACATCAACTTTCTCTGCCAAAGTCTAAGAGACCAGAGTCAGTGTTTTTAAACATTCTCCCTCTTCCAGCCACAAAGAGGTTATCATGAGGGAAGTGTGTGAACCAGTTTCCTCTATGGGAGGCTCTTCATTCAGATATTTCCAGTCTGGTTTGCAGCCATTAACTTCTGCCACGAGCTCACCACACAGCAGGTTTGGGGTGACTGCTGCCTCCGCCCTCTCATTGTTCAAGGCCCTTCCTATGGTCCCATCTCTAAGACATTCCTGATCACTCTGGGCTTCACTGTCTCAGAATCTCCACAACATGTGGCATTTTTGCCATATCCCCTAGCTTAGAAGTATTTTGCATTTTGTATCACTTATTGTTGTTTTGCATGCATTTATCTTAGTTTTACAACTAGATTATAGGATGTATCATGGCCCTGAGGGAGGTGCATAGGTCTGGCCTTGAACCCTCTTTCTGTTACTTAGCCTGTGTGCCCTTATATGATGGACTTAGCATCTTTATGCCTTCATAAAATAGGAATTCAACTACCTACTTCACTGGGTCTTCATGGAGATTAAAAGCAAGAAGGTATTCAAACAGCCTAATCCTCTCTAGGTTCCCCATAAACAGTAGCTGACGTTGTCCCTTATAAATTTCCAACTTATTGAGTATCTGCTGCTGCTGCTAAGTCGCTTCAGTCATGTCCGACTCTGTGCGACCCCATAGACGGCAGCCCAACAGGTTCCCCTGTCCCTGGGATTCTCCAGGCAAGAACACTGGAGCGGGTTGCCATTTCTTTCTCCAATGCATGAAAGTGAAAAGTGAACGTGAAGTCGCTCAGTCGTGTCCGACTCTTCACGACCCCATGGACTGCAGCCTACCAGGCTCCTCCGTCCATGGGATTTTCCAGGCAAGAGTACTGGAGTGGGGTGCCATCGCCTTCTCTGTATTGAGCATCTATTAGATATCAAATACAGTGTTCAGTCCTAGGGATTCAGCTATGAGCAAGAAAAACAGTAGTAACTTCTTGGAAACAAGGACCAAGCCTTATAGTTCTATTTCATGTTCCAAAATAGATGGCAGAGCGTATGATAAGCATTTAACAAATCCGTGTTTGTGTCACAGTATGCAACATAGACTGAAAATTTCAGAGTCCATTGTGAGTTTGGGGTGGGTGGGTACCTGATGGCCAGTGTAATAGGAATTTTCAGTGCCTCTGGTTTCCTTCTTGGAAGGAATTCTGCAGCGTTTCCTTGGTTTGACTGAGTGTCAGGGTACTGATTTTTTAAGCGGTGTTTTGACACCTCACGTTTGGATTTACTTTCCTGTAAGTTTCACTTGACTATCACTCTAGCTTGTTTTAGTGTTTGGTCTGCATTGCCCATGGGCACTCAAAACATTGAAAATTACATGAAAGGGCTGCAGAACACAGGAAATTTTAGAACAGGAAATCTCTGTAAGTCTAGTTGAATCTGCAATTGTGTCAGCCCGTAATTACTTTCCTTTGTAATGCTTATCTCCTTAAAATATATAGTCTTTGTGTAAAGACACATAGGCCTATGTACGGTACACATATACTAGCAATCTGAGCCTGCATAGTAGTTTGTACTGTAAATTTACCCCTGTCTTTGTAAAGGAATCCCACTGAAACTTATTTAATACCATATTCTTTCTGGGCTTAGGGACCAGCCTCCTCTTTTTTCTTTGTTTTTGGCTTTTAGTTCCGCAAAGCTCCTTCTATCCTGCCGCCTTGGAATCCAGGACATTCTTCGTGAATTCCCTTTACATTCTCTTTTCTTTTTTTTAACAGAGAAAAGTAGAACAACTCTGTTTCCAACCTTTGTAAATAATTAAGGTCCTCGAGTCCTTGTATCTTTCTGGTTGCCCTCTGTTGTACCTTCTTGATTTCAATAATATTCTTTTCATATTAATGCGATCCGTCTTGCAGGACTGCTCTCGCTGCATTCCAAATGGAGCTCGGCTCCAGCCCCCGCCCGCCCCAATACAGTAACTGCTGGTGGCCTGCCCTCTGCGTCTGTGCAGCGCGGGTTCTGTTTCCTGTTCTTCAGCTGCTGGAAGTTTCGCCTACCGCTTTCTCTTCCTTTGCCATCTTTATCATCCAGTGACCCAGACTCCAGCGCAATCTTTGCCTTCTCTCTGTCAGCAGCAGTCGCCTGAAAGGAGAACTGCTCCCACTAAGAGGCCATGCCTGCCGAGGGTGGAAAGAGCTCAGTAGGGATGTGGAGACGCTGAGTGAACTCTATTGCCCTCATGAAAGGAAGAGGAAGGAGATTGCTCGCGTTTTCTGGACGCAAAGGCAGCACCTGCCGTGCGGAAGGAGGGCCTCCGCGGCGCTGGGGCCATTGCCAGGACTGAGTGCTGCCCCAGGGCACACACCCCAGGAGCTGCTGGGCGCTTTCTGACAGCCCTTTCCTGACACGCCTGCGTTTTCCAGTTCTTCCTGGTGTCTGGACTCTACTCCGTTCCTGGTCTACTTCTCGGGTGACTAGAACATTCTTCTTTCTCAACTCCAACACACTCTCTCTGTCCACTCCAAATTATTCTGCGTATGACCCCAAATAATTTCTTGTGCCTGGCACTGGGACCAAGGTATTCAGTAGCTTTAAACTCCCAGTGGTTCTTCACGGCTCCAACCAAACCAATCTTCCATTGCTGCTGGGAGCCTCCAGCTACTGGATTTTCCACTTGAAGGGCTTCAGCGCCATTTCTTCATCCGTCACCCACCTGCCTCTGCTAGATCTGTCCTCCGTCATGCTTGTCCCCTGTTCCTGTTCCCCAGTAATCTCAGATTTGTGTTTTAAGATCTTCCCAGTATAATCCAAATCTCATTTCTCCATTTCTTTAAAGTATGAATTAAAAGTTCAACTTCTCTTAAAAATATTGCTTAAATCACTTCAGTCATTCACAAACCGTTATACCAGTCTTATGCTTCTCTCAAATACACTCATGTAATCATGGTAAAACATAAATATTTATTTAAAGCCACTCCTCCATGTTAGAAATAGTTGTGTTCACTGTAGATGTGCACATTTGTTTCAGAAGGGCCAAAGCCACTGGGAAGTTGGGGAAGTTTTATCAACGATAGTCAGCTGATCCACAAATTTGATCTCAAAAACCAGATAAATTCTAATGATTTGTAATAACTTGGTTACTACTTTTTTTTTTTTAGCAAGTCTGAAATTGCTTGAAATATTTGGTTAGCAACAACTTTTTATCCAATGCTCCCTAAGTGATGTTGTGGATGGTGTGCGTGTGTACTGATAGAGGGCGTAGGGGTATCAAAATGAGCTAGGCAAGATTTTTAAGGACATGTGTTTGAGACCCCCTCTATACCATGCAGGTTGTTCTTTGATGACCTTCTTGACTTTGGTGACTTTCTTGTCTCATTGATGGCGGCCTCTTTATGTGATGGCTTTTATGGTATCCCAAGAGGTTGTTCTTCCAGCAACCTCCATTATAAGATCATCACACTCACTGAACTGCATTTCATGGCTGCCCAGTCATAACTCAGAGGGTAAAAAAAATAAAACAACAGTTTAATCTATTTGTGTATGCCTTCTTTTCCCTTACTTCCTACCTTTGGGAGAAAAAAGTAGAACATTCTTACCGCTGGTGGATTTGGTGAGCAAAGCTCTCATCCCCTAATAGTGGTATTAAAAGTGGTCCCAAACTTTCAGAAGGGCGTTCTGCTGATATGTGTGTAGAGCCTGTATTTCACTTCTAGAAACCAATTATCAGGCAACCAGAAACCTTATAAAAATGTTACATGTATTGATGTTGGATTGTATATAAATGGTTGGATTATGGCTGTATTGTTTATGGGACATAGTGGGTTCTTTCTATTACTCTTTGGTACCATTATAGAAAACTGTGTTTAGAAAGCAGAAGTTCTCAAAATGGCATGCCAGACAGAGGTAGGACCTTACAACTTGTAAGAAATTAGAAAAATAGCCATCTAAAAATCCCAAACAGTTTCTCCCTAGGAAGATGGAAAATCCAGACCATCTTTGGAGTTTATCCAATTGTTGATGGAACTAATAGGATATTGGTGGCCTCCATACCAGCCACGGACTCTACACCTGTGGATTTAATTTTCATGAGCAAATAATAATCTTCTCTGTTATTCAAGCCTCTGTTATATCCAGTTTCTGTTGTTTGCAGCTAAAAATAATTCCTAACCGATGCAAGTAACTTACATGGCAGTTATAAGCTGGCAGAGTTCAAAATATTCAAGTTATAATTTTTAAATATTCTCAACTTACTTTTGATTCTACTTAGGAGTACTCTATGGCTTTGTGTGTCATGTTTAAGATTATGAGTAACAGTAGCGATCAGTATCAGTATGGAAATGTATTGTTCTACACTAATATTTATTCACACAGAAATTTAAAGCATGTTCATAGATCTGACTTCATTGGCTTATTGCAAGAAGCTTGGGTAAGAGTTTACTAAAAAGGAAACTGCAGGGTTAACTGGGGTTCTAGTTTTGGATCTGGCAGCGGCCAACCCTATGACCGTGGGTGAGTATGGTAGAGACAAATAGTCCCATTTTATAGAGTAGAAAAGGAGATATGATGGAGTCAGGTGGTTTTTCCAAGACCCTTAGATCTGCTGACCTCACAAATCTATTCCAAGCCTTAAAATTCTGTCTGCTGATGTGTTTTTGACCTTAGTTAAATACTGACCCCTCCTACCTCAGGGGCCCTGACCTGCACCAGAGTTTTCTCTTCTGGAGATGAGAGGCTAAAGCTACAGGTAAGACTAGAAGAGGATAGGGACCCAGACAGCCAGACCGAGAGACCCAGGATCCAAGGAAGATGCCAGAGTGTTTCTGTTTCTATGGGGTTAACATGCAAATGACACGCTTCTCTCATTTGTCTTACCAGCATGGCTCCATTGGATATTCGACTTGTAATTCTAGATAGAGTAGATGACCTTGAAGTTTCTAGGTAGCTCAACCTGTCATGTGATTCCTTGGAAGAAAAATTATCAAACCAGTTGTCATGTGACTGTCTACCTGGAAGAAAATGCTGATTGATATTAGGAAGAGAGTTTCAGAGAACAAACCATCCATCTACTCATACACCTTGGTTAAAAAGTGGAATTTTTTATAGAAAAAGGATGGATCTGATACATAATATTATTAAGCAGTAGACACATGCATGTGTAGTGATTGTGAGGTGAAATTAGGACAGCCGTTTTAGGGTAAGGCTCCAGATCCATGCTACGTGATACACTCACTGTTGGGCACACTTATTATTTCCATTTCAGCTTAAATTAATTAAAATAAAAAATAAATTAAAATTTTTAGTTGAAAATTTAAGTTAAATTAGAAGTTAATTAAACTAAAATGAAAATTTTAGATTAAAAATTTTAAATCCAGTTCCGGGGTCACATGTGAAGGGCTCAGTTTTCACATGTGGCTTACGCCGAGCATACTGCACAATACAGATTATAGAACAATCCCTTCATCATGGGAAGTTCTATTTGACACTACCGCTCTAGATCGGTTCTTAACTCCTGGATGCCTCCAACACATCTGAGACCTACAACGTGGTCCCACTGAACACAGGGCCCACTGTGCCAGCTGTGGTTACTCCCAGGGGGTGCTTCCTCTTCCAAGGAGAGAGGCTTAACAGGGTCTGGGTGAGGGGTAGCTCCAACGCGTTCCTGGTTTACTCCCACTTGTGTTCCCATGCATCAGGGTCTTTCTGAGAGCCACTGTCCCTGAAAGCTCAGGAGGCTGTCCTTCTCAGCCTTGGCTGCATGTTGGAATCCCCAGCAGAGTTTCAATCTTACTGATACCTGGGTGCCAGTCTCAGAAGTTCTGCCTTAACTGGGCCCGGGGATTCTTAAGGACTTCCCTAGGGGATTTTAGTGGGCAGACAAGATGAAACAAACAAACAAACCCTGTTTTAGTGATACAGTTCAGTTCAGTCACTCAGTCATGTCTGACTCTTTGTGACCCCGTGGACTGCAGCACGCCAGGCTTCCCTGTCCCTCACTGTCTCCCAGAGCTTCCTCAAACTCATGTCCATAGAGTCGATGAGGCCATCCAACCATCTCATCCTCCATCATCCCCTTCTCCTCTTGCCTTCAATCTTTCCCAGCATTAGGGTCTTTTCCAGTGAGTCAGTTCTTCCCATTAGGTGGCCAAAGTATTGGAGCTTCAGCTTCAACATCAGTCCTTCCAGTGAACACCCAGGACTGATTTCCTTTAGGATGGACTGGTTGGATCTCCTTGCAGTCCAAGGAATTTGCAAGTGTCTTCTTCAACATCACAGTTCAAAAGCATCAGTTCTTTGGTGCTCAACCTTCTTTATGGTCCAACTCTCACATCCATACATGACTACTGGAAAAGCCATAGCTTTGACTAGATTGACGTTTGTCAGCAAAGTAATGTCTCTGCTTTTTAATATACTGTCTAGGTTGATCATCAGAGAAGGCAGTGGCACCCCACTCCAGTACTCTTGCCTGGAAAATCCCATGGACAGAGGAGCCTGGAAGGCTGCAGTCCATGGGGTTGCTGAGGGTCAGACATGACTGAGTGACTTCACTTTCACTTTTTACTTTCATGCATTGGAGAAGGAAATGGCAACCCACTCCAGTGTTCTTGCCTGGAGAATCCCAAGGATGGAGGAGCCTGGTGGGCTGCCGTCTATGGGGTTGATCATAATTTTTCTTCCAAGGAGGAAACGTCTTTTAATTCTTTGGCTGCAGCCATCATCTGCAGTGATTTTGGAGTCCAGGAAAATAAAGTCTGTCACTGTCTCCTTTGTTTCCCAATCTATTTGCCATGAAGTGATGGGACCGGGTGCCATGATCTTAGTTTTCTGAATGTTGAGCTTTAAGCCAACTTTTTCACTCTCCTCTTTCACTTTCATCAAGAGGCTCTTTCTTTCTTCTTCTGCCATAAGGGTGGTATCATCTGCATACCTGAGATTATTGATATTTCTCCCAGCAATCTTGATTCCAGATTGTGCTTCCTCCAGCCCAGCGTTTCTCGTGATGTGCTCTGCATGCAAGTTAAATAAGCAGGGTGAAAATGTACAGCTTTGACGTTCTCCTTTTCCTATTTGGTACCAGTCTGTTGTTCCATGTCCGGTTTTAGTAGTTACTATTTAGTAATTAACATATTATCACTTGGTTAATTCTGTTAGAAAATCATGAATAAGGATTCACATTTTACCTCCAGGGGCATCCTATAATGGCTTCCATCTAAGCTGCTTTTTAAAAATAGACACCATTTACAGTTACTTTAACTAATAAGTTACCAACAAATAAAGTTTGACTTGATTATCTAAACTTTTTATTAAAACAGATGGATTTCAAATTAAAAACACTTCCAATGATTTTCTGTCTCCCTTAGGGTAGAGCAGCAAATTGCACACCCTCCTTAGCCTTTGCTCTAATCTCTACCATCTAGCCGCTCGGCATTTCACAGCTGCCATGCCCTCCCTTGCCTCCTGGACTGGTTCCCTCTGCTGGGAGCACCTTTTCCTCCAAGCACCCTCCCCCATGCTGCCATCATCCTTCAGGTCTAGTGTAAACATTCCTTCTTCACAAGAGACTTCTCTGGAAGTCTCTATGCTAGATTACTGGGCAGAGACCTATGATAAATCTCGCTTCTCTATATATCCTAGCTCATTAGAGTTAGGCAAAAGAGTCATGTGACTTTTCCTGGCCAATGACTGGAGAGTGGAAAAGGCAGGTGGCAATTTCATGAGCTGCATCTCATTCCTGTCTGATTCTCCCTATCCCTTCTCTTCTGGGGTGAAAAGTAACATCCCAAATGGCACAGCCTCCATCAGCCTGAGCCTGTGATGACCAGCTGCATGCAGAAACCTATGCTGAATACAGTGCACAGTTGAGAAAAACATCTTTGTAGTATTGAGTTTTGGTGCTTACTTTGTGACTATGGGCTTCCCTGGTAGCTCAGTTGGTAAAGAATCCGCCTGCAATGCAGGAGACTGTGGTTTGATTCCTGGGTCGGGAAGATCCCCTGGAGAAGGGAAAGGCTACCCACTCCAGTGTTCTGGCCTAGAGAATTCCGTGGAATACGTAGTCCATGGGGTTGCAAAGAGCTGGACACAACTGAGCGACTTTCATTTGCGACTATAGCATATCTAGCTTAGCCTTACTAATACAGACATATCTTCTCTTATGTGTCCTGTGCAACCTGCATTTCCTTTTTTCTGAATGCAGGTCTTCCCTTTTAAACTGTCAGGTCCATGTGAGCAAGAATGTAATTGTTTCACTCGCTATTGGATACCCAGCACTTAATTCACCAATTGGCACATTGAGCAATAGATATATGATGAATTGATGAATGAATGAATGAAAGAGAGAAAGAAATGAGAGTTAGTTATCTCCTCTTATTCATTGCCAGTCTGTACAGAGCACTCTATTTATAGTACACAGACAAACTACTATTGTGGTAATTGCAGAGAATATAAGGTTGAGACATTACTTATAAGGATAAATTCAAAGAGCTGGAGCTAGAAGGAAAATTAGACATCATGCAATTCAGGGTGTCTCTGAGTGAGGCCAAAGGGAAGTCTACATTTGAACAAGTTGGGGTGTCTTTAGCAATTAGCTAGTTCAGAGGGCAGAACTAATGTGGACTCCACCATTCTGGAATGTCATTCATCACCACAGAGAAGAAGGATTGCCTAGGAAATCAAACATGGGTCTTTACTGGCTTGTGGAACTTCCATTTCCACTTACTGAAGGCAGATAACTCCAAAATTCTGGGCATGGGGCCTGGATATTTGCATTTTTAAGCAAGTGCCTCAGGTGACGTTTGTGTGCTGTGGTCTGAGAACCACTAACCTAGTTTCGCAGGTTGGAAAAGGCAGGCGATGTGAGTCCACCGTGATGCTCTCTGCTTGGTGGAGGCTGGTGACCAGCAGTGAGAGCACTCTTATGAAATCATTTCTGGGGGAAAGTTCCACCACTGCTCCCCTTGGGGGCAGACACCCTTCCAGCTGGAGAGCAGAATGGATAAAAGCAGAGTCAGATTCTCTGGTTTTCAACCCAACTCCACCACTTCCCAGTGATCTACTTCATAGGAGTGCTTTGAGAATTAAATGAGATATTATAAAGCTCTATATGAACTACACACTCAATGTATATTGGCTATAATTTCAACATAGCTATTAAAAAGCTGGCTACTGTGCTTTTCCCAATACTTTGCAATATGTATTGTTTTGGGGAGACATTTATGGAAAACATGGGCTTCCCTGGGGGTTCAGCAGTAAAGAACCTGGCTGCAATGAAGGAGCTGCAGGAGATGCGGGTTCGATCCCTGGGTTGGGAAGATCCCCTGGAGGAGGACTTGGCAACCCCCTCCAGTGTTCTTGCCTGGAGAATCCCATGGACAGAGGAGCCTGGAGGGCTACAGTCCATAGGTTTGCAAAGAGTCAGACACAATTTAAGTGACTTAGCACACAGCATGGATAGCAAAGGTATGGAAAGAGATCAAAGCAGTCCATCCTAAAGGAAACCAACACTGAATGTTCATTGGAAGGACTGATGTTGAAGCTGAAACTCCAATACTTTGGCCACCTGATGCAAAGAACTGACTCATTGGAAAAGACCCTGATGCTGGGAAAGACTGAAGGTGGGAGAAGGGGACAACAGAGGATGAGATGGGTGGATGGCATCACCGACTCAACAGACGTGAGTTTGAGCCAACGCTGGGAGACAGTGAAGGACATGGAAGTCTGGCGTGCTGCAGACCATGGAATTGCAGAATCAGACACAACTGAGTGACTGAATGACAACATAGAAAAGGTATCTGCTCATGGGAAATATAATTTGACCCTTAGTGTAAAGAAATTCATAACATTGTACTGGCCTTTATCAGATTATCTTCCAAGATACATGCAGACCTTATCTAAGTAACCTCAATATGAAAAGTTCATATATACACAGAAGACAGTAATAAGTTGTTATTAACTGAATACATATAATCTTCCCTTTTAAATAAAAGGTTCCTATAAGATCAGTTTGAATAAAAATTCCTGTGGTGCCTTTAAATTATGATTGGTATACCAAAAAAAGAATTTATATGAAAAATTTTAGAGACTGGTTTTTTGTGCAAATAAAAAATGTCTTTTTATTTGTTTCCTTCTCAGGGCTGCTTTTTGAATTAGTGTAACAGAGCTATCAGGCTTCCCTTGTGGCTTAGTGATTAAAGAAACCAGCTGCTAATTCAGGAGACACAGGTTCGATCTCTGCTTTGGAAAGATCCCCTGGGAGATGAAAGGGCAACTCACTCTAGTATCCCTGCCTGGAGAAGCCCGTGGACAGAGGAGCTTTCTGGGCCACAGCATTTGGGGTTATAAGAGCTGGACATGACTTAGAGACTAACAACAACAGCAATGATATAGCTGTCAGTGTCCGTCAGCAAAGCAGCGAGACTCAAGCTGGCTGGATGATATTTCGCTTGAAGGTATGATCGTAGAAAGGACATCAAGATTTAGAATGAAAGAGTTATTAGCAGTAGGAGGGAGCACAGCTCAGTGATTCTCAGATGCCTATACATGGATGGGGACCAGCTTGGGACAAAGTTTTCCCTGGTCCATGGTTCAGTGAGAAGACAAGGATACAGTAACAAAGTTTTCCTGAAACTGAATTTCTTCAAGTGAAAAGGCTGTTCTTTATTTGATATGATGTCTTCTTATTTAAGGGTTTAGCATTTCCTGCCTTTATGGAGTGTTGGCTGTAATGTGACCAGTCTTTATCGTCCTTACTAGATAAAACACAAAGTTCGCACTTTGACCTTGGACACAACATCATGTTTTTGACTTTAAAAAAAAGTCCAGGAAAGACTAAACTTCAACTTGATTTTCAAAGGTAACTGAGAATTAGGAGAAACAGGTGTGGGTGTTAGAATCCACAGCTGGTGCTGCAGCCAACCCCGCCCTCAGGATGCTGTGCCTCCCCAGACGCTTGCCTGTTATCCCCGTGCTTTCCGTTCTCCCCTCCCATCAGCCTGGCTTTCTTAGCCATCTCATTCTGACAAGATCTGTAGTTGTGTCCTAGTGCTAGAGACTTGTTCCCAGTGTATAACAGTGTTTTGTTTTGCATAGCTTCACCATTTCCGTCCCCTTTATAAATATGAACTTGGCTGCTTAGTACTTAATTGGGTTGTTGGGACTAAGTGGTTATTTATTCATTTATTATAATAAAGAGAGTCATTCTCATTTGCTTTTCCTTATGAATAACATGGGAGTTTGCATGCTTTGGCCTTTTTTTTTTTTTTTTAAACCATGCCTCACACTGAGATGCTGTGGAGGGGGTCAAGGGTAAACTTTCAGCCCAAAGGAAGTTATACATTATCACAGGAGATGGGCATAGTAAAGTGCTTGACACGGGATCTTTCGTTTCTCAAATTCAGCCCACCTTTCTCCTTTTCCTCTGAAAAGCCAATAACGGGGTAGACTAAAAGTTGCAGCAAAACTCTGCTTGTCTCATTTTCGGGAAGGACAGACTCTCATCCACGAATGCCCTGTGGAATTCAGCACAGAGCGTGCCAGCCAACAGCAAGATGCTTGGAAAGGCTGCTCTTTCCCTCATTCTTTTAAAAAATAAATAAGGAATTGGAAACACATCTGAAAGTGAACCTTGTACACAGAGGTTACAAGGGGGAAGTATTCCTGTGATCATGTTAGGGGAAAAACCCACCACCAGCCTGGTCATGATCAGAAGATGCGGTCTCTCACAGAGCCCGCTTTGTGCGGCCGCCGGAAGCCGGACCCCTCTACCCAGCGGGGCAGGCTTGGGATCCTCTGCAATCCATTCCCCAGGCCCTGAACCACACGAGGTCAGTGGTCCAGCTCGAGTTTCATAAAAGAGCTCTTCCATTTTTTTTTTTTTCTCTAATCATCTTCTCTGGTTTTGATTCCCTCCATTTTCCTTTTCAGGGTGAAAAAAAAATTCTTTTCAAAGGGCTCCCTTCAATTCCCGGTAGTCATTTGTGCCATTATAAAGATTTTTTCACTTGAAATATTTGTATATGTCCCTCATGTGTTCACTGCTCTCTGACTGACATGCTCCTGTTTATTAGTAGGCTGTCTGTGAGAATGTGTTCACAGTGGTCAGTATTGGGTATGCATGTATTATGTTTATACACATATCAATTTCTATGCATAGAAATACATAGATTTATCTCCACTTTTTATTATTTCTATTTTTGATCCCCATGCTTTATGTGTACATAAGATATACATACACATAAAGCATAGAAAGAAAAACTAGAGAGAGAAATAACATGAAATATATCTACTCATATATATGAAATACCATATCCTACTTATAGGAAAAGCCTGAGTAAACACCCTCAAATCAATACCATTTATAAATAGATAGATAAAAATATAAACCTAATTAACAAGCCAAAAGGAAAAGAAAATGCTATGTGGAAAATAATATACAATAAACCCAAGAAGCGTAACTGCACAGTATATCCAGTGCATTTACCATCACATCCTGTGTGCTTTACTAGCCAATGTTCAAGTCAAGGGCTGAAAGTAATTCACACCTTTACTGGATATAGCAAACCATCCTATTCTGCTGGAGCTAATGAATAACAGAGAGGTATAGCTGCTATAAACTGTAAACTTCAACATATATTTATATTCAATATCCCATCTATCTATCTGTCTATAAACTTCAAGCTCTGGAGAGTCTTATTGGAATCTGATTTCTTTTTTCTACATCTCTTCATTTTATTTTTTTCAATTCGAAAAATGCCTCGGTCATCACTCACAGTAGGTTCTGGACACTCACCCACTATTTCGGGGCTTGCCCTGCCCTCAGACACTGCACTTTTAAATCCCTTTTGCTGTAGCAGCTGCAGGACTGCTTGGAGGGGACAACTCTCTCTGTATCTAATTCCCTGCGATCAGAGGGGTGTGGGTCAAGCTCTAGGACCACTGCAGCGGCACCTACATACAGGTAAAACTAGGAAACGAACAACAACCAGAGGCAGAGCAAGGTTTTTTTTCCCCCTATTTTTCTTAAAAAGAGAGAGAAAGGCAATGAGACTAGGTTGATATTTGATGAATTGCTTCTATTCAGAGGAGTGCTATCGTTTTAATGTCCTTTTTTTTTTTTTTTTTCAAATGCACCCACAGTCTCTGAATTCCCATTAATGCAAAGTTCAGATAAAGCTGATGAAAAGCATCTGCCATCTTGATCGTTGCCATGGCAGATGGCGCCAGGCTTTCTGCTTTTATCAGTATTAGTATCAGCACACACTTTGTGTTCCAAGCTGAGATAAAAATCATTGAAGCTGTACCTGGAAGAGGCAGCGCCACACCGCGGGCCCCGGCGCTGCTCTGTGTCTCCACAGAACTGCCTGCAGCAGAGCCACGCACGACGTATTCTTGTGGTTCATTAGTTCATCGGTGCGGATGGTGTTTTGCACACTTGGAGGATGAGGGATTTTTTGCTTTTTGTTTTTCCTGAAATATTGCTTTACTCTTTGCCACTTTTTCTGGACATGTGTCCTCTTGGAATGCGTGAGCAAGCCCACCACCCGTCAGCGTTCATGCTAACCCCCCTGGCCTCCTGGGAAGGCCTGTGGGGACACTCGGTGTCAACCGTGGGCACCTAAGAACGGCATGAGACAAGACGCGCTCCGAGCTCTGGAGGATGCCTGCAGCTTCCTTTCAGCGGGTCGTTGTGACGCACACCCCTCCTTCCATCTCACAGTGTCGTAGCCGCTGCTGCCAAGTGCCCCGTGGGGAAGACCCAGCACGGAAGCCCCGCTCAGCCCCCGTTCTGGCCCCTGCCCAAGCTCGGCAGCCTCCTGTAGGACGGTTCAGGGGGCCCTCGTGTCTCCCAAGTATCCCGAAGACGTGACTTCGGAAAGCGAACCCTCGCCTCTGGCCAGCCCTATCCGGTGTATCGCCACACGAACTGGGCGAGTCTCCCCCAGCTCTTGCTTCCTCACCTTTAGCTACAGTGCAGTTAGTTTTGGTGACACGGTTGCCTGCTAAATAGTGGGCTTGTGAGATGAGGGGAGCTCGTGAGCACCCCGCTCCACCCCGCCTGGTACATCACTTGGCTGGTGCATGAGGGGAGAGGAACAGCAACACAGAGGAGGGGCCGAGGAAGTGGTTTTAAAGCAAAGTCTATAGCACATCTGCTGCTGCTGCTGCTGCTGTTGCTGCTAAGTCACTTCAGTCGTGTCTGACTCTGTGCGACCCCATAGACGGCGGCCCACCGGGCTCCCCCATCCCTGGGATTCTCCAGGCAAGAACACTGGAGCGGGTTGGCATTTCCTTCTCCAATGAGTAAAAGTGAAAAGTGAAAGTGAAGTCACTCAGTCGTGTGCACTCTTAGCGACCCCATGGACTGCAGCCCACCAGGCTCCTCCATCCATGGGATTTTCCAGGCAAGAGTGCTGGAGTGGGGTGCCATTGCCTTCTCCGTACGCACATCTACATGACATTAATAGTAAGGGTTGGGAGCCATCAGACCTGGCTGCACTGGCTTCTCAGGCACCTCCAAGAACACTTTAAAATTGTTTTCAAAATGAAAAGACAAAAGTGATTTTCTTATTTCTTCTCCCTTGGTTAAGAAGACTGGATTCAGAGCTCAGATGTCCAAATACCAGCTCCACCATATATTAAGCGTGTGACTTGAGGACACCTACTTCTCAATGACCTGTTTTCCTTATTTATGAGGACTAGATGATACTCACATCCATGTCCTAGATTAACCCTGAGGATGAAATAAAATCATGTGCATAAAGCACAGGGATATAAGTGCTCAATGCTGCTGCTGCTAAGTCGCTTCAGTCGTGTCTGACTCTGTGTGACCCCATAGACGGCAGCCCACCAGGCTCCCCCGTCCCTGGGATTCTCCAGGCAAGAATACTGGAGGGGGTTGCCATTTCCTTCTCCAATGCATGGAAATGAAAAGTGAAAGTGAAGTTGCTCAGTTGTGTCCGACTCTTTGTGACCCCATGGACTGCAGCCTACCAGGCTCCTCTGTCCATGGGATTTTCCAGGCAAGAGTGCTGGAGTGGGGTGCCATTGCCTTCTCCAGCTCAATAAATGCCAGTAATTATTAATATATGTCATTATTTCCATTACTTCCCTATTTCTCAGCCCTGAAATAGCTTCAAAAAGGATATGTGTCATTAAGACCTACCTCACTATGGCATCTACCTGAGTGGGGCACCTGTCTCCTGGAATTCTGGAATACTGGAATATTCTCCTGGAATATTGTCTCCTGGAATTCTAAGCAGTCAGCGGTCAGGGTCTCAGCCCACCTCCAAGTTAGGGCTTAAGTGTGCTTTCTGAGTTCCTTTCCTGCCTGCTGGACATCGCATAGCCTGGTTCTTAAGTTCTGGATTAGAGGGTGAGGGTCAGTAACGAATTCATATCTCCTAATTTATCCCACCAGTCCATCCTGAAGGAGATCAGCCTGGGTGTTCATTGGAAGGACTGATGCTGAAGCTGAAACTCCAATACTTTGGCCACCTGATGTGAAGAGCTAACTCCCTTGAAAAGACCCTGATGATGGGGAAGATTGAGGGCAGGAGGAGAAGGGGATGACAGAGGATGAGACGGTTGGATGGCATCACCGACTCGATGGACATGGGTTTAGGTAAACTTCAAGAGTTGGTGATGGACAGGGAGGCCTGGCGTGCTGCAGTCCATGGGGTTGGAAAGAGTCGGACATGACTGAGCGACTGAACTGAACTGAACTGAATCTATCCCAGAACTGTATGGTCACGGGAAGGCAGGGAGAGACTCCATTTTCACTGAAACACCAAGTCTCCATCCGGTTCAGTGCCCACACCCATTTATACTAGACGGTGCTATTACCCCAGAAGAAGGTGAAAAAGAAAATGTATACTTTCAGGACATGTTCAATAATTAATATAATCTTACATTTTAAAATAGAGTGATGCATTGTTTTTCATTTTTTGATGAGGTATAATTTATGCTTCTGCACCCCACTCCAGTACTCTTGCCTGGAAAATCCCATGGACGGAGGAGCCTGGTAGGCTGCAGTCCATGGGGTCGCTAAGAGTCAGACATGAGTGAGCGACTTCACTTTCACTTTTCACTTTCATGCATTGGAAAAGGAAATGGCAACCCACTCCAGTGTTGTTCCCTGGAGAATCCCAGGGACGTGGAGCCTGGTGGGCTGCCGTCTATGGGGTCGCACAGAGTAGGACACGACTGAAGCAACTTAGCAGCAGCAGCAGCAGCAGCAGTTATATAGGCATCTTTACGATGGAAGTATGGAATATTTTTATCATTCTAAACAAATTCTCCATGTGTGGCCTCTTTGGAGACAACCTGTCCCCACATTCATCCTTTGGAAATCCCTGGTCTATTTTCTGTCTCTGTTGTTTTGCTTTTCAAGAGTGCCATGTAGATGGAGTAATGCAGTAGGTAGACTTGGGTCTGCATACTGGCTTCCCTGGTGGCTCAGTGTTAAAGAATCTACCTGCCAACTGCAAGAGACGAGGGTTCCATTCCATCCCTGGGTCAGGAAGATCCCCTGGAGAAGGACATGCCAACCCACTCCAGTATTTCTTGCCTGGGAAATCCCGGGGACAGAAGAGACTGGTGGGTTACAGTCCACAGAGCTGCAAAAGAGTCGGACATGATTTAGCAACTAAACAAGGCAACAGCTGCCATTTACCTTAAAGCATTCGAGATTCATCCATGGGTGTGTGTCACTGGTTTACTCTTTGTTGTTAAACAGTATCCCACTGTATTGATCTTTCACACTTTTTTATTCACT
Organism: Bubalus kerabau; assembly: GCF_029407905.1. Taxonomy (NCBI): domain Eukaryota; kingdom Metazoa; phylum Chordata; class Mammalia; order Artiodactyla; family Bovidae; genus Bubalus; species Bubalus kerabau. Next base: position 201,465,848 of record NC_073625.1, read on the forward strand.
ACTCAGCTAAGAGACATTTGGGTTGTTTCTAGTCTTGAGCAATTATACATAAGATGCTCTGATCATTCATAAACAAATTTTTGTGTGGACATTATTTTTTATTTCACTTGGGTAAATGCTTATGAGTGTGATTGTTGGGTCGTAGGCTAAGGGTGTGTTTATTTTTGTAAGAAATGGCCAAATGCATTTTCAAGTGGCTGTACCACTTTTGTGTTCCCACCATCAACAATGAAATTTCCACCAATTCCACATCCTTGCCAACACTTGGTATTATCGGATTATATTTTTAGCTTTTAATTTTAGCCTTTCTGGTTAGTGCACAGTGATTTCTCACTAAAACTTGTATTCACCCAGTAAGTGATGTTAAGTATCTTTTCATGTGTTTATTTGCCATTTGTGCATTTTGGGGGGGATGCTTCTGTTCAAATGTTTTGTCCATTTAAAAAAATTGGGTTGTTTTCTTATTATTCAATTTTGAAAGTTTAAAAATACATATCCTGGATACATAACTTTTCTTTTATGGATCATGTTTTTGATGTTATATCTAAGAAATCTTTGTTTTATGGAACACAAATATTTACTCCTGTATTACTTCTAGAGTTTCATAGTTTAAGATTTTACATTTAGATCTGTGATCCATTTTGAGTCAATTTTTATTTACAATGCAAGGTACATATCAAGTTTTGTATTTTTTTTTCCTATATAGGTCCAGTTGTTCTAGCACCAACTGTTGAAATATTGTCCTTTTTCCATTAAATCATTCACCTATTTGCTTTTCTTGAAAATCAGTTAGCATAAATATATGGGTCTGTTTCTGTACTTTCTGGTCTGTTTCATTGATCTATATGGTATCCTGTCTTTAATACCACATTCTTTTGATTACTATAGCTTTATTTAAGTCTTAAAATCATGTGGTATGAGTCCTTCAAACTTACACTTCTTTATCAAAGTTGAAAACCATGTAATGTAAATCATACATACATTTCTCAGTTACCATATGCTAAACATACACTCTTTACATGTGACGCTGCTGGATGACACCTTCCTCCATCTGGGGATTTTAGAGACACTGCAGGGTATTTATATTTGTGTTTTAAAAAGACAAAAGAAACTAATATGAATGCCCACAGACCAGAAACATCACTTGGATCTCTAATCAGATGGAATGTCTTGTCCAGGCCATATGTATAATTAGCCCACATTAAAAAAAAACAAACAAAAAAAAAAACTTTATATTTTTGCGGATACCTGTTCACAAATTCAGTTCAAAAAATTCTAACCCATTTAGGCTGCTGCATGAAGTTCCAGGTATAAACAAAACGTGGCTATTTCCTATGACTCAGCATTATATAGGACTTACTATCAAAAGCTTGCCTTTTGATACAGAGTTCTTTTATGTAAGTAGCTTATAAAGTCCTCACAGTCAGCCTTGGAGCAAGTTTTGCTCTCCCCATCCTGCAGATAAAGAACTTTCAGAGAGTCCAAATCACTGACTCATTGTTGCTGGCAGAAAATGTCCAGGTTAAGGCTCTACTTAAATCCTTACACCTAGTCTCCTGAATCTGGGCCACAGTACATCCTGTCTTTAGAAAGTTCAAATTGCCCTGGGTCTATGGCATCTGGCCCAGGGTATCCTGAAGGGCAACCCGACCTTGCAAAATCCCCATCAGTGTCAAATACAACCAAAATCAGATCAATTTGTGGGGAGTGTTGGTTTTATTAACTATGCTTTCATGGCCAGATCCCACTGTGCCAAGTTTAAATTCAATCCTCCAGATTCAGTTAAGTTAGGGAACAGACATGAAGAGTTATTTTTAAAGGGTGTGAAATCTAGGAAGTTTTCCCTGTTCCCTCTGAAGCTCGCTCCTCCTCTGGGCTGAATACAGACACCACTGATGCCGTTTGCTGCTGTTGTGAGTAAGCAGTGGCCGTCGCCACCCTCAGTGAGAAGCACGAGTTTCAACACTTGATGAAACTTAGTTCCAAAGTCAGGAATCAAAAGCAGGGTCGTACTCGGAATCTGTTCCTGCAGTCTACAGCTACGGGATAACTTTGATGTGTGTTCAGCCCAGAAATTACATAAAAGAAATTATCTCAACTCGTGGTTCTCAAACTGGGGTTCAGCACCAACAGCTGCTGCATCCCCATCACCTGGGAACACGTCAGCGATGGGCATTTCAGCCCTCCCCTCAACTGCTGCATCCCCGTCACCTGGGAACACGTCAGCGATGGGCATTTCAGCCCTCCCCTCAACTGCTGCGTCCCCGTCACCTGGGAACACGTCAGCGATGGGCATTTCAGCCCTCCCCTCAATTGCTGCGTCCCCGTCACCTGGGAACACGTCAGCGATGGGCATTTCAGCCCTCCCCTCAATTGCTGCGTCCCCGTCACCTGGGAACACGTCAGCGATGGGCATTTCAGCCCTCCCCTCAACTGCTTTCCTTTAATATTTCTTTTTCCTCCTAAGCAAGTGAACAAATCCTCCAAGGAAGGAGAGTCTGAGAAGGGGAAACACGTTAGGTCATCAGAGAACTCATTTGAGGATATCAGGCACCATAAATAGCTTAATGTGAAGAAAACTCTGACATCATCTACTGTGGCTCAGGAAGAGCTAGAGAGTGGTTCTAAGATCAATTTGGTAAATTAAGCCACAAAGTTCTGTTCAGGATGGACTCAGATTCCAGATTAATTTATGCTCCTGGGTCTGTGGTGTAAGGAGGGCATGTCTTTTAACAGAGAATGCTCACAGTTGTCTCAAGGTTGTAAGAGACTCTTACTGTATTTTCTTCTTAGGAGAAAAAAATCCAGACACCTTTCTGATTAGAATCTGTTCTTGGAATGAGAAAATGTGTCTTTGGCTTGTGTTTTCATTTTCACAAGATTCTAGGTTTATACTTTCAGTTAGAAGATCCAAGAGAAATGAAGAATTATCAGGACTCCTCTTCCTTCGATGTGTTCTCCAAGACAGCAAGCACATCCTTAATTTTTTTTTTTTTTAAGAGACAGAAGCCAATTCTTCACATTTATATGCTGTTGGAGATGGAAGAAACTTTAGGAAACATCAAGCACTTTTCAAAGGGAATTTCATATGCATTTGGGGTGCGACAGTATTTCATGGTGAGAGGTCGTCCTGTGTTAAAGGTACTTAACATTTACGGCCTTTGATACAAAATGCTAGAAGCATCCCTCGGTTGTTATTATAACAAAAGCCTCTCCGCGTATTTCCAAACACCCTTTAGGGTGGTGCCTCAGCTTGAGAACTTTCCCCAGCCCCATGGTTTTATCACTGAGGAAACTGAGATCCTGTTGGTTAACGAGAGAACCAGTCTTTGACTCTAACTTCCTGACCCTCATCTGAAGTATAAATGTCATGAGCATGAGAATTCTTGTTTTACATAGAGAAGAGACTTGTTGCCCAAGAGGAGACAGTGGGGGAGGGTTGGTTTGGGATTAGCAGATGCAAACTATTAAATAGATAATGGATAAACAACAAGGTCCTTCTATGTAGCACAGGGAAGTGTATTCAATATCCCATGATAAACCATATTGGAAAAGAATATATATCTATATATATAACTGAGTCATTTTGTTTATAGTAGAAATTAACATTGTAAATCAACTATATTTCAATAAAATAATTTTTAAAAATCTGATCTGTTTTGTTCACTGCTGAATCCTCAGGCTTTGTACACTTTGGGGCACCATAGGAGGCACTCAATAAATACTTGTTGAATGAATAAGTGAATGAATGAGTAGATGGGTAGCTATACACTCTAAGATACCATCTTCAAGAGCCACCAAAAACAAAGTGATTGACCATCGAGGATTTCCAAGGTCTGAAACATAACCAGCTTTCAGGTAACCACAAAAATACGGTCCATTGTCAGAGGGGAAGGAGGCAGAGGGTAAGTGGGATTCTTCAAGGCAGTCCTACATTGTCATGGAAGCTTGACTTCCAAATTACACGCAGTACCTCCACTGATTTAAAATGTACAGTATTTCCATTAGAATAATAAAACAACCACTGAGATTTTGAATTTATGTGCATATGGAGTGAGCTGTCTATTGATGGATCATAATGATGACGTCTCTGCTACAAAAGAGTCCAAGCCTGGCGCCACAAAGTAGCCTGTGATGCTGGACTCGCGCCATGCGCGCAGCACCCAACACACTGCTGCCTCTTGGGAACTGCAAATTCCATGGATTGCTCTTTAGAGGGTGTTTTCTGCATTCATTTCCCCAATTAAAAACATATCTAAAGATTATCCTATGCTTTTAAGTTCACATGAGAATATTTTTGTGTTCTTTGAGATGATATTCAATACCTTCTTTTCATAGAATATACAGAGCTAGCTAAAGGAATTAGGATTGGCTCAGGAAAAATGTTTTGGAATGTTCCAGACTATCATCATATGGTTTGTTCTACATTCTACCAGTAATTCATGTCAGCAACATATCTGCATTGGAATCTCACATTGCCATTCTGAAGCTAGCTTGAGTGTTTTCACTTAACAATGAGTTTCAGTTCACATTTAATATCTGGGTGAAGCAGGTGAAACTCAGGAAATCAAAGAGGCATTGGCCAGCTCAAAAGCTTTGGTCCTGGTGGTAAATATCCAGGCTCCAGGACATCAGGGACAGTGGGTTAGTCTTCCTTCACTGTGAATGGTTGAAAGCTGATATATTACTAAGGTAGTTGAAAGTATCTGATTGTCACCATCTGTACCATTTTCCTTAAAAAACTCTGGTTCTTTTCCTCATCTTTTCAGTCTGAGACACTGAGATAGAGAAATCTTACATATATGTACATATGTATATTATTTAATAAATGTATATAGTATATTAGTCAGAATGGTTTAGATTATGTATTGGTAACAAACACTCTTCCAGTTCTCCCAGTTTACCCTTTTGAACCACAAATGTTCATTTCTCATTTAAGTCACATGCCCCACACTCAGGGACTGAGGGCTCTCACTACACAGAATTTACAGGCCCGCCCTCTGACACATATGCTTTCTCTAGTGGCTGAGATAGAAGGAGAAACACCTGGAAGGCCATCCATCTGTTTTGCCCAGAAGTGACCACATCACACTTTCCACAACCCACTGGCCCCAAATAGTTACACAGTTCCTTCAGTATGATAAGGGGATGATCAAATATCATCCTTCAAGGAAGACAGAAGAGAACAGGCTTGGGAAAGCACCAATGTCTCTACTACAGGTAACAAAAGCTAGCTGCCACTTTCTGTCAGGACAATTCCCTGAGACAGATGAATATCGCAAAAAAAAAAAAAAAAAAATGCCCAGGCTCCAATATTGTGTACACTACAGCAAATAAGAATACGTGACTGAATCATGTTTGAAATTTAGTTTGCACCTATAAATGATCTGAGTTCAAATAATATTTTAAAGAGAGGTGCTATCCAATCCTTTATGGACTCAGGTGAAAGTAACATCTGCCCAGTGTGCATGCATAACTACACGTATACACAGGGAGTGGGTTTGCAAAGTTAACTCCAGATCTACAGCAAAGAAGCATTTCTATATCCTTTTATTGTAATAATTGAGTCCTTCCCATTCCCCAGTCATTGGAAGGTGAAAGACATGTTAACTAAATGCCCAGTTTACCTTAAAACTCAGACTGAATGCAATCATTTTGTCAATCTCTCTAAAATTGCTTATTTTTTTTTCTGATGTGCTTTTATATCCAGCTCAATTAGTGGAGGGATGTGGGATTTACACACTTCCTAACGTTCAGGAGGAAAGGGATAGTGCTCCAGGTTGCTCCTCAGGCATGGTGGATATAGAGCTCATTGATGCCTGAGGTTGTGCCTTGTCTTCATAGACCACTGGGTGTCCAGTTAGTAGGTTGGCCTCTGCTGTTGGAGACAGTGACAACTGTGGGTTCCTCCCTGGCTCCTGACGGTGAGCCACGCCTGACTCGGTCTCCTACAGGCTCACGTTCGACCTCCCTGAGCTCTGGCTGGGAGCTGCCCTTGAGGGTCCGCTGCACACCTGCTGGTTCCATAGCTTCACTAACTACAATGGCCTCCATGGGGAAACACCGCTTCCAGGGCTGGCGCACACAGCGCGTGTGCGGGAAAACAAATGTCAGATCATTCCGCCTTGTGCATGCTTTGGTGCCAGATTTACTATGATGGGGCTGTATTCCAGACTAATGAAGATGATCTGTAAAGTGGCTTACTCTCAGAAAACTACTTAGACTGTTGGTTGGGCAGGGAAGGGCATCAAAAGAGTTGCTTCAGTCATGTCCAGCTCTTTGCGACCCCATGGACTGTAGCCCGCCAGGCTCCTTTGTCTTTGGGATTCCCCAGGCAAGAATACTGGGGTGGGTTGCCATGCCCTCCTCCAGGGGATCTTCCCCACCCAGGGATGGAACTCACACCTCCTCCATCTCCTGCATTGCAGATGGATTCTTTACCCACTGAGCCACCTGGGAAGCCCCCTTCGCCTATTCTACTATCAATCTTCAAATAGCCCTCCCCTTGTCTTGGTGGAGCTGTGGAGACTCAGTCAGGAGTAATGTGATGATCCCACTCTGAGGCCACGGCCCCTCCACCTACCCACAAGGCCCTGGGGTCGGGGAGAAACAGACTTGCTTCCTGCTTTTTCCTGTTTGAATCCCCCTCCAGCCCATCAGGTCCAGCTTCTGATGTGCTAAACGTAGACAGTGTTTCCTTAATACAAGCTTGCTCAACTGGCAAGATGATTTTCTTGCTGTAAAATCTTATATTTGAATGTCAGAAGCTGAAAATTGCTTATTTTCTCTTTCTATTCCCTATTTATTAGTCCTCTTTTTCTCTCCCTAGGAAGATACATGCCCTAAGTCAACTCAGGTGAAGGATCTGCACTTGAAAAGACAAAGGAGAAAAGCACATTAATGATTCTGTACATATCAGCTCTGGAATTCATATGTGCAAATTCGAGGAAATGAATATACTTTTGGATGGAAACTAGTGTTTCACCTACTCAGTCCTCCCATAGGCTTGAGAATCCATATCATTTTGGAACCTCTGTGTGTGTGTGTGTGTGTGTGTGTGTTTTACTTCATTTACCCAACAAACATGCTCAAATAATCTATTATATGTCAGGCCTGTCCCATAAATAATACAGCCCATTTCCTCCTTGAATGTCAAAAATCTATAAACAAATAGTAACTCTCTTGCAATCAGTGCGCTTGAATTGGTGTGTGGAGGCACCATGAAGGCAGAGGAAGAAATTTTAATTTCACTTGGTGATGTCAGAGAAGTATCCCCAGAAAATGTGATATTTAAAATCCTTCATCAAAGGATGAAGAAGAAGGTTTCATAGGTTGGCGGTCATGTTAGGCAGAAGGAGAGAAAAGAAGCAGGTGCGCAAGTGCAGAGGTTGCACAAGCCACGTCACTCAGGTGCTTCTGAACATAGCCTATTTGGTGCACAAACGGGTAGTTTCAGTGGCGGTAGGAGATTAGGGAGTATAAGAGACCAGGGCCAGACTTAACAGGGCTTGTCAATTCCAAACAAGTTTAGCTTTGTCTCAGGTGATATATGTGCCATTACATATTTTTCATCAGAGTGGTAATACCTCAGATATTCATGTTTGAATTTAAGGAAGGTCAGTGGAGAGGATGAATTGGAGGGTGTGAGGCCGAAGCAGGAAGACAGGTTAGGGAGCGATTCCGTTAAACCGGATGTGGCGGTCCCTGGGGCTTTGCGTCAGCTATTTCCAGCTTTCCCTCTTCCGAGCAGGTGGTATGGTTGCATTTTCCGGCTCCCTGTGAGGTTGGGTGAGGCTGTGTGGCACGTTTTTATGAATGACGTGTTAGCTGAGGTGTCACGTGTCATTTGTGGGTGGACACTTTACGATCTAGTGGGTGATTTATCTTGTCTT